>NW_028261395.1:23840311-24176561 GCF_051295495.1 Thamnophis sirtalis
AAAATATAAATACTGCTAAGTGGATGTATAGGTTGAATTGTTATGTCACAAAATTATTTGTAGGGCTATATGTTGATTTGGAAATAGTTAAAAAAAGGTGCTTTGGAGAGTGCAGGAACATAAATATTATACCTGTCTGCCATTCATTAAAAGGTGTTTTTTCCTGGGATTCCATGGCTGCTTTCCACAATTATATGATACTTGAAGAAGATGTGGCTACTTTAAAAAGTTGTGGGCAGGAGCTATATTCCCAGTCCAAGGTGTGCTCCAAAGCACTTTTGGAATTTAAACTGAATTTAAGTTGGTTGTAAGCCCTTGGAACTGGAGGACATTTCTTTTTAAACTATTTTTGTCCTTGGTGTTTGGAGTTTGTTCTAAATTTGTATCAGTGGGATCCTTGATGCTCTTTGAGCTTGGTTGATTTTTTGAGCATTTCATTACCCAACTAGGTAACATAATCAGTGCTAGCTCTCATTGATGATGTTACCTAGTTGGGTAATGAAATGTTCAAGGAATCAACCAAGCTGAGAGAGCACTAAGGATCCCATAGTTCAACCCTGAGCTACAGATATTCTCTTCTATTGAATCGGTCAAAACATTAACTGAATTTTAAACTCCTTGTGGAATGGGAAATTTGCTGATTTGTGTGTAATCTTATTAGTTGCTCAGTAGAAAGCAATTAGCTTGATTTTAAGTTGTTGTGCTTAAAAATAAATGATGTGTGGGGAAGTAATGTTTTAATATCTGCATTTTAGGATTTGAAGAACAGATGTGTACTTAAAACATATGCATCCTAAATATAACATTAGACTTGTATTGCAAGTTTAATAACATTGCAGCTAATTTATTTGTCTGTGATTTAAAATGTTCTTTATTGCTTCTTTATATAGCTCAGATTCATGAGTGAAAAAGTAGATTTCTTACTATACAAACTTTGTAAGTCAAGAGGATATTGGATTTCACTGGTATTATGTGAATAAATCTGCATTTGTTTTCAAGATCTGGAAAAAGCTTCAGCCAGCTAAATATGCCTTTCTTTGCAGTTGAAAAAAATGCCCAAACATATTGGTCTGGAAAAGTATGGCTTGATTATCCGGGATGTTGGTTTGAATATATTAATCTGTAGTTCCTAGTAGTGAAAAATAGAGGATGCTGGACTACTAACAAGGCCATTTTGCTGCATCTGAAACAAATTTTCTTTTTAAAATATGTAGGCTAATGTTTGTGAATTAGCATACAAATAATTGTCCTGTCTGTTCTCTTTTTTGCAGTATTAACCTGTTCATTATTATGTTTCCATAGCGCCAATGGCTGTTCCACCAGCCTATGCGGACCTTGGCAAGTCTGCCCGAGACATCTTCAACAAAGGATTTGGTATGCATCTTTGTCTATGAAGAATATTTGAATAGAGAATTGTCTTGACCCTAAGATAATACTGGTTTTATGCTGTTGTTGTCAATAAACCCTAATCCATATTACTCAGTTCTTTTTTCTCTCTGTAGTTGCCACTGAATTTTCATAACTGATGTGCTCAATATGTTTTGGATAAAGATTGATTGTTTTGCCTTTTTACTTCAAAATAACATTTGCCATTCTTAGAATAGAGAAGTTCTATGCAGGATCAGAAGAAAACAGAAATTATTTTGATTGTAATAGTCAACCAGTGGGAATTTAGGAAACCTAACATTGTAGCAATTTAGTGTTCTGAAAAACTGGGTTGTTGGATTTCTCCATCTGCGCGAGTAGCGTGCACACACACCAGTCATTCATGCAAATGGATGCGCACTCGCCCACTGTTTTCACGGCTTGGTTGCACACAACTCACAGTCCGCTAGTGGGCCCAGGGGTTGCCTTTTGTGTTGACTGAAGGAGGAGAGGGGTGAGGTTCTTGAACTACCAAGTGGAAGTAGGCAAAGTGGCATCAATTTTTCTTGGCCCTTGTAATGCAGGAGGAAGATGCCAGTTATTTGGTTACAAGAAAAAGTAGCATTTGAGATCCAAATACCATTTGACAGAAGATCGAACTTGAATTTTTCAGTTCGTTGCACTCTACAGCTGCTTTATGTCACAACAATTTAACAAATAAGAACTAAATATGATTTGCCTGAATATAGTGTAAGTAGTACACAGAGAATGGAAAACTGATCTGTTTCTCTTAAAAAAAATTGATAGTGAGATTCCTAATGTTCAAAGATCTCTATGTGAATGACATGTTTAGCCTGACAGAAGAGAGGAAGATAAAGAAATCTCCAAATATCATTGAGCCCTAGAGGGACTTTTTTGGGGGTAGAGTTTATATACATCTGTTGTTAAATGGAAGTGTTTTTAATGATGCAATGTGGAGACAGCTGTCTTCACTGGGCTATTAAAAGCATTTGCATCTGCATGTTAGCCTGTCTATACAGGGTAGCTGTCAGCAGGTAGAGAAGAATTAAGTAATCTGATTCCCATGAAAACCTTCCTCAGTGTTTGCCAGAATCCTTACTTCATCTGTTTTGCTTTAAAATTAATTTAAAATATATAAATGGAAATGGGTATGCTGCCAATGTACAGTATGCATAATATACATATATTGTGGAGGCCCCACAGGCACCCTTAAACTATATAATGGTGGGTATGCTACCCAATTAAAAAAGCACAACTTTAAGTTATAACAGTAGGGAGTTTTTTTATAATGCATCAAGTTCCTTATAAATAAGTTTGGGCCTAGCCACAACTTCTGCACCCATTTTACAAGTGTCGGTGATAACGCTCTTAAAACTGTAGATGTGTCTGCCAGTTCAAAAAGAAATAGCAGTGAAATGCTTATTCCCTTAGCTATAGGTGAAAAATTAGAATATTGTGCAAAAGTTAATTTATTTCAGTAATGCAACTTAAAAGGTGAAACTAATATATGAGATAAAACTCATTACATGCAAAGCAAGATAGTTCAAGCTGTGATTTGTCATAATTGTGATGATTATGGTGTACAGCTCATGAAAACCCCAAATCCACCATCTCAGAAAATTAGAATATCACATGCAATCAATAAAACAAGGATTGTACATAGAACAATATCGGACCTCTGAAAAGTATAAGCATGCATATGTACTCAGTACTTGGTTTGGGCCCCTTTTGCAGCAATTACTGTCTCAATGCGGCAAGGCATGGAAGCTATCAGCCTGTGGAACTGCTGAGGTGTTATGGAAGACCAGGATGCTTCAGCTCTTCTGCATTGTTCGGTCTCATGTATCTCATCTTTCTCTTGGCAATGCCCCATTCTCTATGGGGTTCAGGTCAGGCGAGTTTGCTGGCCAATCAAGCACAGTAATCCCACAGTCATTGAACCAGGTTTTGGTGCTTTTGGCAGTGTGGGCAGCTGGAAAATGAAGTCAGCATCCCCATAAAGCTCGTCTGCGGAAGGAAGCATGAAGTGCTCCAAAATCAACTGGTTCAATGACCGTGGGGATTACTGTGTTTGATTGGCCTCTCCATTCTTCCTCCATACTCTGGGTCCTTGGTTTCCAAATGAGATGCAAAAGTTGCTCTCATCAGAAAAAAGGACTTTGGACCACTGAGCAACAGGACTTTGGACCACTGTGCTTCATTAAGACCAGGGTCAATGCAGCCGTCTACCAGGAGATATTCTAATTTTTCGAGTATCACCTGTACATTGGAAGGAGTTTTGAAGTTGAAAAGAAAAAAATCTTCTATTTATTGGTTAGAATATCTGTGTGTTTGTGTTTCTGTGTACAGCTCTAAAATCAGAGCTCCATTACAATGTCGGTAGTGAACCAATGACGATACTGAAATTTCTAAAGTTAATACTTGGCTACGGTGTTAATTATTTGAAAGATTGGTGTATTAACTTCAATTTTATTTTGTCAAGGTTTTGGCCTGGTGAAATTGGATGTGAAAACTAAATCCACAAGTGGAGTAGTAAGTACTTAACTGTAATAGCAAATAATAATGGCTAGGTTGTAAATAGATTTATCTTTTATCCTGAAAGGGGACACTTGAACTCTAGTCAGAAGAATTTAAACATGAGAAGCAGCTTTCAAGAAACCTCTAGGAATACGAGAGACTAAAATTAGTTCCCCAGGGTATTCTTTTGGTCTTCCCCTCCCCATTTTCCTTTAGAATGAGACAGTCCAGATGGATGGAAATGAAAGGGAAAGATCATGTTACTTGACCTATGCTGTCGTGTCAGAAAGTGTGCTCTGGGTCCATTTCTCATCCTCCTTTATGGATCTCATCTCATTATTTCCCAGTCTGCACTAATCTTAGTTGAATAGTGTTCTAATGGGGCAAATTAAAGCTGGTCATAATTTGAAATATTCACAAATCTGGAGGATGAGCTGCATTGTTATTGGCACCAATTGAATTGCAGTTAGAGCAATCCAGTAATAGATTATGGAACATTTTTCTTATTTTCCAACTCATGGTTGAGAGAGAATCTTAATTTAAGCCAGGATGTTTATCGTTACTGATTTTTACTATTATAAATTTTAAATTGGGCCCCATATAATTGAGCTTCTGTAAAGTGACTATTCAGATGTATAGTAATGCTTTTTATAAGAAAGAGCTTGCACAAGCTTTAAACCTGCATGTTGCCTATGTCCTCAGAAACTTCTGATATTTGTCCACAGTTCTGTTGGACGAAATAAATCACATTGCATTACATATACGGACCAAAAATTACCATTGTTTTAAAAAGTAGGGGAAAATACATCACATTTTATTTCAAACATGAACCAGAGATTACCGGTTAAAGATGTAGCGTGATGATCCTGAGGATTTTACTGAGCTCATTCTTCAACTGCCAAACTCTGGTTTAGAGTCATGACTCCTTGGTCCCATCCTGACTCTTTTCTGCTCTGCATTTGACAGGATTATTTGAATATAGAGTACCTGATTGTTCCAAATTGGTTACTGAATTGTAATAAAAGATGCTGAAATAAAATGGAATTGAATCGGAACTATTAGTAAAATATGTCTCCTTTTTCCTTTGTGTCTCTTGCTTTGCTAGGAATTCGCAACATCTGGCTCATCAAACACAGATACAGGGAAAGTGAATGGAAGCTTGGAGACCAAATACAAGTGGGCTGAATATGGTGTGACTTTCACAGAAAAATGGAACACAGACAATACTCTGGGAACAGAAATGGCAATTGAAGACCAGGTAATTTATGTTTGAAGATTTAAGGAGAAATTACAGAGAAAATACAGATAGTTCCTAGCTAACTTTTTCTCTCTCCTAAACTAGATTGCCAAAGGTTTGAAGTTAACATTTGATACAACTTTCTCGCCAAACACTGGGTGAGTGTTCTCTTGTTTACTCTATCTTGACACATTCCAGGTAGGAGACCTGCAACTGAGAAAAAGAAGATTTGAAAAGAATGTTAGTGGCTCGTTATTTATGACAGGGTTAAAATCATGTTCATACAATGGGTGGCTATATGGCTTAGTGCCTGCTTTCTGAGGCGGAAATAGAATTATGTCAGAAACTAGTTGATCCAAGACAGTGATGCCTTATCATGCATAGCTGACATTGTTAACTCCTGAAAATGTCTACATCCAGTGGAAATACCCAGTTTCCTTTTTCTAGAAGTAGGTATAAAATGTAGTGGTGCATTTTTTCTTGGCTTAAAAGAAAAAGGAAAGAAGCCTGTTTGAATTGCTTTGATTTCTACATTTTGGGTCAATGTGCAGGATCATTCTTATATTCACATTTTTTGTTTGTTTTTAGTACTGCCTGGCTTATGGAGAGAAATAGTACATATTTATTTTTATATTATATAAATGATGTGCAGTTTTGTCTAGATTTGTTCGCTGAATCACTTGCTTGATCCAGCTTGCTCAATTGATTGTGACAACTGGATGGAACTCTCTTCAGTTTTAATTTTTTTCCTGTAGACATAGCAAGGTTCTGGCATTGAGCAAACATTTTTTTCCTCCTTCTTGTTCCTTAAGGACATTGACGCCATTGCATTTTTGATGGCAGTTCTGTCTTATTTGTCCACAACTCAGAAGAGATCTAGCTGGCCTTTTCTTATTTCTCTGCTAAAAATAAGATGTGGATATTTTACATCAGACGGGAAAATAAATCTTACTTTAGATTTTTTTTTCTTTGCAGAAAGAAAAGTGGCAAAATCAAATCTGCTTATAAGCGTGAATGCATAAATCTTGGGTGTGACGTTGACTTTGATTTTGCTGGACCGGCCATCCATGGTTCTGCTGTCTTGGGTTATGAGGGCTGGCTCGCTGGTTACCAGATGACTTTTGATAGTGCCAAATCCAAGTTGACAAGAAATAACTTCTCTGTGGGTTACAAGACCGGAGATTTCCAATTGCATACCAATGTGTAAGTTTAAACCATATTGCTATTCACAAAAGACAACCAGAGAATTAAACCTCTTCTCTTGGCGAAGTAAGGTCAGTTTGCTGAAGCTGATATCTTGAGTATTCCTATAGTACATGGGGGTTAATTGCTGAATACTTAATTATTAGAAAGAGTGATCAACATTACAATTAGTAAGTTAAGTGAATTAAATCACAATCCCTGTTCTCGTGTGTTATCCAGAAACACAGAGAAGTTGGCTGATTTCCTTCTGTCAGTCAGGGAAGCTAAATAAAGCATGGGAAATCCTGTTGTGTGGTTTGGTTTTATAAGGGATCTTTAGTTTTTATCTCAAACTGAAGCTTTATTGTGGACCACTTCTGGATTTTTAAAAAGAGAAATGACACACATTTTAAAGAAATTGGAGTATCAATTGCAGTTGGCACTTTAACTCTATTAAGTAGCAAACTGCAGTTTTCCACGTCATCGTAACCAAACCTTGAAATAAACTAAAATTGATATTTTGCTTTTGTGAATGTCAAGGCCTAAATATTGAACCATATTTTTATGAATTCTTCATATTTTTAAGTTACTCTGGCCCAATTTTATACATTTGTTCATTTGATGGATATATTTATACACTGCATAGAAACCCCTGAACAGTTGAAGCCTTTATATTTGGACAAATAAACACGCACACAGCAATTTCAGTTACTTTGATAAGAGTAAAGGGTTCCTCCAGAAAATAAGGGTATTTTTACCTAAAAAACTAACAGGTTGAGCTCATAACTTTCTGTACAAGGAAAACATTGTTATATTTAATTTCTAGTGTATATACCGTGTTTCTCCAAAAAGACGTCCCATCTTGAAAAGAAGCCCTATCATGTTTTTGAGCGCATGCAATCAAATTAAGCCCTGTCCACAAAATTAGCTCTAAGGCCCCACCCACCCCGGGGTGCAGGTGGTGGGGTGAGGCACCCAGGTAAAAAATAAGCTAGGGTGGATGGGGATGGGAGAGTGGCGCTGCTTTACTTACCAGGCCTTGCCTTCTTCTGCGGCTGCCTCTTCTGCCGCTTGCCGCCACTCACATGCATCACCCTCCGTATCTGGAGCTCTGTTACTGGCTGCAGCTGCCTTCCGGCAGGCATCTAAAAAGCAAAACGGGCCAAGGCGATGTGTGCGAGTGGTGGCAAGTGGCAGAAGAAAAATGGGTCAGCAGCAGGCTCCTGTTGGGCGGGGCTGTCAGTGCCACTGCTGTGAGGTGAGTCAATAATTAGAACCCTCCAAAAAGAAGGACTAGCTGTTTTTTCGGGGATCAAAAGAAAATAAAACATGGCCTTTTTTTGGGAAAAACACGGTATGTCTTTGGGCTTTACTCCCAATGATTATGCATTTTATGGATTTGTACATATTTGGACAAGTCCATGGCATTGACATAATCATGAGATGAATGTTTGCAGAGCTGTTTCTTTGAAAAGTCGTCTTCTTTTTCCTGTTTTACATATGTGTAGACTATAGAAAGTACTACTATCCCATCCTGTTTGCATTTGTTTGTGTGCAGTTATTTTGTTGTTGTCAGTTTTTCTGGCAAAACCTCGCAATATAGATCTATATTTGACACATATCTATATGGACTTTCTAGGAAACTAGCATTACTGTACTAATATTCCAAAACAGCTTTTATAAACTGCTTAGGAAAGATTCTGTCAGTATCTTTTTTTTTCCAAAGCTTAGTGGGGGAAAAGTATGGTAAATGGGAAATTATGGGTACTCTTTCATTTGAATTTGTTTTCTTTTATCATATCCTTTTGTGGCTAAAATATTTTTCAGCAATGATGGGTCAGAATTTGGTGGCTCCATTTATCAGAAGGTCAGCGAGAACCTTGAAACTGCCATAAATCTTAACTGGGTATCTGGCACCAATAGCACTCGTTTTGGAATTGCAGCAAAATATCAGCTGGATCCTACTGCATCCATTTCTGTAAGTAAACTGATTGCAACCCCTGTGCTAAATTCCTCATTTCAACCCTGACCTACAAATGTTCTCCTTTATTGATTCCTCTTTAATTCACATTGAAAAGATCCCAGTCTGGTGTGAAGTAGCCAGTATGCCTTTCTCATCCAGGGTTTGTGCTTGATTTTGTGTAATTCCCCAACCTTGCTTTGTAAGTTTGAGATACTTGAATACAAAGCTTTAAAAGCCCAAGGACTGAATCATAGATTTAGTATCTGGAAACCTTGGGGTTTTACAAACAATTGTGGGTTTTTCTGTGGGCTTGGCTCTGGATTTTTGATGGTGGAGATCTGTCTCCTCTGTATGATTTGGGATTATTTTGTAAAACAAAGTTCCTTGCTTCATTTTCTTATCTCTGCTCTGAACCAATGTTCCCTCTAAGCTGCGCAGGTGACAAGAAAACGCTGCGCAGCAGTTTCCAACTGCCGCGCAGTGATTTGTAATGTCACTTCGGACAGCCAGGCCAGGCAGTAAACATTCTGGAGAAGAGCGCCACCAAGAGGCCCAAGCGCAAAAAGAAACTGGGACCGTGGGCAGGCGAGCTACCTGGCTCCTCCTTTCGTGACTCACAAGTTGAGCAGCAACAGCATACAGACACACAGATAGGCACAAACACACCCCTTCTGACCCGGAAGGCAGGACGGCAGGGGATGACGCGAGAAGGCAGGCAAGGTCACTGTTGAGAGGAGAGAGAGAGTTAAAGAGCCCCGTCCTTCCGCAGCGTTCAGCATCCGCGCAGCCCCACCGAGCTTGTTTTTCTCCTCCCCGCCACATCACTTCCTCCACCAGCACCAGTCCCTTCCCCCTCCCACTCCTTCAACGTCTCCCACCAGCCAGAAGCCCGATCCCCAGAGGCCTCCCTTGGGCCTTCTGCATTATCAATTGTGTCTTCAGCAAATGCTGAACACTGAAAAATATAGGCAGAAGATTACAGATAGTATGAATGTGTCCTGCTTTTAATGTTAAAATGCAAGGTTGTCTTCATCAACTGATTTATTCCTGAGAATGTCAAATAGATAAATATGAATGTGTCTCATAGTTGTGACAACTAGTAATAGTCAGACATTTAATACTTTAATAACCAGGGCCCTGCATATAATCAAAATAGTATTTTCCATATTATTATTTGGGGGGGGGCAGCAGCCAAAAACACCAATGCAGTCCTAAATTGCATTAACGGGGATTCAATCAATATCATGTGAGGTACTAATACCACTCTATAAAGCCTCAGTAAGACTGCCACACCTAGAATACTGCATCCAGTTTTGGCTATCACACTATAAAAAAGATGTTGAGACTCTAGAAACAGTGCAGAGAAGAGCAACAAGGATGATTAGGGGACTAGAGGCTAAAATATATGAAGAACGGTTGCAGCAAGAGAAAAGAAGGCCCAGGGTGACATGATAGCAGTGTTCCAATATTTAGGGACTGTCACAGAGAGGAGAGGGTCAACCCTTTTTCCAAAGCACCTGAAAGTCACACAAGAAATAATGGATGGAAACTGATCAAGGAGCGATTCAGCCTAAGATACCATAAATGAGAAATGAAAAATTTTCTGACAGTGAAAACAATCAACCAATGGAAGAGCTTGCCTTCAGAGGTTGTGGCCCACAACAAACCTTCTCCACTAACTTGCGAATAGCTCACAGAGGAAAGGAAAATTATACAAGTATTTTAATATTGCAGACTTGCAGTATTATAAGTGATACTGATATTGTAGAACACATTTAATTAAGTGGGTACCTGGAATAAACATAACTTTGAGTTTCAAATAACACTGATTTCGTTGTCTTGGGTGACAAATGTGAAAAGAAAGCAGGTGCTCAGGCATGAAAATGTGCCGCTCAAACACTATACTTTTCCGCGCACACTGAAAATAAATTTGAGAGAACATTGCTCTGAACCTGCTTAATATTTGTCATGTGGAAATAACATGAATTTCTCTAAAATTATAATCAATGTGGATTACGAACATGACTGTTCAAAGCACTTGTGCATCTTTCTAACATTTGGTAAATCTCAGTCACCAATAAAAGTGACATCTAAATGTTAAGCAGGGTCCTTGGTACTGAGTTTAGTTACGTGTTTCATTCTTCAGCTAACTTCAGGGTTAGTGAGTGTGGGGTTTGCTCCTTGTTCATATATAATAGCTTGCACCCTGTCAGTATTGATGAGGGTGTGATTCCTTAATTGTGGCATTTTCTAGTTGATTGTCTGGCATAAATCTCTACTTATGTGAGTGTAGGCTTCTGGAAAGGATGTGTTTTAGTTTTTTGTTGTTAGCTTTTTATTGTCTTTTTTGAATGGTGTGTATACATGGTTAATCCCTATGCATCTATTGATGTCTGATTAAATTAATGGTTAAATATCGGGTGTGTGGCAGCATTGAATTGAGATTTCCTGACATATGGACTCACTTTAGGTATGCCATTATCCTTTGAATTTATATAAATTAAACATACATGATTGCCATTGTAAATTCAAGGTGTAAGAAACTTACACTTTTCTATTCAAGCAATAGAAAAGGAGCTTTTTTAATGTCTGCATCTCCATTTTTAGCTGTGCAAATAATTTTTCCTGTTTTATATAGGAGTCAGGAATTTTGGGCCAGCCATGATGATTAGCCATCAAAAACCTATGGCTGTTTATCCTGACTCTATGAAGCATTTCAAAACTGCAGCCTGTAACTATTTCCAAACCAGGATCTCAGCTGTCCCCTCCTCCTCTCTGAAATTAGAGAACAGTATTCAAGTTAGCTAGCCAGGCTGGTAGAAATCTGCAGGCTCTGCCTTGGGCATGTGCTGTTCAACCATCTGTTGAACACTTAACACAAATTCCCCATTCCCTTTACAGAGCAACAGGGGTACCAGTCTTTTTGGCAGTCCATTGTATCTGCTTTCCTCCTGTGACTTGGAGTCCAAAAGAAGAAGCAGAAGTGGTTGTACATTAGGCAGAGTTACGATTGTGGCCAGGTGGTGTTGGGTCAGGAGAGGATCTGGGATTTCCTTCTGCAGTTCAGGTGTTAGGATGAATTTCAAGGTTGCTTTATACAGTATAGAGCCGTGATGGCGAACCTATGTGGCACACAGAGCCATATCTGCCGGCACGTGAGGTGTCACCTCCAGCACGCGCCAGCTGATTTTTGGCCTTCTGGAGGTCTGGGGAAGGCTGTTTTTGCCCTCCCCAGACTCCAGAGGCTTTCCTGGAGCTTGGTGAGGGCGAAAATGGCCTCTCCCAGGCCCCTTTATGTTGGAAACGGATTGTTTCTGAACTTCCGATTGACCCATTGGACCCATTCTTTTGCACTTCCCAGGCTCCAGAGGCTTTCCTGGAGCTGGGGTGGGCAAAAACAGCCTCCCCAGGCCCTCTGGAGGAAATATCAAGCTCAGCTTGGAGACAAGCAGTGCGCCACGCGTGAGGGGGTGCACGCATGCATTATGGGTGCTGGCACGCAAGCTATTGTGCATACGCCCTTGCATTTTTGGCACCCAATAACAAAAAATTCGCCATCACTGCTATAGAGTTTGGCTGTCTTGTTCTATTAGCATAGGTTACATAAAGTCAAGATTGAAGGCTTTCTTCCTGAATTTAGAACAACATCCCCTGAACGTTTTTTGGGGACAAATAAGTTTATTTTGATCTACATTGTTTCAAAGAGCCATTATGTTAATGGCTTTTTTAATTGTGTGCTATTAAATCAAATAGCAAACATAAACCACATCCCTCCTGCGATTAGCAACTTAAGGAAACGTAGAGGAAGGACATGAACAGAGTTTTGAACTCTCTTTTAAAAGAAAAGTTATGGTGTATTTTGAAGTGGGAACCATCGGCTACTATTTTGTGCTTGGTTCAGCTCTCTTTTTGGAGGCAGAAGAGGTGTTTGTTGCTTACATTTGTTTGCATTGTGCATTCAAAGACTTTAATTAAAAAAAACTGGCTAATTTTTAGATTGAATCATTCAGAGTGGACTACTAGCTATGTAAAATGAGAGTTTAGGGGATGGAATATTTTGCCCATTTGGAGCTAAATATCACAAACTATTTCCTGTTTTAGAAAATTTGCTTTGGAAAACGATTAAACCATTCCCATAACCACAGGATAAGCACAGTCAGAGGAAAAGCAGAAATTTTCATCCTGGGAATTCTATCCTGGAAACTTTGAATGTTTGTGGCTTGCTGGTCAGCCTGCTTGAGGACTTTTAAGGGCGTCATTGGTGACTTATGTTACTATAAATAGGGGAAGAATCATGCTTCAACCTAATAGTAACTCCCCCATTGATAAAACACCACGAGGCATGCTACTCTCCTGCTAACAAGAACAAAGATATCCATAGAAATGAATGGGAACCTGAGCGCATACATCTCAGAATAGGTTTTTGGCCCAATCCAGATTATATTATTAACAAGCCCAAGAATAACACTGTCTGGAATTGATAAAGAATGGTATTTAACTGGCTCAAAGTTTATGAGATGTAAATACCCAGATCTTCATTCATGCATATCTAAAACAAGCAAATATGTGTGATGTTATATGTGTGCCTTGCAAATATGGTAAATTTCAACCTTTGCCCTGAATTCTGTAGGTTAGTTTAAATATGATAGAATTGAACGAAAGATGTTATTGTGCTTGTCCTTTGCTTTGCAGACAAAAGTGAACAACTCTAGTCTAATTGGAATTGGCTACACCCAGTCCCTGAGGCCAGGTAAATATTTGCTAAAATAAGACTGCACTTTTCACTATTACAGTCTTTTAATTTCTGTGTTCTAAGAAGCTCTGACAAACTGGATGTAGATGCTAACCAATGTGGAGGTGAAATAACTGTTAACTTATACGTAGGCTTAATATGCTTGTTAAATGCATCTCATACTTAAATATACTATATATTGATCCATCTGTTTGAAGGGTCTCCTTGTATTTAAAAAGACAGGCTGTTTATTACCAGAAACTGGGCCATCATTGTGTGAAGACCCAGCAGAGTGGATATTTTTTCTTCTAGGACCTTTTTGCTTTCTATTCTGTATGTCCTTCTATGTTTACACCTAAAACCATTAAAATGGTTTATTGCTACCTAGCTTTTGCTATCTGAGATGATTTCTAGAACTTACGCAGCAGAAAAATTATTTACAGCTCTAGTTCATTATATTTCTGTGCAAGTTGCTCTGCAGGAGAACCCACAGCTGAAAAAACAGGAATGCCCTTCTTCTGTTAGAGAATCTTGCTTTATTTTAGAAGACAAAGGACTTCTGAAGTATCTTGCTCAGTACCTTGTTTCCTCTTGACTGAGAGGAGGAGGGATCTGTTTCCTGCCACACCCCAGAGCCCCCAAAATGGGGTAAATATTGGCAAGAGTATTTATATCTGTGAAAGAGACCAAAGAAAATATTGCAAATATTTGTGTCTCTGCCTTTTCAAGAATTTAAATTTTACATTCCCATTTCTAAACGGCTCATCCCCTTCATACAGATCAATAAATACCATTGCTTCAGAGTTTCCCCAAAATTTTGCATTTTTAATAAATGATTCATGAAACATTTAGAATTTGAAGTGCTCCAATTCATGCTCAGAAATTTGTAAAACTGTGTAAAAGAGCCCATTTCATTTTTCAGCTGCTTTGTTTTGGCCCTTCCTCCTCACTTTTTTGGGGTTGTGTCATGTTTACAAGCCAACACCGAGTCTCCTGAATATTTTGGTCACGTAGTCCCATATACCTCCTTCAGTGAATTGAGGTCATAATTCTTTTGGATAATCTGCCAGGATCCTCAGCAAGTAGTATATAAGGTAAAGGTTCCCCTGGATATGCGTGCTAGTCATTTCCGGCTTTAGAGGTGGTGTTCATCTCCGTTTCAAAGCCAAAGAGCCAGCGCTTTCCAAAGACGTCTCTGTGGTCATGTGGCCAGTATGACTAAACACCAAAGGCTCACGAAACGCTGTTATCTTCCCACCAAAGTGGTCCCTATTTTTCTACTTAACATTTTTTACGTGCTTTTGAACTGTTAGGTTGGCAGAAGCTGGGACAAGTAATGGGAGCTCACTCAGTTACTCGCTCTAGGGATTTGAACCGTTGAACTATTGACCTTTCTGATAGACAAGCTCAACGTCTTAGCCACTGAGCCACCACATCCCTTAAGTAGCATGTAGAGCTTAGTAAATATGTTGGCAAGGGAATATTTTATTGATAACCGCAGAGCTGGCATTCTTTCAAACAATTCTTTTGTATCCTCAAAGCGATACTAAGTTTTGCTTTTTTCTCTCTCTCTCGGGATGCCCCTTGAATGAATGAAAGGAACTTCCAGGCTGATGCAAGGGATGGAAAGAGAAAAAAACCAGCCAAAAAAGGGGAGGCTGGGAGGTTGAAGGGGAGGAATAGACTGACAGGTTTGGGCAGCAGCATCTGCTAAGGGGAAAGTTAAATGTGATGGAGCCTGCTTTTAATTGTGCTTTCTTTGCAGGTGTGAAGCTCACGCTGTCTGCCCTGGTCGATGGGAAGAACATCAATGCCGGTGGACACAAACTTGGTCTTGGCCTGGAATTGGAGGCTTAAAGGCGTGACGAAAACTGCTGCAGAAAATGGGATAGCGGAAGAATATGGCCTTAAAAATGTAATTCCAGTATGACTTGGAGGGGTTTTTTTCCCTCCTCAGTGGGATGCCCTAGAACAAGAGCTGTAATATTTAGGCAGTTCCTTGTTAGCTGGTTTTAGTTAAATTGGTTCTCTATCTAGTTCTCAATTCTGCATTAGTGCAGTAACTACATAATACATTATTTAAATGTATTTAACTGTTGGATGCGGTACCCACAAATAATGAAATAGACTTTATGAAACCTGTACACATGTGTGCATGTTATGTTTCTTTTAACACATGGTAGCCCATTGAAATAACAAATGGATCAATGGATGTTCTGAAAAGCGAGGCCAGCAATTTTGTTAAATCACCTTAAATTAGAATGACTTTTGGTATCCCAAGGCAATTCAGAATTATGAATAAACAAATACACACACATGCTCCTGCCTCCAGATATGTTAAGTTATTGAAATGTAAAGCTGAAACACCCCCCACCCACCCGTGTAAGATTTGCTTCTAAAGCTGCCTGTTGTTCTCATCACACCTTAGGTTTTCAGTGTTCAGGTATTTCTGTTAAGAAGTGCAGTTTGCTTAAGCAGTTCAGGTCCACTCTGGGGACTCTTGAGGAACTGGGCACTGTTTGACAATGTTACTGTAGGCTTTGGGGGAGTCTTGGATTTAGATTAGCTGTGCACAAGAATTCAACCCAGAGTTCATGTACACAACAAGGAGGGGTAAGTTCATTCTGCTGAAGTTTATACCTTTAAAATAACCATAAGTATTTCTGTGTAGTGCCTAGAGGTTCACATGCATTATCTAGCTTGCTAGCCTGTTGAGACTTCCAAACTGCATATAACCCACAAAGCCAAGAGTGACTCTTAAGCAGTAAATTTGTGGCAAAAGGAAGAACTGATTTGTTGGTGGTTCTTTTAGCCATTCAGTTAACCCACAGCTACAGAATATGGACTCCATCCCTGAATTGATGGTGGGTATGAATGGCTTACCTTGGCCAGAAGTGATCAGGTCTTTCAAGCCTTGATTGCTAGTTTTTCCTCTAATTGTGGGCAGCTGTAGCTGAGTACTGATCTAAATACATGTGAGTTTATCTCCCAACTTTTTATTAACCAGGGTTGAAATCAGGAACAAACCAAATTAGGTCACTATTTAGCTCTGAGCTGCTTCTTTCGACTTCTCTACTCAACCCGAGTTCTGTTCACTATTACCTGAATTTTTGTCTTTATGGTCCATTGCTGTGTTTTAAATTAACCTCTCAGACTTGCACTATAAACTGGCCCTCCATATACTAGTCCTCTGCCATGATAGGAAAAATTCTTGTGTAAATTCCCAATCCTTTTCATCACAATCTTCTTCCCAGGTTTTGCCTTCTGTATTGGAGACTGCTGTGTATTTGCCTAAATGGGATAAGATGAGAGTACTTCATATTCAGTTGTGTAATGTTCACTGCCACACTACTGACAGGTAGCTAAGCATTATCCCATTACTGCAGGAATGTGAGCTGAGGAGCTTAGAATAGCTAGCTGTTTAGAATTTACATATATGGTTGAGGCAAGCTTTGAACTAGGAAACTCTTTATGGAGTTTGGGAATATATAACTATTTAAAACGGAGCCACTTTGTTTCCATGTTTATTTCTAATGTCAAGGCTTTAAAAAAGGGGGGGGGATTTCAACTTATGAGCTGAATTTCCCATAGCTGTGTTTGTTTTTCTGATGCCTACATTGACATGTGGTTCAGCAGGCATGAACCCGCTCAGAATGGCTTTGCACCTTACATGAAGTGAAAGCAAATAAATGACAGTTTAGTAACTTCGTGTGAAAAATGGCTTTTTTACCAGACAACTTTAGAACCAGAAAATCAGCTTCTCAATTGGCATAGGAAATAATAACACATTATTAATTTGCTCCAGGGCCTGTGCAAAAGGGCTATTTCAAACTTGCTCAGAAATTGCATCAAGAAGGAAGCTGTAAAAGAAAAAAAATGTCATAGTCGAAATGTTTCTAATGAGGAAACTTGATTTCATGTCTCCCTGGTTTACAAATGGCCACGAAACGAGACACCCAAAGTGAGTTGAGGGGAAACAAGGCTTTTGTGGAGAACGTCCTTAGGGGGAAAAACCTTGATCTGGGGCCAGAGGAAAGAGGTGCAAGTAACAAAGCCTCCATTGCAGTTCATCCCTGTTTCTAAATCTGTTTGCGGGCACTGCCACGATGAAAGGATTTAATTACCATACTTTTCGGAATAGAAGACGCACCGGAGTAGAAGACACACCAAGATTTTGAAGAGGAAAAATTTAAAAAATATTTGTACTCTGCAGACCTCCCTAGCTCTCTGCACGCTTCATTTTTTATGAAAAACGGGGCATGCAGAGAGTTTGAGAGACCTGCAAAGTACTCCTGGGGACTGCCCCCCCCCCAAAATGAGCAAAAAATGGCCCATTTTTTGGGAAAACAGGCTTGTTTTTTTGCCAAAAAAGGCATGCATAGCTTTTAGGAGGCTTGTAGAGTGCTCCTGGGGGCGGGGGGGGGGAGGAGGCAAAAATGAGCAAAAAATGGTCTGTTTTTTGCTCATTTTTGCTCCCCAGCCCCCAGGAGAGCTCTACAAGCCTCCTAAAGGCTATGCACATCCACTTATATTAAGATGGGGGTTTTGGGGTGCCAAAAATGCTGCATTCAGTTCATAAGACGCACCCAGATTTTTACCCTCTTTTTAGGGGAAAATAGATGAAACAAAATCAAAATAGTTAGCCTAAAAATGGCAATAGTGCTTGCACAAGATTTAGCTACCTTCTTGGGTGTTGCACAAAGGACATTGGCAAAAAAATTGAAAATAAAGGATTATTAAGTCTAAATGCCAACTTGCATAAAAAGGCCCACACAATAATAGACAGGGAACAGATTCAGTCTCCCAGTTTCCTAATTAATCAGTCTTGGATTCAGACATTGTAATGGGTGTCCAACCTTGGCATCTTGTGGATTTCAATTCCCAGAATTCCCCAGCCTTAAATTTGCCAAGATCGGATACCTCTATATTATAATATGTCCCTTTTAATAGCAAGAAGGGCAGGGAGGTTGGGTGGTTCGTTTGTCAGCGTATGAGGTTTCCTCGTAGGCTACTGTGGATAACTTTGTCTAGGATGGCAGGATTCTGTGATGGTAGAACCGTGATGGTGAACCTATGACACACGTGCCACAGGTGGCACATGGTGCCCTCTGCAGGCACGTGAGCTGTCGCCCCAGCTCAGCTGCACCGCACGTGCGCCTCCTAGGCAGCTGATTTTCAGGTCTGCTGCACATGCATGGAGGGGAGGGAGGCAGGAGGAGCAGGGAGGCCTGCTAGGCCCAAAATGGGCTGCAAGGGAGGGTGTGTCACACATGCACAGGGGGGGCATGTGGGGTGTGTGTGCCCACACATTGCATTATGGGTGTGGGTAGTCACGGTTGCACAAGCACTTTTGGCACGCAACAACAAAAAGGTTAGCCATCACTGGAGTAGGGAGTCGGAGTAGATTGCCTCCAAGGTCCCTTCCAGTTACAGTGAGCATCAGTCCGAATTTTTTTGAATCCAGATTGGTGCTCTCCATCCCTAACAGCCCTAAACTGAAATGAGAGGCCATTTTGTCAAAAGTTGAATTCGATCCTTTCCCTAAGTGAAATAAAAGTTATTCTAGAGAGTCACCGAGTCTTTTGTGGAAAAACCAGTTATCAATAACGATTTTTTTAAAAAACCCTAACGGCCATACAGAAGACAAGTCTGCTTTCAGAGTGGTCATAGAACAGGACTTCAGACATTTCAGATGTGAGTTTTCTGCTTCAGGGAGAAAAGCTCAGAGACACGCATGGAGCAGGTTATAAAGTGTGGCAAAGAGGTGTCCCTCCATGACACATCTCAAAATTCTTCAATATTTCAACGTTTGAGAGGCTGCCACAAAGAAGAGGGAGTCAACCTATTTTGCAGATCACCAGAAGACAGGACAAGAAGCAGCAAATGGAAATTAATCAAGAAGAGAAGCAACCTAGAATGAAGGAGAAATTTCCTGACAATTAGAAATTCATCATTGGAACAACTTGCCTCCAGAAGTTGTGGGTACTCCAACACTAGAGGTTTTTAAGAAGAGATTGGACAACCATTTGGAATGGCATAGGGCAGTGATGGCAAACCTTTCTTGGCTCGCGTGCCATAAGGGGGGGAGCGCAGGGGGGTCGTGCGCCGGCATGCTGCACCCATAATCCAACGTGCAACCCCCCCCAGTGCGCATGCACGCATGACAGGCACTCCTCCCCCATTTTTTGCATGTTTTTTTCGCCCTCCCCAGGCTCCCGAGGCTTTATAGGAGCCTAGGGAGGGTGAAAACAACCTTCTCCACTGCCCCTGGAGACCCTCCGAAGGCTTCAGGGACCTTCAGGGCTTGTTTGGCCCTGTTGATTACCCTGTTTTCCTGAAAATAAGGCCTCCCTGAATAATAAGCTGTTGTGGCCCAGCAGGAGCCGTTGGAGCTGCCACCAGACTCCGACAGCGAGGGGCCCTATGAGTCAGCTCTGGAGGATGTGGAGGACCCTGGACAAGGTTCCGACTCCGAGCAGGGCGCAGAGAGGCTGGTTGGCCACCAGGAGGTGCCTGAGCCTTGGACCAGTGGAGAGGAGACAAGGGAGAGTGAGCCTGAGTCCAGCAGTGAGTTGTTCCTGGATGCCCGGCATCGAAGAGCTAATAGGCATAAGGAACAGTTGCACAGTTACAGGAGGTAATTGCACTCAGCTGGTGGTCATTAGGCTCCTCTCCAGACTTGGGACTACTTGGGCACACGCCCCTCTTTGCAGAAGTCAACGCAGGATTGAATATCGGAGGACATTACTGTGAGCTTGGCAGACTGGATTGCTGCCAAGCCTTATCTGTGTTTATTGCTGCCCAAGCTTGTCTGTGCCGGTTTGCTGCCAAGAACCTGTCTGTCTGTTAATTAAATGCCGTAACTTATCTCTGGCTCGGAGTGTGCTTGGTGTGGAATGAGGGGGGTCAGAACAATAAGCCCTCCCCAAACATAGGGGGAGAGCCTTCCCTTTGGAATGAGCTGCCCCCAGAGCTTTGCATAATTCCCAACCTCCGGTCCTTCCGGCACGCCCTAAAATGTTGGCTTTTCCAGCAAGCTGGCTTGGCCTGAATAAATAAATTATTTAATTGTTAATTGTTAATTTCATTTCTAAATCTCATTGTAAATGTCTATTGGTTTTTTAAAAATATTCTATTTAATCTTTCTTTTAACTTTTGTAATACGTGTTTTTATGTTGTACGCTGCCCTGAGTCCTTTGGGAGAAGGACGGCATATAAGTCCAATAAACCTAAACCATATTGCAACACAGCAGCAGCCAAGAGGTGACTGCGCTCACCGCCTCCTCCACTTCAAAAATAATAAGACTTCCCCGAAAATAAGGCCGTGCTTATTGCAGGGGTCAACCGAATATAAGACAGTCTTATTTTGGGGGAAAGACGGTACTTCCCAGCAATGGCTGCAGTTGACAAATCAGCGGAGGTCACCAATTTTGTGAAATTTGGTAGGGCACCAAAATCTCCCCACATAGTAAGACAATGTTAGGAAGATAGCTTAAGGCCCTCTTGAGTCATAGAGAGCTGTTGCTTCATAAAGGAGAACTGGGATAATAAGATTGTTGACCAATTTGGGTGAGATAGCTACTCCTTTTTGAGAGGGGACTGCTGGCAGAGAAGCAATTGGGAGCCGATTGGGTCAATCGTACCGTGGCTTAGCCATCAAAGAACTTGCAGGTAGTCCTCCCTTAAGGAGGACCAGTTCCTTCTAAAGTGTCCAAGGTGTCGTTGCATTCTTCCCCTTAATCTTATTTGGCTTTCGAATTCCAATGGCTGCACATACAGCCGATCCCGTCACATTTTTCTTTGCACAAAAGAAATTAACGGCTGTTTCCTACAGGTAGAGCTGGAAAGAGATTGGAAATACTTTTCTTGCCGTGTTTAAAAATGAGCTGTTACTGGTTGGGACGAGGCCTCCAGGATGTAACAAGCAGAAATAAATAAAAAAGAATAAAGATTTTGCCCAATGTGTTCACCTACCCAGAAAAAATTAGCAAATCATATAGCAGTGCCACCTTCAGGTGGTACATGGTACTTGCTTCACTCCATTTGCTAGTGAAGTTGGGCACCTTACGTGATGACACCCTATCCTATAATTCCTGGGGTTATGTTGTGGTCTGCTGGTGGCCTGCAGAGCTGGCAGCAGAGTCGGACAGTGAGGAGGTTGGGAAGGAACCTCCCCAAGGCTCGGACGAGGGCTCTGCGTCAGAGGCAGAGAGCGGGCCAAGGTCATCTGGTAGTGATGTGCTGCCTCTGGAGCCTGACATCAGTGAGGCAGAAGAACAGTCTGAGCCTGTTCGCAGTGTGCGCATGCACAGAGCTGCCCGAAGGCAAGAACAGTTAAGACAAAAGAGGCGACTCGGGAGTAAGGCTGGGAGATGATTAACCCCTCCCATGAGACATAGAAGAGCAAATGGACATGAGCTTTTGCAGGAAGCAATTTAGTTCATTCTGCTCAATTCAAACTCTGAGAAGCTCAGTTGGACTCTGTGCTACGTTTGGCCTTGCAAAACTAATTGGCAATTAGGTTTCTGGCAGCGTTTCAAGGGAGATAAAGGTGGGTGCTTATCAACATTACCCTGAAAGACTGCAACACAAGCAGACATCTGTCGGACTCTTCACAGACTGTTTGTGAATCATTATGGGCTGTGAATGACCATAATTCACAGCTGTTTAAATAAAAGAGGGACTAAGAATGTGATGTATGCTTTCTCAGGAAGCCTAGGTGAGAACAGGTTACTTCCCCCAGCAGACCAGAACAACATCAAGTGTGACAACACCACCTTGCAAATGAGGGAGCAGCTCCCTTGGAAGGCTAATCCTGTAAAGATTGGGAAAACCAGCAGGATTGGGAGCCCCAGTTCTACCCCATCAGTAGCTTGTAAAGCATCCTAGAAGTACATCAAATGCCCAGGTATCTTGTTTGAACCTTCATGTAATTTATGGACATCCAGGGAAGGGATATCATGAGAGTGCCTTACATTGAGTTATAGGTAGTCCTCATTTTGCAACCACAATTGGGACCAGTGACTCAGTCCTTACAAGTGAAACCATAGCCGGTCACAAGCCCGGATAAATGGGGAGTGTTGGTTCCCGTGGCGACGGAACCGTGAAACAAGCTGAGAACCCAATGGCAGGACAACACACGGATAAACAACTCTGTAATCCGTGACGTTCTGCCTTTGGCCTTCACAATGCAACGGTCACTGCCTTGTGGACGTTGACATTTACGAAGATTAAGTCCAAGTGATCACTAAATGAATCATACGACTGCAACTATGTTTACAACTTTAGCTTTCCTTTGTTTTGGAACGTCAGAAGGATAGCAATAGTAATAGTACTTAGACACATACTGCTTTACAGTACTTTATGGATCTCTAAGCTGTTTTACAGAGTCAACCTCTTGCCCCCAACAATCTGGGTCCTCATTTTACCCACCTCGGAAGGATGGAGGCCTGAGTCAACCTTGAGTCTGGTGAGATTTGAACTGCTGAACTGCACCTAGCAGTCGGCCAAAGTAGCCTGCAGTACTGCACTCTAACCACTGGGTCACCTCAGCTCCCAAACAGCCAGGTGGACCCAAATGACAGGGAAGGTTTTTGAAAACTGACTCACGAGAAAGCTGCTAATCTTATAGTGTCCCCACCCCCCACATTCTTGTGCCCATCCCAGTGCTGGGATTATTAACAAGAAGCAAATTGATATTTGCATTCTCATTCACTGGAGAGAAAGGGATTAGAAGAGAGCAAGCATGCACCCAATGAGATACACAGCAGGTAAGTGCTGGCCATTTGCCTGGCATGTTACTTAGGAAGCAAAAAAGCTGAACTGATTAGGATCTTGTTGATGTTAGGCAGCAGCTTAGAGCTGACCAGGTACTAATCAACTAATTAAGGTCAGTGAGCTGAGCTCGTTAACTTTCATTGAGTACATTTTAGGGACTTGCTGCTCAGTAGGGACTCAGTAGGGACAAGTACCTCAAGAAGAAATGGCTTATTTAGACAATCTGTCTGCTGTTGCTGGTGGGTCAGGCACAGGCCAACATATATGGATCAACTGTCATAGTGAACACATGACTGAGATGCTGCAAAGGTCACACATGTGACGATTGCTGCAAGGCTCCTGTTTTGTTACACTATAACTGCAAATGGATGCTCCCTGGGGTAGTTGCTAAACAAGAACTACCTGTAATGCATTGCAATTCAGAGAATTTTATCAGTGCAAATGTACAAGACCTGTTGATGTGGATGTCCAGTTTTAGGATGGAGCTGATTTGTGCTGCCATAGGACAGGGCAAATGATGCTGTAATTCCATAGGGGGGAAATGGCCATAGAGACTCTTTGGGGGCTTTATCCATTTAGAATAGAAGAATAGAATGGAATAGGAATGAAATGGAATGGAATATTAGGGAATATAACAGAGAAAAGAAGAGAGAATAGAATAATGAATAAAGAATAGAATACAATGGAACGGAATAAGGAATAGAACAGAGCAAAATAGAATAAGGAATAGAATGGAATAGAATAAGGAATAAAATGGAACGGAATAGAATAGAATTGGAATGGAAAATTATAAAAGTAGAAAAGAATACAGAATGTAGAATGGAATGGAACCGAACGGAATAAAATAGAACAGAGCAAGGAATAGAGTAGAATAGAATAGAATGTAGTGGAGTGGAGTGGAGTAGAGTAGAGTAGAGTAGAGTAGGGAATATAATAGAATAAAATGGAATGGAATAGAATAAAATTAGGAATGTAATGGCATAGAAAATTTAGAATAGAATAGAATAGAATACAGTAGAGTAAAATAGAGTAGGGAATATAATGAAATAAAATAGAATGGAATAGAATTAGGAATAGAACGGAACCAAATTCTTTATTGGCCAAGTGTGATTGGACACACTTCTTCTTCTTCTTCTCCTTCTCCTCCTTCTCCTTCTCCTTCTATCTATTATATCACACTCCTCAATGTTACTGGCAGTGGCAATATAGAATTTATTTTGTATTTTGTCATTTTCCTCCATTTTACCTAACTGGTTTGAGCCACTTATTATTTCTTGCTGTTCCATCAGTTTACTGATACGGTACCTATCAATATCAGAGCAGGGGGTTGGACTAGAAGACCTCCAAGGTCCCTTCCAGCTTTATTCTAATTAACACAATCTATGTGCAGCCCTTTGACTGCTCTTGTTAATGGCAAGGAAGTCAGGCAGGGATATCCACCCAGGCAAAGTGTAAGGGTCACACTTTCTGTTTTTCGATCACCAGAAAAGGGAGGGCAACTCCCGACTTTTTATAACTCTGATTGTACAACTGGGCACAATTGTGCAATTCCTTTTACAACAAGGAAAGTTATTGCCTATTAGTAAGTAATGGATTAGTTTTCTTGGCTGAGGAGGGTGACATCAATGCTCAGCTTCGGAAAAAATTCCCTGTATGTAGAAAATTAACCTGTGGTGTAGAGCCTCACCACCCATCGTCCCCAAGAACTAGCTGTCATGATTTGAAAGAATATTCAGGCCAATGGACAGCCTCTGATACCCTACAGGTAAGACATTGGCAGATAATGATTGTTCCTAAATACATCTCTTTTCAACTTAGTTTGGGTAGCAAATCTCTCTCTCTCCAGCACATGTTGTTGTGGCCACCAGTGGAGCTGGTGGCAGACTCAGACAGTGAGGAGATTGGGGAGGAATATGGGCCAGTCCTGCAGTCTGGGGAAGGCTCTAATGAGGTCTCTGTGTTGGAGGCAGAGATGGGGCCAGGGCCATCGGACAGTTATCAGATGCCTTCGGGGTTGGAGATCAGTGGGGCAGAAGAACAGCTGGAGCCTGTTCCCAATGTGTGCATGTGCAGAGCTGCCAGGAGAAGGGAAGAGTTAAGGAACAAGGGCTGACTCGGGAGTAAAGGCACAGTTGGACGGTGAATGGCCCCTCCCATAGGGAATAAAGAGGAGCGAAAGGGGAGAGGAGTTTGCAGGAGACAATTTGTTTAATTAGTGTGAAGATTTGCTCATGACTCTCAGAGGTATTATACTTGCCAAGTATTTTCTTGTACATCATTGTGTTTGGAAGAGATAGGCCTGGCAGCTCTCCAAGCCTGATAATGTCCGTGGTTATAAATTCACCTTTGAAAGACTGTTTGCCGGGACTTTGCTGAATGTGAATGAGAGGAATTCACATTAGCTTCATAAAAAGAGGTTTTGTTGGGACAAGGAGTCTGCTTCGTGATTTTGTGAAGCCTAAGTCAGAACATGACTTCATGTGCGAGCTTGTGTGTGTGTGTGAAAAGATATCCAATTTTAAACAATGCAATTTTTTTAAAGTAAGCATATTTTAAAGTTATTTGCATTTAGCTTAAAATAAATAATGCTTTTGCATCTTGCACAGAAATCCCAGATCTCACTTTGATTCTAGCAATGAGAACCTACCAAATTGTGGTGTTTTTTTTTTTTTTTTTAAGTACTCTGTTGTACAAGAGGTAACAAAGGGAAAATCATGGAATAGTGACTAGGAGGTTGGAATCAGCCTGGGAGAAATATCCAGGTTGGTCGCCTTCACTCAATCATGGAAGTGACTGGGTGACTTTTGATGCCATTACTCTCTTGCAGCCCAACTGAAATATAAACAGGAGCATTCACCCCACACATACTAGCTCAAGTTTCACAAGGAAATGTGAGACAGATACTGTATAAGATAAGCTTTATTGTCATTTTCTTTTTCTGTGAACACACTGGCACACCTTAAAAAAGGAAATTTGGATGAGCGCTCTCAACAGGATATAAGCCAAAACATTGAAAAATATGAAAATGGAAATACTATATATCTATATATATAGTAAATTTATTTATTTATACACCACTCCAATCTAAGCGACTTACGGTACCAGGTAAAAAGCAGAAAACTGTTGTGTTCTAGTCCTACAAGGGATGAAGTGGCTCAGTAGCTAAGACACTGAGCTTGTCGATCAGAAGGTTAGCAGTTCAGCGGTTCGAATCCCTAGCGCCACATAACGGAATGACTCCCATTACTTGTCCCAGCTTCTGCCAACCTAGCAGTTCAAAAGCACGTAAAAATGCAAGTAGAAAAATAGGGACCACCTTTGGTGGGAAGGTAACAGCGTTCCGTGCACCTTCAGCGTTTAGTCATGCTGGCCACATGACCACGGAGACATTTTCAGCTGGCTCTTCGGCTTCAAGATGGAGATGAGCACCACCCCCTACAGTCAGTAATGACTAGCACGCATATGTAGGGGAACCTTTACCTTTACCTTAGTCCTGCCTTAGCCATGAAAGCCAGCTGGGTGACTTTGGACCAGTCACTCTTAGTCTGCCCAACTCACCTCACGGGGCTGTTGTTATGGGGAAAACAGAAGTAGGAATGTCCCTTGGATATGTTTACCACCTTGAGTTATTTGTAAAAACAATTAAGACAGGATACAAATAAAGCGATGCTTAAAACTGAAAGGACATTTTAGGATTTGGTATTTTTTAAATTTATGTAATGCACAATGCCACCCTAAGCACATTTAAAGAAATAAGGACAAAATAGACAATTTCACATCTCTAAATGATTCTCCCTGAGGACTGAGAGTGCTCAGCATATCCTACTTTCCTCCCCCTCCTTAACTATAGCTTAAATCCTAAAGTCATCCCATTTCCAATCAGGATCATGCTTATGTTCACACGAGGATCGTGGAAGATTTTTTCGTTTAGCTGATGAATATGTTGGGCTGCGCGATCACTTTTGCCAGGTTTAAGTACTTTTCCCGATACCAAAACCTGTTAGAAAACAGAGAGAAAACCATACAGACCATGCAAGATTCGCGCCATGTATTACAACACTGTTACATTGGAGACAGCCGTCAGAGAAGGCCTGGAAACCCAAATGTAACTCTTGGCTGAGGCTCATTAAAATAGCTACCTCTTTTCTCAGGACTCAGGCGCTCTACATGGGGCTGCCCCTGAAGAGTGTTCGAAGACTACAGTTGGTCCAGAATGCAGCCGCACGAGCGATAATGGGTGTATCTAGATACACCCATGTTACACCTATCCTCCGCGAGCTGCACTGGCTCCCCATTGGTCTCCGGATGCGCTTCAAGGTGCTAGTCGTTACTTTTAAAGCCCTACATGGTATAGGACCTGGCTACCTGAGAGACCGCCTCCTGCCATTCACCTCCCAACGACCAATAAGATCGCACAGGTTGGGCCTCCTTCGGGTGCTGTCAACCGGACAATGCCGGCTGGTGGCCCCCTGAGGGAGGGCCTTCTCTGTATCTGCATTGGCCCTGTGGAATGATCTACCCATAGAGATCCGGACCCTTACTACTCTCCCGGCCTTCCGTAAAGCGACCAAGACCTGGCTGTTCCAGCAGGCCTGGGGCTGTTGATTATATCCAGCCCCACTTAGACAATGGATGGTGTATTATTTTAATAATTGTATCTTTTCTTAAATTTTTTAAATGTTTTTTTCTTGCTTGTGAGCCGCCCAGAGTCCCAATGGGAATAGCGGCATACAAATTTTATTAAACTGAAACTGAAACTAAACCGCGAGGATCTCTATGTTCTGCTGCAACCACACAAACCTGGAAACTGTGCTGGCCGGTTCAGTGAGTTGCAGGCGATTGGGGCCTCTACAACTTGTTCCAAAGGGCTGCCTTGCCCTACCTTCCCATTATGACTTAAGTTTACAATCGGACCTTTGTTTTATGAACCACCCAGGCTAAAGCAAAGATTCCACAGGAAAGTTTATTGCAAAGTCAGTGCGGACTGCACTGCAACCTTAATCCTTCCTGGGGAGAAAGTAATCCATAGCAGAATTTTGCCAAAGGCAAAACTACAGAATAACAAAGCTGAAAGGGATCTTGGAGGTCTTTGAGTCCAACCCTCTGCTCAGGCAGGCAAAACTGTACCATTTCAGGCAAGTGGCTGTCCAGTCTCTTCTTTAAAAAATTCCAGTGTTGGAGCACCCACAACATCTGGAGGAAAGCCATTCCACTCCACTGGTTTATTGTTTTGTCAGGAAATTTCTCCTTATTTGTAAGTTGCTTCTCTCCTTGATTAGTTTCTATCCATTGCTTCTTGTTCTACCCTCAGCTGCTTTGGAGAATAGTTTGACTCCCTCTTCTTTGTGGCAGTCCCTGAGATATTGGAACCCTGCTATCATGTCTCCCCTAGTCCTTCTTTTCATTAAACTTGTTGTTAGTTGTGAAGTTGTGTCCAACCCATCGCAACCCCATGGACAACGTTCCTCCAGGCCTTCCTGTCCTCTACCATCCCCTGCAGTTCATTGAAGCTCATGCCTACTGCTTTGGTGACTCCATCCAGCCACCTCATTCTCTGCCATCCCCTTCTTCTTTTGCCCTCCACCTTTCCCAGCATCAGGCTCTTCTCCAGTGAGTCTGTGAGTCTTCATTAAACTAGACATGCCCAATTCCTGCAACCGTTCTTCATTTTAGCCTCCAGCAAAACATCTAGGAAAGCAAATGTAGCATTGCCTGACCTGGACTCTGTGACACATGGCAGTAGCCCCCAGCCTGAGCAGAGGGTTGGACTAGAAGCCCTCCCAGGTCCCTTCCAACTCTGTTACTCTGTTCTGTGTCAGGCCTGCAGCCATCTTTTCCTTTGGATCTTTGGCCTGTCATACTTTCTATTATTCTACTATGCATTGTCTATTGTGGGAAAATGGGAGGGGGGGATTGTAGGAGTGAGATGTGATGTAGCCATAACAAAATTCTTTCTAGAAAGCCAAGGTCATTCTTTGTCTCTGCACCTCTACACCTGACTGGAACTGGATGGGTGGAAGCTGCCAGCATGGCAGTGGAAGACTGGACCATATGATGGACTTATGGGTGCAGGGGCAAGATCTTGAACTTTCAACTAGGTGGGGAAAACCAGGAAGCTTTCAGATTCGGGTTTTCCTAGATGTGTCAACATGGCTCTCTTAATAAATTGGAACTTTGAGCAATACTTTGCCTTAGACTCTGATTTAGGGTGCTATTTGGAACCCTGACATTCTGTTCTTTTGAGCAATTGGCCACTTCTGTGGAGAGATCCTTTTTCATGGACTGAAGGGGGTCTGTGCTGCCTGCATCCTGCAAATGGAGCTTCACTTGTTTGTGCCCAGTGCCGGTCCATGCACCAAGAATTGAGGACTCCTTGTTATGAAGGCAGTGAAGGGAAAAAGGCCTCAATTTTCAAGACTCTGTCACTGTAGCCTCTTTCAATCACCAGTTTTGCTGGTTTGTCTGTTTCCTGACCTGGCCCTGCCTCGAAGGGCTAATACAGCTGCAGTTCAAACTTGTGACCTGTGGCACGCATGCTATAGGTTCACCATTCGTGCAACTGCTGCCAAAAAAGTCAACACAGTTCTAGGCTGCATAAACAGAGGAATAGAATCAAGATCCTGTGAAGAGTTAATACCACTTTATTATGCCTTGGTAAGGCCACACTTGGAATCCTGCATTCAGATTTGGTCGCCACGATGTAGAAAAGATGTGGAGACTCTAGAAAGAGTGCAAAGAAGAGCAACAAAGATGATTATGATTATGAACATATGAAGAACGGTTGCAGGAACTGAGTATGTCTAGTTTAATGAAAAGAAGATGACTAATGACTAGACATGATAGCGGTGTTTCGATATTTGAGTGGCTGCCATAGAGAGGAGGGGGTGGGGGTCAAGCTATTTTCCAAAGCACACAATGCTTGCGTTCCGATATCTCAGGGGCTGCCACAAAGAAGAGGGAGACAAACTAATCTCCAAAGCACCTGAAGGGAAGACAAGAAGCAATGGGTGGAAACTAATCAAGGAGAGAAGCAACTTAGAAGTAAGGAGAAATTTCCTGACAGTTAGAACAATTAATCAGTGGAACAAGTTTCCTCCAGAAGTTGTGAATGCTCCAACACTGGAAGTTTTTAAGAAGATGTTGGATAACCATTTGTCTTAAGTGGTGTAGGGTTTCCTGCCTAGGCAGGGGGTTGGACTAGAAGACCTGCAAGGTCCCTTCCAACTCTGTTATTCTATTCTATTCTATTCTATTCTATTCTATCACAGGCCTAGAGGTCTGAAAGTTTCTTAAAAAAGGAGATTCAGGGAGAATATTAAAAGGAATTTCTTAAGATTTGTTTTGCTTAGAAAAGTGGAGGACTCCTCCATCCTAAAGATGGATTTACAAATAGGTTTGTTTTAGGGTGGCTTAATGAATCCTTTTACTGAGCAGGGAGTTGAACTATTTGACCTCTAGATGATCTAGCATTAATGTAAGATTATTGGCATTTAGAGGATCTTGCAGGTCTGGAAAGAACTGGTTCTTCTGAAGGAGAAGAAAAGTTAGATTCCAAAGGGTAGTTTTGGATTTGGGCCTCAGGCTGAACCTTCTACTTTTTCTTGAGAATATGCTTTATGGCCGATCCCTTCTCCCCTCTGGTCAGTGACCCAAAAGAAGGTTAAAGAAGAAGATAAAACAGGTTCTAATCCAGAAAAACCACCAAGATCTGCTCTGCTCCCACTTTTTCCCAAGTACTTACGTTGTCAAGAACTAATATCTTCCCTTTTTTAATGAGCCGTAAACATTTTTCGTAGTAATCGTTGTAACTCTCTTCGTCTGCATGGATGAAAGCAAGGTCAAAGGTTCCAGCTTCACCATTGGCCAGAAGTTCCTCTACATTAAAAAAAAAAATCAAAACAAGTTTTGGGTTTTTTTAAAATGCAAAAAAATTCCTTCCGTCCACCTTCTCTCTGTCGTTGTACTCTTATCTGCGCTGGTTGAAAGGCAATATTGCAGGCCAATTCTGCTGGCAGCCTGCAATTCGATTCATTTCCTTCCTCCCTCCCCCATCCATCCATCCATGATGCACAGTGGTTACAATGCAGTATTGCAGGCTAATTCTGCCAACTGACTGCAGTTCGATCCTGACCACTCAAGGTTGACTCATCCTTCCATCCTTCTGAGATGGGCAAAATGAGGACCCAAATTGTTGGAGGCAATGTGCTGACTCTGTAAACCACCTAGAGAGGGCTGTAAAAGTACTGTGAAGCAGTATATAAGTCTAAGTGCTATTGCATTCGGACAAGTCCAGCCTGCAAAGGGAAGGGGACGAGGAACGATGAGAATCCCGAATTCCAGTTTCCTCTTAAGCCAAACCAACCTTGCTATTCAGACACGATTCTATTTGTGAAACCACAAGTTTTGGGGATGGAGTTCCAATCACTTCCATAGGTGCTTTTTCAGGAGGCAAACTGGACTTTCCTGTTTTTTCTTTTGAAGACGTTTCACTTCTCATCCAAGAAACTTCTTCACCTCTGAAGGATTTATATTCCTTGCAGACGATTGGTCATTTGCAACCTTTTAGAGGCTCATTGAGGTCACTTGGAGGTTTATCTCTGTCCTCGCGATCACCTGACTAGTGCAAATGGTTCCTGTAGTCTGCCATTTTTTCCTCTGGAAATCCATTCCTACTCCCACACCATTCCGAGGGCCTTCATCCCAAATTGTATAGCTGTAGAGATTCTCAGTCATCCAGGTCATGGTTGGCCCAAAAGTGCTTTTTCAGGAGGCAACTGGACTTTCTCATTTTGTCTTTTAGTGACTCTGAGGACACAGATAAACCTACAAGTGCTTCAACAACCTTATAAAAGGATGCAAATGACCAGCTGCCTGCAAGGAATATAAATCCTTCCATTCCCCACCATCAGCCAGAGCTGAAGAAGCTTCTTGGATGAGAAGCAAAACATCTTCAAAAGAAAAAACAAAGACAGTCCTGTTGTAAAGGTTCCCCTCACACATATGTGGTAAATGTTCCTGACTCTAGAGGGCAGTGCTCATCTCTGTTTCTAAGCCAAGGAGCCAGCGCTGCCCCAAGATGTCTCTGTAGTCATGTGGCTGGCATGACTCAATGCTGAATGCGCACAGAACACTGTTACCTTCCCACCAAAGGTGGTTCCTATTTTCCTACTTTCATTTTTACATGCTTTTGAACTTCTAGGTTGGCAGAAGCTGGGACAAGTAATGGGAGCTCACTCCGTTAAGCAGCACTAAGGATTCGAATCACCAAACTGCCGAACTTTCTGATCGACAAACTCAGCATTTTAGCCACTGAGCCACCCTAGCGGGAACAATATAACCATCTCTCTTTTTTTGGCCTTTCTTGAGGTCTAGAAACATCAAAGGCATTTTTGCAGGTTTGAAATATGATTTCGCAATTTGCTGCTTGCCCTGATGAGTTTTAAATGCCGTTTTCATTTTCCTTGACATGCCGACTCTCCCATGCAACGGCATTAAAGCAAAGCCTTCAGGTGTCCTGCATCTTGGGAGAATTCAGGAAGGGTTGATTGCATCAAAGGGATTAGCAAAAGGGCCTCCATCACTTTCACTAATGTCGAATAATTCCATGCAAGTGAGAAAGGGAACATTTTACCTAATTCACGTCGACTATGAAAAAGATGGAATTTGAAAGATTTTGGGCAACAGAACTGAAATTTCCTTTGCTGATCCTTTTAATTGACATGAATTTTAGATTCTCTGATTTTTCTTTAAAAATATGGAACAATTCATCTCATTACAGATAGTCCTCAACTTACGACAGTTTGCTTAGTGACTGGAGTTACAGCAGCCTTGAAAAAAAGTGACTTAAGACCATTTTTCATACTTATGACTGTTGCAGCATCCCCATGGACACGTGGTCTAAATTCAGACACTTGGCAATTGACTCATCATTATGATGGTCGCATTGTTCTGGGATCACGCCATTCCCTTTCATGACCTTCTCTCAAGCTGAGTCAATGGGGGAAACCGGATTTACTTAACAACTGTGTTGCTCACTTAACAAATGCAGTGATTCACTGAACAACTGTGGCAAGGAAGGTCACTTAACGAACATCTCCCTTAGCAACATAACTTTTGTGCTCAATTGTGGTCGTAAGTTGAGGACTACCTTAATGATTCAGGAAGTCTCTCCCTCAATTTGTTTATTACTTATTTTTTGCATTTATTTGCCACCCATCTCACAATGATTCGCTTAACAACTGTGCCAAAAAAGGTATAAAATGGGGCAAAACTCATTTAACAAATGTTTTGCTTAGCAACAGGCAGGCAGGGAGCGTGATGGGCCAAAGCAAGGGAGGGTTGATGCCTGAACAGACCCTCCCCAGGCCCCCAACCCTTCCAGTCAGACCTCTTGCTTCCACCTACCTAATGTTTCAATGGCTGGTTTTATCCTTAGATCGATCTTACGTAGCACCCCAGCCTGGAAGGAAAGAAAACAGATCAAAGATTTCATAAGGAAGGGATTGGCAACATTTTGAGGTCCCAGATGCTCAGCCTTCCCACCTTGTGTGTGCATTTGTGTGTGTGAGGAAGTTGGGGAGGAACTTGGGCCGTTCCTGGAATCTGGGGAAGGCTCTGTGTCAGAAGCAGAGATAGAGCCAGGGCTGTCCAACATTTCCCAGCTGTCTTCGGAGTCGGAGATAAGTGGGGAGGAAGAACAGCTGGGATCTGTTCCAGATGTGCGTATGTGCAGAGCTATCAGGAGAGGAGAACAACTGAGAACAAGGAGCTGACTCGGGAAGAAAGGCACACGTGGACGCTGAATGGCCCCTCCCTGACTGGGGAATAAATAGAAGGAAAGAGGAGTGGTTGTCATAGGAGACAACAGTTCGTATTTCTGAAGATTTTGCTCATCGACTTTCCTGCCACAGAGATTGCTTGCCATTACTTAATTTGCAGCCTTTTGGCTGGGAGCTCATGGCCTTGCAATTATCGCAAGGAACTGATAAGGTCTGTACTGCAGTTAACTCCTTGAAGGACTCTTGCCTGGACTGTTCGTGGGGGTGAATGCCATTAATTCACAGAAGCTCAATAAAGAGAGGATTTTCGGGACAAGGATTCTGTTTATTGGTTCTGCTTTACTCTACCTCTTTCCACACTGGCTTTCCGATACTGGCCAAATCTTCATTTATCTCGCAGGCAACAATTCTGCCATCCTCTGGTAGGACTAGAGCCATGCTTAAAGTATTGTACCCAGCAGAAACTCCTACGGAGAAATTACAAAAAAGACAGTTGAAGGGTGTTCCAGTTTCCGAATGAATGAGAACATACAGGTAGCCCTCCACTTACAACTGCAAAATTTTCATTGCTGAGAAAGGGTTTTTTTTAAAGTGAGATGTGCTCAATTTTACAACCTTTATTGCCGTGGTTGTTAAGCAAACCACTGCGGTTGTTCAGTGAATCACACAGTCCTTAAGCAAACCCAACTTCCCTCATTGACTTTGTTGTCAGATGTCGGCTGGAAAAATCACAAACGGGGATCATGTAATGCTGGGACACTGCGCCTGTTGAAAATACAGGCCAGTGTGTCCGAATTTGGATCTCGTGACCATGAGGATAGCAATAGCACTTAGACTTATATACCGCTTCACAGTGTTTTACAGCTCTCTCTAAGCAATTTATAGAGTCAGCCTATTGCCCCCAACAATCTGGGTCCTTGAAGGGATGAAAGGCTGAGTCAACCTTGAGCCATCAGGATCGAACTGATGGCAGTGGGCAGAGTCAGACCGCAATTCTGCATTCTAACCACTATGCATCATGGATGGATGAAGGAATGAAGGGAGGAAGGAAGGAAGGAAGGAAGAGCAATAGTACTTAGACTTATATACTGCTTCATTGTGCTTTACAGCCCCTCTCTAAGCTGTTTACAGAGTCAGCCTATTCCACCCAACAAGCTGGGTCCTCATTTTACTGACCTCAGAAGGATGGAAAGCTGAGTCAAACTTGAGCCACCAGGATTGAATTAATGGCAGTGGGCAGAGTCAGCCTGCAATTCTGCATTATAACCACAGCACCACAATGGTCTAAAATGTGAGCACCGGTCATAAGTCACGCTTCAGAGCCATTGTAACTTCAAGCAATCACTAAATCAAAGTCAAGGACTGATTTCATACCCCATTCTTCTTAACAGCAAAGTAGTATCGGCTTTCTCCTCCAACACTCTAACTCAGGGGTGTCAAACTCAAGGCCTGGAGGCCGAATCCAGCCTGTGGGGTGCTTAGATCTGGCCCACGGGGCTGCCCTGGAAACAGCGAAAGACTGGTCTGTGGAGCTCTGTTTTTAGGTTTACTGGATTTATATGCAGTTTTATTTTGCTGGCAGAGGGTTGTAGGAGGCTAGCAGAGGGGCAGCCGAAAACGGAGCTGGGGAGCCCATTTTCTCTGGCATAGCATTCGACCACTACATGCGTCCCCAACATGAGCTGCCCACACCCACCCTGGCCATCCCTACTCCACCCACCCTGAGGTCAAACACATCCCTGATGCAGCCCTCAATGAAGTTGAGTTTGACACCCCTCCTCTAGCTCTTACGTTTTGAGGAACCCCAGAGTAGACACTCATCCTCAGAAGAAAAGGATGGTGTCAACCATTCCACTCAGTCATCTAGCAAAGAAAGACTCCTGGCCATTTGTTTTTGCCAATGATTGCAGAAGTAGCCACGCCAACAATGCAAAGTAAATTAAAGTAAGTAAAGTTATCTGTAAACGTCCAGTTAAGGTGCTTGTATATTGTTTAGGGGACAGGTTCTCGGTTCCCAGCTCTACATGCAGATGGTTGACCTTGGCTGGCTGAAGCTTCTTAGAAGGTTCAGCCAGGCTTCCATCCGCTCCCCCCCCTTCTTCCTTACAGCCCAATCTTTCTCTCCCCCACTCCACCCCCGTTGCTAATGTCAGGTTGTCAGTTCATGAAGCTTGGACAGGAGAGATGCAGCCGTGACAGACAGTTTAAAACAAACTGCCTTTCCGTTTTATTTTGCCAGAGTGTGGGAGTTTGAGGGAAGGGACCAGTTGTAATCTGAGTACCAGCGGTAGAAGATTAGACTGTGACCTGTAAGGTGGCCGCTTTATTGTGGGACTAAATCCTGAATCTTCCTGGTTGTAGGCAATCTCACTTACCTATCTCAATTACCTTTTTTGCTCCAACAAGCCTGATCAGGTTTGCCACCAACTGGGCCTGATCAGAAGAGATACGCAGCTTTTTGCCAGGAGTAGAAGATGCAGCCTAGAGAAAGCAAAACAGGGGCCCACATGAGAAACTCTTCTGCAATTCCATGAACGCCCTCCCTGAACGAGCCTTAGCATGTCTGGCAGGGAGGACCTCTGGAAACTGGGAATTCCTGCATGACCTCTCTCTATCCCACAATTCAATTTATTGTTTAATGCAGACCTCGAGCCCCAGGCCACTCTCTCTCTCCCTCCCTCTCTCTCTCTCTCTCTCCCTCCCTCCCTCCCTCCCCTGCCTTTACTATTTTTACAAACAACTCAAGACAGGGATGTATGTATGTATGTATGTATGTATATATGTATGTATGTATGTATGTATGTATGTATGTATGTATGTATGTTCTAGCATAACTCTGGAGCACCTGGAGCAATTTCAACCAAACTTGGTACACAGATGACTTGCCCTCTGGAAACAAATACTGGTGAGGTAAGACACCCCTGTGTGTGTCTGTGTCTGTGTGTTCCAGCATAACTCTGGAATGCCTGGACCGTTCAGGAGAGCGAGTGCGGCTTCCTAGAGCGGCAATTGTTTGTGATGTCAGTTCCATCACAGCTTCCTCTGAAAAGCCAGCCATGAGGTTCACCCTCCAGTGGACCAATGGGAAGCGCCTGATTGATTTGGGACAAAGTTACAGGATCGTAGACAGGGCGGGAAAGAGGAACACGTGGGAGGGGGGAAGGAAGGGGGCAGGGTATATATATATATATATATATATATATATATATATATATATATATATATATATATATATATATATATATATATATATATATATGTCTAAAGGTAAAGGTAACAGGAACACATGGGAGGGGGGAAGGAAGGGGGCAGGGTTATATATATATATATATATATATATATATATATATATATATATATATATATATATATATATATATATATATATATATATATGTCTAAAGGTAAAGGTAACAGTTCCCCTGTACATGTGTGCTAATTGTTTCCAGCTCTAGGGGTGATGCTCATCTTCGTTTCTAAGCCAAAGAGCCAGTGCTGTCTGAAGACATCTCCGTGGTCATGTGGCTGGCATGATTCAATGTCGAAGGTGCACAGAGCGCTCTTACCTTCCCACCAAAGTGGTCCCCATTTTTCTAATTGCATTTTTTACATACTTTCAAACTGCTGGGTTGGCAGAAGCTGGGACAAGTCACGGGAGCTCACTCTGTTACGCGGCACTAGGGATTCAAACCACCGAACTGCCGACCTTTCTGATCGACAAGCTCAGCATAACCACTGAGCCACCGCACCCCTATATATATATATATGTGTGTGTGTGTGTGTGTGTGTGTGTGTGTCTGTCTGTCTGTCTGTCTGTCTGTCTACAACATGACAAAATTGGAAGGACACTTTGATTCTCACCATGGACAAATGGTTGATGGAGTTGGTTGAAATGGCAAAACCAACAATTCTGATCAAAGAAAAGAATATAAGTACTTTTGTTTCCACATGGAGACTGCGTCTGAACTTTGTGGGAAAGCATGAAATTCTGATTTTGGGTTTTACCGATTAGACTGATAGATCTTTATAGAAATGACTTGTTTATATTATTGAGAAAAAACAAAAAGTTGTGATTAAATGTTAATGCCTTATTTTACTGCAACAGAGAGTGTCGGAAGTCAATGTGTTTTTTTCTTCCCCCTCCCCTCCCCTTCCTCACTTCTCTTCCCTTTCCCACCGTTCTCCTATTTATTTTGGTATTTTGTATCATGTTTTATCTTATAACTCAATAAAAAAAAGTTAGCTAAGTCAACGCCAGCACACAAATACAACTGCATGAGTTTTATTTAATGATCCATTGACTCCTGGGACTTACCAATCTCAGCTTCTTCAAAAGAGGGTGTTCTCGTACCGAGTGATCCAGGACGTATTTGTGCAGGTTGCCACTCCCTTGCAAGAAGCTGCAGGAATGCCGGGAGGTGCCAAAGGCAAATAAATCTGGCCCACGGTATCTTCTGCCTTTCGAAAGCAAATCAATCCATCCTCAGTCATATAATAAATGCTTTTAATATTTGTTAATATTTCATTCAACCCATGGGACAGCTTTTCATTCAGACATTGTAGGAGCTTCATCCCTGGAAGCTTTCAAGAAGAGACTGGACTGTCATCTGTGAGAAACATCTTCATCAATGATTTGGATGAGGGAATAAATGGGGAACTCATCAAATTTGCAGATGACACCAAGCTGGCAGGAATAGTCAACACTCCAGAAGACAGGATTAAGATACAGAAAGATCTTGACAAACGTGAATATTAGGCACTATCTAATAAAATGAAATTCAATGGTGAAAAGAGTAAGGTTCTACATTTGGGCGAGAAAAACAAAATGCACAGGTACACTATAGGTGGTACCTTGCTCAACAGTAGTAACTGTGAAATGGATCTTGGAGTCCTAGTGGACAACCATTTAAATATGAGCCAGCAGTAGCTGCCAAAAAAGTCAACACAGTTCTAGGCTGCATAAGTAGAGGGATAGAATCAAGATCACGTGAAGTGTTAATACCACTTTATAATGCCTTGGTAAGGCCACACTTGGAATACTGCATTCAGTTTTGGTCACCACGATGAAGAAAAGATGTGGAGACTCTAGAAAGAGTGCAAAGAAGAGCAACAAAGATGATTAGGGGACTGGAGACTAAAACATATGAAGAACGGTTGCAGGAACTGGGTATGTCTAGTTTAATAGAAAAAAGGATTAGGGGAGACATGATAGCAGTCTTCCAATATCTCAGGGGTTGCCACAAAGAAGAGGGAGTCAAACTTTTTTCCAAGGCACCTGAGGGTAGAACAAGAAGCAATGGGTGGAAACAAATCAAGAAGAGAAGCAACTTAGAACCGAGGAGAAATTTCCTGACAGTGGGAACAATCAGTGGAAAAGTTTGCCTCCAGAAGTTGTGAATGCCCCAACACTGGAAGTCTTTAAGAAGATGTTGGATGGCCATTTGTCTGAAACGGTATAAGGTTTCCTGCCTAGGCATGGGGTTGGACTAGAAGACCTCCAAGGTCCCTTCCAACTCTGCTTTTGTATTGTAAATGTTGTCGGGCCATGATGGCAAAACTATGGCACCCATGTCAGCTCCAGTGTTCATGTGCACGCTAGCCAGCTGATTTTTGGGCTTCCAGAGGATGGGGGAGGCTGTTTTTGCCCTCCCCAGGCTTCAGGAAAGCCTCCGGAGCCTGTGGATGGCAAAAAAAATGGGCCCAACGGGCCTACCGGAAGTTTGGAAACAAACTTCTGGTTTGCCCATTGGGGCCGTTTTTTGCCTTCCGGAGGCTTCAGGGAAGCCTCCAGAGAGAGAAAAATAGCCAACCTGGAAGTCTGTGCTTGAACTTCTGTTTGCATGTTGGGCCATTTTTTGCCCTCCCAAGGCCCCTAGAAAACCTCTGGAGCCTTGGGAGGGTGAAAAATGGCCCAATGGGCCTACCGGAAATCCAGAGGCTTCTGTGAGGCCTGCTCACTTGCACAGGGGGTGGGGAGCGCAGGGGGGTTGTGTGTGCATGTGCAGGGGAAGGGCATTGCATTATGGCTGTGGTCACACACCCAAGCGATATCGCGCACCCTTTTGGCACCCAAGCAGAAAACGTTTGCCATCATTGGTGTAGGGTCTCCTGCTTGGGCAGGGGGTTGGACTGGATGACCTACAAGGTCTCTTCCAACTCTGTTAATCTGTATCTGTACCTATCTTTAAAATGCTTGATAAGAACACATTGAAATAAATTCAGAAGAGGGGCTGTCAAGAATATCACTCCTTGTTCACACAACATACTTATATCCTGGTTTCTAAATTTACTTGGGGGGCGGAGTTGAAAGTCATAGATCATAGGGCTGGAAGAGATCTTGGAAATCTCCCTTGCTCAAGACACGAGTCAAAAAAAAAAAAAGACAATCTGGAATCAATTAACTCACTTTCTGCTGTTGTAGCAATATGATACATTGAGTTCATCCATGATAATAAGCTGTTAAAACCTAACCAAAACTAACACCAAGCTTAGCGTGCTGCGTGAATCTTTTGCTATAGATACGCATGAGCGCTTAAAAACATGTACATGTCATCCTACCCCAGAAGAAAAAACTTTATCACAGGGGTGTCAAACTCCAGGCTGGTGGGGGAGAAGGATCCGGCCTATGGGGTGCTTAGATCAGACCCCGTAAGGCCGCCAAGGAAACTGTAAAGGACTGGCCCACAGTGCCTGTGGCAGCCAAAATGGAGCTCTCAAGGCCCTCCCTTGGGAGCCCGTTATCACTGCCAGAGTGCTCGGCCCACCACAGGTGCCCCCAACATGATGTTGAGCTGGCCACTGCCATCTCCACCCCCCCAGTTCAAACACAACCCATCTTTCAAATTTCATCTTCAATGAAATCGAGTTTGACACCCCTGCCTTATCAGAAGATTAAGATGGATGAGACAACGGTGAATCGGTGAATCTTGGCTTAGGGAACTAAGTAGACTAATTGGGGCTTAGCCCAATCTACTCCAATCTTCCTAAGCAGAGGCCCAGTTTCCTGTCACCGTGACGTTTTGATCACAGCTTGCCCCAGACAAAGCACCCTTGTCAAAAAGTCTGTTCCTATCACTTGCAAAAAACAACACCAACAACCCGCTTCTTTTGATCTGATTCGGCTTTGATGGCCATTCAGACACAACAATGCACCTTCTCATCAAAAATACCCAAGTGGGTTGCCCCAAACATCTTCCAGCACTTTAAAGATTGCTCCATTTGGCACTAAAGGCCTTGCATTTCTTGGTGGTCTCCCATCCTGCTTAAGTTTTTTAAATTATTTTTTTTTTAAAAATTATTTTGGACACATCATCATCCATTAAACAGTGTGTTGACTGGGTACAAATGTCCCTGTACATCAAGATTTACAATATTCATTTCATTGATAATTCTCTAATCTTACTATATTAATAATCAGTATTATAACTCTATTCATTTCCCCTCTTAACACATTGTCTTAATGAAACCATAATATGTTATGGTCATTTTAACAATCCTATATAATAATCAGCATATTGTTTACTTCTCTATCTTAACATACATTCTTTATTTCACTAGTCTCTATTTTTCACTTCAATTTTTATTCGCTTAAATTTTTAAAGTTAGTTAGGTATCTCTCTCCAAAGGATGATTGAGCTTGTCTGGATCACGCAGCTAAGAAATTCCAGGACACAGTTCGAATCAGAGACAGTTATGAGACAGGAAATGATGGTGGGAAGAAGACCCCACTGTTAAATCCCCTCACCCACTTTTTATCAAACTTGGCCACTTTAATGTGGGGTGGACTTCAACACCCAGAATTCTCTCTCAGCCAGAGATTTAGGATAATTTTGGACTGGCTGCAGAATTAAAAAGTTGGAGATCTTGCAATCTAATCCCCTCCTCCTCCCCAGTTTAGGCAGAGTGGTCCTGACCCCTTCCCTTGTCCCAAAAAAGGACAATAAAGAATGTTATTTTTGCGCCAAATCATGTACCCCAAACTGTCCAATGAGCTGCTGATTCAGTTCTACACAGAAATTATTGAGTCTGTCATCTGCACCTCCATAACCTGCAACCCAACAAGACAAACACAGAATTCAGAGGATAATTAGAACTGCAGAAAAAACAATGGCTACCAACCTGCCTTCCATTGAGGACCTGTACACTGCACAGGTCAAAAAAAGGGCTGTGAAAATATCTACAGACCCCTCATATCCTGGACATAAATTGTTTCAAGTTCTACCCTCAAAATGACACTATAGGGCACTGCACACCAAGACAACTAGACACAAGAACAGTTTTTTCCCGAACGCCATCACTCTGCTAAACAAATAATTCCCTCACCTCTGTAAAACTATTCACTAAGGCTGCATTACTATTACTATTAGTCTTTTTTTCGTTCCTATCACCCATCTCCTCCCACTTCTGACTGCAGGACTGTAACTTTGTTGCTTCTATTCTTATGATTTATATTGATATTGTTTCCTGATTGCTTATTTGTACCCTATTACTATCATTAAGTGCTGTACCTATGACCCTTGACGAATGTATCTTGTCTTTTTATGTACCCTGGGAGCATATGCACCAAAGACAAATTCCTTGCGTGTCCAATCACACTTGGCCAATAAAGAATTCTATTCTATTCTATTCTATTCTATTCTATTCTATTCTATTCTATTCTATTCTATTCTATTCTACTTCCTATTCCTATTCCTATTCCTATTCCTATTCCTATTCCTATTCCTATTCCTATTCCTATTCCTATTCCTATTCCTATTCTATCCTATCCTATCCTATCCTATCCTATCCTATCCTATCCCTATTCTATTTTCTAACCAGCTCTGCTTTCAGCGCTGGCCAGTTCCAGGCTGCAATGACCCTGAGCGTCACTAGGCGGCAGGAGGACAGATGTCTACCTGCCCGCCTCCTTTCTCCATTAGGTCGCCCACGGGCGCAGCCCCATTCCCAAAGCGACCCTAAACCCGGACGATAACTGGGGGTGGGGGGTTGAGGGAAGCAAAGTCGTGAACGGGACAAGCTGGGGTGTGTGTGTGGAATCTCATCTTGGGGGTGGGAAAGTCCTCCTCAGGTGGGGATTCCCCTTGCCCTCCCACCTCCCAACCCCGCCCCCTGGCGCTAGGAGGGGGGGCTCCCTCTTCCACCCACGCGGGCGCCAGGTTGCCGCTTCCCATCCCCCCGTCCCTTTCCCCCGTGTCCGCGAGCGCCCGGGATTGCCCCTTTCCCGGAAGGAGGCTTTCCCACGTGTCGTCTTACCTGCGAGGAAGCCCACCGCCAGCGCCGCCCCGACGGCCGCCGTGCCCCCCAGGAGGGTCTCGCGGGAGAAGCCGGAGAAAGCCATGCCCCGAGCAAGGTGGCAAAGCGGGATCCGCAGCGAAGCTTGGCCGCTTTCGGAAGACCGGCCCGTCACGTGTCCCGAGGGTGGCGAGCGGCCCCTGCAGGCGGCTGAACCCGGGACTTGAATTAACTTGGGACTTGAACGTTAACTCCGTTGCGCAACGAGGACTAGTAACCTGCGTAGTGGGGTCGGTCGGGGGGGGGGAGACCTGCCGAATGTGGGGTGTCCCGGACTGGCCTCTTCCCAGATGGGTCCAAAGGGGGGCAGCCCAGAAGTGGGTGACATATCCCGGTTCTAGAAGAACGTATGAATGCGTCCTGCTGACCGATTCAGGACGAAGAACGGCTTTGCAGGTGGATTTTTGCGCGGAGCTTCCTTGGCAACTTTGTATTTCTGGCGAGCCTGGGATGGGAGGAAGATACTTGTTGGCAAAACCGGGTCTTTGTCCCTGAAGTTAACAGATTAACAGAGTTGGAACAGACCTTGTAGGTCATCTAGTCCCCCCCACCCTACAAGCCGGAGAAGCTACGCCATTTCTGATAGATGACAGTCTAGTCCAGTGTTTCTCAACCTTGGCAACTTGAAGATGTCTGGACTTCAACTCCCAGAATTCCCCAGCCAGCATTCGCTGGCTGGGGAATTCTAGGAGTTGAAGTCCGGACGTCTTCAAATTGCCAAGGTTGAGAAACACTGGTCTAGTCTCTTCTTGAAAGCTTCCAGTAATGAAGTTCATACAAAATACAACATTCTGCAAACATTGACAATTTTACAGGCAAAAAGCAATTATCTGCAACTGAGCTAAAAGAATAATTGGGTATGCATTGCAACAATTGACAGAACACCTGCAAGATACACGTCTCCTTTTAAAAATTATCTTTATTTGTTCGTATTTTTTCTTAGTTGAAGATCCAACATTTCTTGATTGTTTCAGGAAACCTCAATTAGGGAAGATCCACCGATGTTCTTTTACTGTCTGTATCGCTTTAACCAACGAGAAATGATGGTAGATCATAAGGTAGGCCAGCACCAAAGAGGTGGACCTGCTTATCCCAAAGGCACAGTGGACAAAGATTTTGCCTGGAAATAAAAGCAATAAATTAGATTAACAGAGTTGGAAGGGACCTTGTAGGTCATCTAGTCCAACCCCACACCCAAGCAGGAGACCCTACACCATTTCTGACAAATGGCGGTTCAGTCTCTTCTTGAAAGCCTCCAGTGATGAAGCTCCCACAACTTCTGAAGGCAACTTCTGTTCCATGGGTTGATTGTTCTCACCGTCAGAAAATTTATCCTTATTTCCAGGTTGAATCTCTCCTTGGTCAGTTTCCATTCCTTAACTGGTGTTCGGGTGCTTTGGAAAATAGCTTGACCCCTTCCTATCTGTGGCAGCCCCTCAAATATTGCAAGACTGCTATCATGTCTCCCCTGGTCCTTCTCTTCACTAGACTAGCCATGCCCAGTTCCTGCAACTGTTCTTCATATGTTTTAGTCTCTAGTCTCCTCATCATCTTGGTTGCTCTTCCCACTTTTTCTAGAGTCTCAACATCTTTTTTATAGTCTGGTGACCAAAACTGGAGCAGTACTCTAAGTGTGATTTTACTAGGGCTTTTATACAGTGGTATTAGGGATCTTGGAGGTCTTCTAGTTCAACCCCCTGCCCATGAAGGAGACCTTACACTATTTCTGACAGATGGCAGTCCAGTCTCTTCTTGAAAGCTTCCAGTGATGAAGCTCCCACAACTTCGGAAGGCAATTTCTGTTGGGCAACTTCTGCCCAAATGTGGCAAGAAAAGTCATTAAAATGTGGTAAAACTCACTGAACAAATTTCTCACTTAGCAACAGAAATGTTCGGTTCAGTTGTGGTCGTAAGTCGAGGATTACCTGAACTCCTTTTCTCTCTCTGCGCAGGATTTCCTGTGGGTAGGTTTCTGAACTTTGCTTTGACCCAAGAAGGAGATGGAACAGGGCCTGGAATTGTTCCTCCTGGGTTTTAAAATATGCTTATCTGGAATTTTGGGATTAGACAGGGAAGCTAACTGGGGCAGAGAAGTGAGAGGGCTGCCTATTTACATTGCACCCCATTTTATTTATTTATTTATTTATTTATTTATTTATTTATTCATTCATTCATTCATTCATTCATTCATTCATTCATTTTACAAAACACAAGATTTTTTAAAAAGATTTGGGCATGTCTGGTCTAAGGTAGAGAAGGAGTAGAGGAGACATGTTAGCAGTCTTCCAATGTTTGAGGGGCTATTACAGGGGGATGGACCTGTTCTCCAAAGCACTTGTGGGCAGGACAAAGAAGTGATCAATGGAAGCTTGATCAAAGAGAGGAGCAACTTAGAACTTAGGAGAAATTTCTTGACACTGGAACAAGTGATCAGTGGAACAGCTTATGGGTCTGGGTGTTCCATCACTGGAGGTTTTTAAGATGAGATTGGACAGCTATTTGTCTGAAAAGGTCTAGGGCAGTGACCTTTTTGGCCCCACTGACTGTTTTCTAGTCCTTGATGCTTTCTTGGCATGGGTTTTCAGAGGTGGTACACCGTTGCCTCTTTCTTAGATCTGAGAGAGTGTGACTGGCTCAAAGTCACCCAGTTGGCTTCATGCCCGAGGCAGGATTCGAACTCATAGTCTCCGGGCTTCTAGCCTGATAGCTTAACCACTACACCACACTGCCTCTCTCCTTATCTGTTATTAGCCAATAACTAGCTGATGACCCGGGTATTTATTTAGAGGGGGAAATGTCTGGACCAAACATAATTTCTAATGTTGGATTTTCCCCCTTAACAGAGGGAGCCCCCTTGTGGAGCACTGTGAAGCCGTTACCATGGCAACTCCCCTGCGCTGTACAGTAGAAGCCATTGAAAAGCACAACAGGCTGTATCTTAACAGAACACACACCCCAACGGGTGTTAGGGGTGTCTTACCCCCATAGTATTTGTCTCCAGAGAGTAAGTCATCTCTGTACCAAGTTTGGTTGAATTTGCTCGAGGCGTTCCTAGAAAACACACGCACGCACGCACACACACACACACACACAGATTAGAAATGGCCACATTCAAAATGGAGGCCGTGGCCTGTTCTTGAACTATGGGAAGTCCGAGAACAGAGCTATAAATCGATCTCCCGTGTCCCCAACGGAGGCAAATCTTGTTTTTGAAAGAAGATTACCTCAGATAACCAATGCCGACATCTCTGCCTCAACGCTAAGCTGCTGTTTGGTGGGTGGCTGCATTCTGCTTTTCATATTTTTTTTCCAACTGTACTTTAAGGCCGTGCAGTCTCCTAGCCTTCTCCCTGCTTTTTTTTTTTAAAGGATAACCTTTTATGCAATATATTACTCTAATCCCTGAAAGCTGATCTTATACATTGGATAATAAACTGGCTGAGTCGTTGCAGGATTTTGCATAAAATTATAAATGATCGATGAATGGAAAATTAAAGATTGGAATACTGCCCTACCAACAAAATTTACAGTCCTTATAGAAGAAAATATATCTTTTTGAAACATCAGGCTAAGCAGAACCATTTTCTTTAGATATTATCTTGTAATTTATATGACGAATACGGCTCAGGCAAAAGCTACTTCCCTACCCCACATTTCAGTATGAGATATTTAGGAATTCCCCCCCCCCTCTCCCTTCCTCCCTCCCTCCCTAATGAGGCAGCTAAATATTTAATTGCTGGGTCGTGCCCGTTAGATTATTAAAAAAAAACATTTATAAACATATTTCTTCATGAGGACTAGAAGAGCGGTCAAAATCCAGCCAAAGTACAGAAAAAGATGGGTTTTCCTGACATCTTGTGGCCAGCATGATTTTTGCAGCCTTGATTAATGGGTGTGCCTAATTCATGTTTTTGTGTTTGTGCATGCAGCATTAGCTTTATTAAAATGGTTTTTACAAATGTTCTTCAACTATACATTCTCCTCACACACCCATTGGTATATTTTCGTAAATTATGCTTTATTAGGGTTTTCTTTTTTTTAAAAAAAAATGTTCAGTCCAATTTCTAAAGGAGCCAACTTTTCCACTGATAAAAATTGGATTTTATCATTAAGGTCTGTACATCATTCAACCTATTCTGAACAATCAGAAAACTAGAAATAAAAATGAAAAATGTCCGACAGCCAAAAATATCACAAGTAGAAAAGAGAGATTAGTGACATTCTAGCAAACCAAACCTTAATTTGGGGGAAGAGAGAAGGGTCTCTGTGTCTGTGTGTGAATGACCATAAATCAGATTTGCAACTATCTGGCTCCATCCTGTGGTGAATCTCAGTAACTTCAGCAAAGAAAACACATTTGAGTTAGTAGGTGGTTTGGAATGGCTCAAGGCCAGGCTAATGACATCTTATATACATACATACATACATACATACATACATACATACATACACACACACACACACACACACACATACATACATACATACATACATACATACATACATATCAAATAAATCAATAGCGAGCATGAATGGAATAAAAAAAAGAAAAAGGAATAAAATGATTTCCGTCATGAAGTGGAGTGATAGAATGCCCAGAGATTTGTATGGAAAGGACAGCAATCTGCTGAAGAGTAAAAGTGAAAAAATATATATCAACAAATACTAATGTCAGAAAACAAATAGGTGGAAAGTAAGTTTAAATGCTATGAGGATGTTGAAAAAATAACAACGCTTTGTTTTGAGCAGGGGATTGGACTAGAAAATTAGAAAACAAAGAAGAAGGGATCAAATTATTCTCCAAAGCACCAGAGGGCAAGACAAGAAACAATGGTTGGAATCTAAATAAAGAGAGAAGCAGCCTGGAATTCAGGAGAAACTTCCAACAGTGAGGACAATTAACCTGTGGAAGGGCTTGCCTTCAGAAATTGTAGACACTCCATCACTGGAGGTTTTTAAGGAGAAAATAGACAGCCACTTATCTTAAATGGTATAGGATTTCCTGCTTGAGCAGGGGGCTGGACTAGAAGACCTACAAGACCTACAAGGACCATCCAAGGGAATGGATGGATGATGGATGGATGATGCGTGGATGGATGGATGGATGGATGGATGGATGGATGATGGGTGGTAAAGGGACTGGACTGAATTCCAGAAGACATGCAATAAAGTCTCTCTCAATTTTGGAATTCTGAAGCCATAGTCTGCACATTATCAAGCAGCCTAGATTGGAAACACTGGTTTATCACAAGGAAATCACCAGATCCATGGGAAAAGATTGTCTCAGTGGACAAGGAGAGAGAAGAGGAAGAAGAGGACAAAAGCAACTGATGGAATGGAAAAGCAAGTACCAACATCCAATGGGATCAAATCCCCACCTCCTTTTTTACCTGCAAAAGCAAAAAATAAATAAATGGGATTTTGATTCTGCAGTCACAGCCAACATTTTGTACATCATCTTTGTGGACAACCCTGTCTAGCAATAGCAATAGCAGTAGACTTATATACCGCTTCATAGGGCTTTCAGCGCTCTCTAAGCGGTTTACAGAGAGTCAGCATATTGCCCCCAACAATCTGGGTCCTCATTTTACCCACCTCGGAAGGATGGAAGGCTGAGTCAACCCTGAGCCGGTGAGATTTGAACCGCTGAACTGCTGATCTAGCAGTAGCCTGCAGTGCTGCATTTAACCACTGCGCCACCTTGGCTCTTCCACTGCGCCACCTTGGCTCTTAGTAGCCTAGCCTAGTCTAGTAGCCTAAAATTTTGGAATTTACTCTGAAAACAGTTTTGCTTTCTAGAAATCTAGTTTCAGACATAGACGTGTGTGTGTGTTTGTGTGTGTGTGAAGGTTTTCGATCCTGTTTCAATTTTCTTCTGTGAAGGAATTAATCAACAGAAAAGCGGGAGTTATGGATGCTCCATCACCTCGCTCCTAAGTGCACAACAGCTGTGCTTTCTGAGCCACGAAACACAATCTTGTGGGCTTGTTCTTTCCCCTGCAAAAGCCTTAATGAATTGAATGAGAAACATGCTGGAGGACATTCCTGGCTTTCCTCAGCCTGGCTCATTTCCATGGGATCTGTCCCGCCCCCCCCCCCCCCAAGCCAGATCCTCTCTGGATAGATCTATAAAAATGAAAGCTGTCCAACATGGGATTATAAAGCTCATTATGGTTAAAAAGATGAAAAATAGGTTCTCGTATGGTACATGACTATAGAGATAGAGGTCATATAAAGGTTATGTAGAGGCCGTGAGCAGCACACTGCCGCGCCTCAGTAACTGTTTACCTCAAATGTCTATGAACTCACCTAATTAGCACCACCAGGCAGTACCAGGAACCATCTAGATATGTGAGACTCTACCCTGGCTGGGATGGTCTTAGAGATTGACAAGGAGAATATGCCAATAACAATGCTGTTGCCATATACGCTTTGCTGCTTGTGAAAAACTGTATAAAAAGCAATAAACTCTGCGAAGGCAGACAGACATTTTGGATACTCTGCTATGATTAGTTTCTGAATCCATCACATGACAAAAGTTTGGAATCCATCCTTCTACAGGTTTTGTAGATACCGTATTTTTCAGACCATAAGATGCACTGGTGTATAAGACACACCAAGATTTCAAAGAGGTAAGTAAGAAAAAAAAGTTTTTGTCTTCCCCGGCTCCCAGGAGCACTCTGCAGGCTTCATCAAGACTGGGGGAAGGCAAAAATGCCCTCGTTTTTGCAAAAAACAAGCTTTTTTTGCAAAAATGGGAAGCTCCTGAAGCCTCTGGAGGGCCTTTGGGTGGGGGGAGAGGCTGTTTTTGCCCTCCCCTGGCTCCTATAAAGCCTCTGGACCCTGGGGAGGGTGAACAAAGCACACCAAAAATGGGGGAGGAGCGCTGGTCATGCGCACATGCATGCTGGAGTCGTGCACAAAACATTATGGGTGTGGCACGTCCACGCATGACCCCCCCTGCGCTCACCCTGCTTTTGGCACACGAGTAGTGGTGGGTTTCAATTTGTTTTAGAACCTCTTCTGTAGGTGTGGCCTTCTTTGTGGGAGTGGCTTGCTGACAATATGACTGGGTAGGAGTGGCTTGCCAGCCATGTGACTGGGTGGGCGTGGCGACACTTGCAAAATGTGGTGAAACTCACTTAACAACTCTCTTGCTTAGCAGCCAAAATGTTGGCTCAGAAACTCTGGCATTTGAAGCACACAAGTCTTAAAGTTGTCAAGTTACAAGACCCTTGCACTCCTAACCTTTAGAAAAAAAAACCAGGGGTGTTCAAACTTAACAGCTTTAAGACTTGTGGACTTCAACTCCCAGAATTCCTCCTGTCGCTCTTCATCTTGATGATGTGCGGATGGGCGGGGGGAGGGAGCTAGAACCGGTTCTAAACGGCACTGTAGGTTGGACTCGACAGCCCTGATCCATGATGAGGAGAATGATTTTATCCACTTCAGAAAGAAAAACAGTCGGTGGCTGAGCTCACCCAACACACTAATCCTGATTATGGGATTAGACCATTTTCTGGGTTCACACCACATACAGAATGATAACCTGACAAAATGTGGAGACAAGATGTGGAGACTCTGGAAAGAGTGCAGAGAAGAGCGACAAAGATGATTAGGGGGCTGGAGGCTAAAACATACGAAGAATGGCTGCAGGAACTGGGTTATGGGTTAACTGGGTTAAAGAAGGACTAGGGGAGACATGGTAGCAGTGTTCCTATATCTCAGGGGTTGCCACAAAGACGAGGTAGTCAAATTATTCTTTAAAGCACCTGAAGGCCAGACGAGAAGCAATGGGAGGAAACTAATCAAGGGGAGAAGTAACTTAGAACTAAGGAGAAATTTCTTTACAGTTTGAACAATTAATCAATGGAACAATTTGCCTCCAGAAGTTGTGAATGCTCCATTCCATTCCATATTCCATTCCATTCCATTCCACTCCACTCTATTCTAGTCGTCTATTCTATTCTATTCTATTCTATTCTATTCTATTCTATTCTATTCTAAAATCAGTTGATTCTCCACTACAGAACATGACATTGCAAAACCAAACCAAACAAAAATGAATGTGAATGCATTGTAACATATTGTGGACCTGCTTAAATGTGTTGTGTGAATGTAGACAGAAGCTAGGAAGCTTGGCTCTTTCTGTAGAATGGAATGCTCAGTTTTCTTGACTTATGACATCTGGTCACATATAATTTGGCTACAAGTCCAAGATTTTGGCTAGTGGCCAAGACTCAAGAGATTCTTGACCAACTTTGGAAGTGAAATCCCATTTTCCCATTGATTGAACAAGCTTTGTAAATCTTTTCTCCCCAAATGTGACTTTTTTCTCCTTTGTTTCAGTTTCATCTTTCAGCTTCCTATTTTCACTAAAAGAGAGCCACTTTTTTCTACTTTCTTTCTCCCCCACTTAGAATATTCCGAATCTGTGTGTCAGTACATGTGCTGGAGTGTTAGCATGCTCTCCAACTATATTTTTTTTTTAAAAAAAATTCTCCTTCAGAGTGCATAATTGCTTCCATATCCTTTTGTGTTCACGGTGCCGAGGGGAGAAAAGGAACTTGCTAATCTTAACTTTCATTCTTGTCACAATGAATAATGGGAAAGCTTCCTCAATGCCCCCCCCATTGTTTGCCTGTTTTCAGCATGAGGCTTGGCTCGGTCGCCCCCCCCCCCGCATTAATGAATCAGGAATTTTGATTCCTGAACTTATTCTTTGGAATTTATTCCAAAATCAATTGTCTACAATCCCTACAGCAGTTTCATTATCTCTTTTGACCAGGCCTGGATGGACATACGGACGTACGGATGGACAGACAGACATTGCAACCCTGAGCTATACTAATATTCTCCTTTACCAAAGTTAAGCAATATTAAGGTTTTTTTTTTTTTTTAAAGTTGGACCAATATTGCAAGTTGGGGGCAAATGCTAAAAACCCCAGTATCTGCATCTTTTTAAATTTCCAGCAATTTGGGAAACGGTCCCTGCAACCTATTCTGTAAGATGTTTCCTAAATGTGCATTATGGATGCAAACAAATGCTACGGCTGCTTTTTTTTAAAAAAATCATTCTGTGGGCCTCTCTCCCCCTGCCATTTCCCAAATGTGCATTTTGCAGGTTGACAAAGGAAGAGCAAGCTATAGAAAGCCTCCTGATGGTTTTCTTTCTTTCTTTTCTTTCTTTTTTTGGTGAAATGTGGATTTCCAGCCAGTTGAAAGGGACCACCGGAACACCTGACATATCTCCACGTTTTTTTTTTAAAGCTTACCCATTCTGGAAGGATAACTGACAACCCTTTCAAAGAAGATGCTCCTGAGTACTTAATAATAGCAAATTAACAGCCTGACAATAGGCAAGGCACTTGCTCAAGCATTAGTAAGAAAACAGAGTGACATCTTCCTTGAAAAGCTACTCGGATGCCACTTAAACTTGTCACATTGCAGAAAATAGAGCTGCAAATTGTTAAAAAAAAATCAGCCTGGCTCATTATGCAAGCCAAATGTCTAATTTTCTTAAATTGCATCCATTTTTCCACATGTTAAAACAAGAGAGCTTCCTTGATAGAAAAAATAATGACAAAAGAAAGATTGGAGGTGATCTTAACTCTTTCGGGATGTGGAGGATTTCAAGAGTTCAGAACAGAGTTATTTACTCAGCGTGGACTGTAGTACACATGTTAGCAACAATATCCCTGTAGCAAGTTAAAACCCACCCCTCTCCTAGAAAAATAAAATATCCTGGAGAATGTTGGAAAAGGGAGAATATTATACTTCCCTGGATAAGAAATGGAGAAATATGTTTTAAGGCAGGAAACAGACTCACTCTTAATAGTCCCCATCTTTGTCAATGGGCCATTAAAAGGCCTGACCCAGTCTATTCTACATAACAAAGATCTTTCCCCCTTCAGCTCCAGGGTGATGGGATTAAGGCATGACAGTATTAGCCCTTTACCCATCTCACCACAGGGCACCTGGGAAGAAGCAAAGCTCAACCAAACCTGGACTCAAAACACAGCCTAGAGAGTTGCCCCTGCATGGCCCCATGGGAGTCTGACAACCAATCAGAAGACAAGCTCATGTTCAAAGGCCAAAGAGGGCATAAAGCCAGGACCTTTCAGCATCCCTGCCTCTTTTCTTCTTCACCCAACATCTGGACGCATGTGATCCCCCTTTTCTGATCAGGAGCTCAAGCCATGGGATCCTGTCCACCATTAAACCATCTTTCCAAGCAGCCTCCATGTTTCCTGTGCCTTTTTCCCCACTTGGAGCTGAACCCAGAAGGACATTTCTTCCAATGTACCAATTTATGGGAGCGTAATATGTTAAGGTTTTTATAAAAACTGCTGTTAACTTTTTAATACATCCTGAGAATGTTTCTGCAGGTCCTTCCAAGTTGATGGAATATACTTGCAAAATAGTCCTTCATTCATCACAGTTGGATTTATTCTGATTTAATTGATTTGTTTGGATTGGATTTACAAGGTGACCTCTGGATTCCCAATCCTAAAGTCTTCTTCTCCAAAGCAGGGGTCTCCAACCGTGGCAACTTTAAGCCTAGAGGACTTCAGCTCCCAGAATTCCTCAGCCAGCTTTGCTAAATGTAGGCAAGAAGAGGTGATGCTTTAGAAATGTTTTTGGTATTTTTTATTTCACCGCAGATGAAAGACGTTTCTTTCAATGTTCCTGTCGTGCTTGCTGAATGAGGGCTAAAGGGCCACAACGAATACTCCAAAAACAGTGTTTTTAAGATAATCCTACTGCTTTGGAGATGCCCACAAGAAATTAGGATTGCTTTGACAGCGGGGCTTCATTTTAACTTTCTGAAGAGACAGTTTATCAACATGATAGATCAGCTAGCAGAATTTTTGAGACTTAAGCTATTTGTTGTCATTGATAAATGTTACTAATCCAAGCTGGGTGTCCGGTCAGTGCATCATCTTCTTCTTTACATCAGTTTGAAAAAGATGGGCTCCTGAAAACACAGAAAGAGTAAGGGGGAAGTAATTGGGTAGGATGTCATTTCCTTAAGAATCTTTCAAAGATGGTCTTGGCTAGATCGAATATTTCCTGAAATTAAACTCTTTCAGGAATATCAAGTCAGGTATTAATACCACTCTATAAAGCCTTAGTAAGACTACACCTAGACTGCTGCATCCAGTTTTAGTCACCATACTATAAAAAAGATGTTGAGACTTTAGAAAAACTGTAGAGAAGAGCAACCAGGATGATTAGGAGACTGGAGACTAAAACAAATGGTGAACAGTTGCAGGAACTGGGTACAGCTAGTCTAGTGAAGAGAAGGACCAGGGGAGACATGATAGCAGCCTTCCAATATTTGAGGGGCTGCCACAGAGAGGAAGGAGGTCAAGCTATTTTCCAAAGCACCTGAAGGCCAGACAAGGAACAATGGATGGAAATTGACCAAGGAGAGATTCAACCTAGAAAGAGGGAGAAATTTTCTAACAGTGAGAACAATCAACCCATGGAACAGACTTTGCCTTCAGAAGTTGTGGGGGATTCGTCACTGGAGACTTTCAAGAAGAGACTGGACTGCCAATTGTCAGAAATGGTGTAGGGTCTCCTGCTTGGGTGGGAGTGGGGTTGGACTAGATGACCTACAAGGTCCCTTTCAACTAATCTGTTTCATCTAATCTGACCGATCTGATCTTTTCAACAACTTTGACAGAATGTTTAGGACATGGATCCAGCCAGAAATTTTCAAGACTTTTCATCTGTTTCCTCTGGGTGAATTTGTTGAAAGAAGTTGTTCTTAAGCATCAACGCACCCCACAAAGCCAAAAATCTCATATGTTGAAATCAGACCTAGAACTTTACACCCTGGATTAGTTTGGTAATATTTTTCTATTGGTCCTGAGAGATTTTTCTTAATTTGCCAGCAGAGTGACATAGAAATTATACCAGGAGAGGTTTTTCTATGATCGCCTGCCCTATCCCTCTTTCATTAAATAAAAGATGAACATGATAAAAAGTCTATTTTTCCCTTTCTTGTTCATTTTTAATCTTAACTGGTAAAACCTTCCTTTTTCTGATCCCAACACCATCTAACCTTTCTCCTTCAGCTCATTTTCTTTATCACCTAATTGATCTCTATGAACTAAGGACTGTTTTCTTTTTTCTTTTTTTAAAAAGTTGTTTGTTTATAATAATAAATAATATTATTTATTTTTTGTTGCAAATTTTTAATTATTTTATAAACCAAAGTGGTGCACGGGCTTTCCCCTTTAACATCTTCTCATGCACACAGTTCATTTTACATCATACTTCAATTTCCAATTTCAGCCATGTTATTTCGTTTCCATATCCTCCAACTTAAATTTAATTTCTTCTTAATACATAAATAGAATCATCATTGCCCCCAAAGCAGTGGTGGGTTTCAAATTTTTTTAGAACCTCTTCTGTAGGGGTGGCCTGCTTTGTGGGAGTGGCGTACCAGCCATGTAACCAGGTGGGAGTGGCTTGCCAGCCATGTGACTGGGTAGGCGTGGCCAACTTGTAAAATGTGGTGAAACTCACTTAGTAACTCTCTTGCTTAGCAACCAAAATGTTGGCTCAGAAACTCTGGCATTTGAAGCACGCAAGTCTTAAAGCTGTCAAGTTGCAAGACCCTTGCACCCCTAACCTTTAGAAAAAAAACTCCCAGGGGTGTTCAAACTTGACAGCTTTAAGACTTGTGGACTTCAACTCCCAGAATTCCTCCTCTCGCTCTTCAATTTGATGATGTGTGGATGGGTGGGGGGAGGGAGCTGGAACTGGTTCTAAACGGCACTGTAGATTTGTGGAACCTCTTCTATAGAAGAGGTTAGAACTGGCAGGAACCCACCCCTGCCCCAAAGGTAACCAAATTTGTCATTTCATTTCCATCTGTTGTTTCTATTTTATTATAAATAGCATATATACTCAAAATCAATATTTATATAATAAGCATTTCACTTAGTTATCCACAATTAATACTATCAATAGAGTTCCCTCACATCACAATTAGCTACATAGCATAAATAATATCAACACATTTCACTTTTTCTACTAGTTAATTCCTTTCTTTCCCTTCCTCCTTTTCTAATCATTTTCTCCTGGTCTCTCAGAGATTTCACTTCTTTTATGTTCTCCTCTTTCCACTCATTCACCTAGCTTCTTTAAAAAAAATTTTTTTTGTAATTCCTTTACTTTTTCCCTCTTTTAATTTTATTGTATTGGTAACTTTCCCCAGGTTTTCTTCCAATCTTTCCTCACTATTCCCATCTTTGTTTTTTTGTTTTTTTTTGGGGGGGGGAGGACCATTCTCTGAACTAAGTTGTCAGGTTTCCAACCCCCCCCCCAACCCACCCTAATTGATTCATGAGCCTCTGACCAAACTTCAAAGGAAAATTAGACATTTATTAGGAGCACTGTTTTCTCAAACCTCTCTCACATCCCACTTTCTAGGGCAGTGATGGTGAACCTTTTGGGCACCAAGTGCCCAAACCAGAATGTGTGCATGTGCGTGCATGCAGACGCTGGAACCCCAGAAACTTGGAGACCAGTTGGCTGGTCTTTGCATGCGCTGGAGTCTCAGAAACTCAAAGACCACCTGGCTACCTGGCCTTCTGGTTTCCAGTGAGCATGTGCGCCAGCCAGCTGGTCTTCGCATGTGCTGGAATGCCATAAACCTGAAGACTAGGTGGCTAGTGGGCAGTTGGTCTTCGGGTTTCCAGGCTCCAGCATGCACAAAGATCAGCTGACTGGAAACCAGAAGAGCAGCTGGTGACAGCACGCATGCCCACAGAGAGGGCTCTGTGTGCCACCTCTGGCACGCATGCCATAGGTTCACCATCACGGATCTAGGGTGGTTCTCTAACACAGGGGTGGGGAGCAATAACCCTTTTATGGCTGGTGGCCTTCAACTCAACTGGTGGCCTTCTGCTGAAGGAGTTGGGAGTTGAAGTCCACAAGTCATCAAGGGGCACATCGTTCTAACAGATGTAAATTATGACAAAGGAGGTGTCGTGCCTGAAAGGGATCTTTCTTTTGGACTTCAGGCCTGCCACACTTTCTACTGTCTATTTTCTATTGTGGGAAAATGGGAGAAGGGATTATATGGAGTTGGGTTATATGTGGCGTGACCCTTCAAAACCGCGCTCGACTAAGCTGCACCCGATTAAACCGCATCGCTGATGTCATCAACAGGGCGACAACAGCCAGCGCGGAGAAAGAAGGGTGCTTTAAATAGCGCTTTGAAAGCAAGCCGATTCAACTTAAGGTAAGGGTTAGGGTTAGGGTTAGGGTTAGGGTTAGGGTTAGGGTTAGGTTTAGGGTTAGGTTAAGGGTTAGGGTTAGGGTTAGGTTTAGGGTTAGGTTAAGGGTTAGGATTAGGTTTAGGGTTAGGTTAAGGGTTAGGTTTAGGGTTAGGTTTAGGGTTAGGTTAAGGGTTAGGTTTAGGGTTAGGTTTAGGATTAGGATTAGATTTAGGGGGGGGGGTTAGGTTTAGGTTTAGGGGTTAATTTTAGGTTTAGGGTTTACAACATGCTTCTGTCTCCGCGCTGTTGTCGCCCTGTTGATGATGTCAGCTACGCGGTTTAGTCGGACACGGTTTAGTCGAGTGCGGTTTTGTGGTGGAACCTATATGTAGCCATAATAACATTCTTTCTAGAAAGCCAAGGTCATCCTTTGTCTCTGCACCTGAGCGGAACTGGAGGGGTGGAATTACCAGCATGGCAGTGGAAAATTGGACCATGTGATGGACTTGGGGGTGTGAGATCAGGATATTGAACTTTCAACTGGATGGGAAAACTGGGAAGCTTTCAGATTTGGGTTTTCCCAGATGTGCCAACATGGCTCTCTTAATAAATTGGAACTTGGAGGAATCCTTTGCCTCAGACTCTGATTTACTTTCGGATGCTATTTGTAACCCTGACAGGAGGAGAGAAATGTTTTAAATATATTTAACAGATTAACAGAGTTGGAAGGGACCTTGTAGGGTCATCTACTCCAACCCCCTGCCCAAGCAGGAGACCCTACATCATTTCTGACATATAGCAGTCCAGTCTCTTCTTGAAAGCCTCCAGTGATGAAGCGCCCACAACTTCTGAAGTTGTTTTGACAATTTGCAATTTCATCTGGCAAGGATCAGGGTGCTCTTAATAGTACTGAGTTGTAAATAATTAAAAAAAATCACCCATTGAAAGAAGTGGTGAATTTAATTGATTGATTTGAGAATTAATCTGGCCTCTGATTGAGAGAATCTGATATAAATCACAGCAACCTGGTGAAAATCACTACAGTATGTTTGAGTCATACTGTCTGTCTTTGAAAGCTGAAAAACGTGATGAGGGATTGGTTGGGAAAAGTTGATCTTAGGTTTAAAAGGGAGGCCTTCATACAGAATGTAGCACATCCAAGTATTGGTGGGGTTACAATAGAATAGAATAGAATAGGTATAGCATAGAATGCAGAACAGGACAGGACATAACAGAACAGAATAGAACCGAATTCTTTATTGGCCAAGTGTGATTTATCTCAAGGAATTTGTCTCTGTTGCATATGCTCTCAGTGTACATAAAAAGGAAAAACAATACATTCAAGGAGAGAAGTAACTTGGAATTAAGGAGAAACTTCCTAACAGTGAGGACAAGTAACCAGTGCAACAGTGTAACATTTCGTTTGTTTCATTAGGTCTCCTGCTTGAGCAGGGCGCTGGATTAGAAGGCCTCCAAGATCCCTCCTAGCTCCATTCTGATTGATTGATTGATCGATTGAATCTCCTCATGTGAAACATGCTTAAAAAGCTTGACTCTGGAGCCCAGTAATCCAAGGAGTTTAACTGGCTAAAACCACTTGGCCATGGAGCAAAGTCTGCATCTTGTTTAAATTTTTTATAGCTGACAACGTTGTTTTCCAGGCTATGATACAATTTGTCATATTTATATCTTTAGAAAGCTGAAAAAGATTGCCAAGTTTTTAGAATTTAATGTAAACATAAAGTACCCATTGCATGCTTTGCAAATCACCATTCAGTTAAGAGGATCCATGAATGATTAATGGCGCATCTATACATAATATATAATTAAATCATGGGCTGATGGAGTGGAATTTATTAATTGTGAATACACATGTGTTACCACAATCCAAATGTATTTCTTTTTATTTTATTGGCACATTGCTCAGTCATCTGTGCCTCTCTGCTTTGTCACATTATTCCAGAACTATAACATCCTGTTCAAATTATCTGGACATTTGGTTACACTGTTTATTGGCTGATGGGAACAATATGTACTTAGCAGGAGGAGTTAGTGTAAATTACTATACAAGGAATGTTAGCTTAGTGCTGTGCACTGCCTTGTTAAAACGATGCTAATAAAGCATACTGACTTCTTAGAAAAATAGGAATAGGAATTTTACTGAAAACAGGGAAACTAAAAAGACAGGGCCTCTAGGAAAACATGTGGCTTATGATCTGCTGAGAATCACACGACAGCTACTTCATACTTGGTGATTCAGTCGATTACCTTCTGAGGTGGCTGGAGAAAAGTGGATTTCTCCATAACGGTTGGCTTTAAGACACTTAATCCTGTCCATATGCAAGAAGTGAAGAGAGTCAAATAATGACTACAAATGGAAGTTAGACTAGAACGTAAATCTCAAGAGTCAGAAAATTCCTGAATTTTCTAAAATAACTTCATGGGCCCCACTAGATACCTGGCTGAAGTTCTTGTTCTGACCTAGGCTTCCCCAGCAGCATGAAGCCGAGTCCTCATCCTGATAAACGCCTTTTATTTAATTTACAGTGAATTCCTCTCCAGCAAAGTCCTGGCCCACAGTCTTTCAAGATAGTTCACAATTACCGACTTTTATCAGGCTTGGAGAGTGACCAGGCCAATATCTTTCAGACACCGCAATACTTGGCAAGAATGCAGGAATGGACTAATTGTCTCCTGCAAATATCCCTCCCCTTTTATTTTTATTTTATTCCCTATGGGAGGGGCCATTCACCTTCCACCTGTGGTTTTACTCCCAAGTTGACCTTTGTTCCTTAGCTGTTCCCTTCTCCTGGCAACTCTGCACATGCGCACACTGGGAACAGGCTCCAGCTGTTCTTCTGCCCCACTGATGTCCAACTCTGAAGGCAGCTGATAACTGTCAGGTGGCCCTGGCCCTATCTTTGCCTCCGATGCAAAGCACTCATCAGAACCTTCCCCAGACTCCAGGACTGGCCCATGTTCCTCTCCAACTTCCTTACTCTCCGAATCTGCGTCCAGCTTTGCTGGCTGCGGATGGGCCACAACAGTTCTCCAGAACGTAATAATTGTGAGTTGTGCAACATGAACATGATGAGCTTGAAACTATCTCCCAGGTCAGATGCATAATCACTCTCTACACAGAGGCAGAAAGAATGGAGAAGTTTCAAAAGAGCTTCCAGGCAAGTCTTCCACAAGCAGGAGGTGCCTCTGAACAAGATATGGTTCCCTGGTGAGTTCCATGGTGTCAGACTCCTGTGAGAGAGTTGTACGTCATAAGCTATCCATTCTGTGGGGCCCTTGGTGTTCTCTGAACTTCCTTGTTTTCTTGTAGATTCTTCAATGGAGTATGGCTTCCAGTTGCTGAGTGTCACTTGGCGCACACTACCATGCTATCCAGAGTGCACCACAAGGAGGCGAACTAGCTGTCTAACAACTTTGACATCAAGACACAGTGGAAAGCCAAATGGGCTGCTGAACACCCAGGCACAGTTACGTAGATGATCCTATATGAAAGGTGCCAGGTTTTGAGCTTCCTCGCCAGTTGTGATCAACTCTGAACAGGATCCACACCCAACCTGGTGTCTGCCAGGACTCATTGCTTAAGTGGGGTCCTGTCTCTACCCCTCAGTGTGACGGTGGTGCTACTTGACAAAATATCCACCACATTGTGTCTGAATTTCCATCAGAGCTTACACCAACCCAATGTCTGATTTTTTCAACATAGAATATGTTGAAAATATATTGCTTAGACAGGAAACTACACCACTTCTGACAAACGGTTATCCAACATCTTCTTAAAAACTTCCAGTGTTGGAGTATTCACAATTTCTGGAGGCAAGCTCTTCCAATGATCAATTGTTCTAACTGTCAGGAAATTTCTCCTTAGTTCTAGGTTGGTTCTCTCCTTGATTAATTTCCATCAATTGCTTCTTTGCTGCCCACAGGTGTTTTGGAGAAGAGCAGCCCCTGAGATATTGGAACACTGCTATCATGTCACCCCTCGTCCTTCTTTACATTAAACCAGACCTACCCAGTTCCTGCAACCGTTCTTCATATGTTTTAGCCTCCAGTCCCCTAATCATTTTGGTTCCTCTTCTCTGCACTCTTTCTAGAGTCTCCACATCTTTTTTACATCGTGGCGACCAAAACTGAATGCAGTATTCCAAGTGCAGCCTTACCAAGGCCTTATAAAGTGATATTAACACTTCACGTGATCGTGATACTATCCCTCTGTTTATGCAGCCTAGAACTGTGTTGGCTTTTTTGGCAGCTGCTGCACATGGCTGGCTCATATTTAAATGGTTGTCCACTAGGACTCCAAGATCCCTTTCACAGTTACTACTGTTGAGCAAGGTACCACCTATACTGTACTTGTGCATTTTGTTTTTCTTGTCTAAATGTAGAACCTTAACTTTTCACCATTGAATTTCATTTTATTAGATAGTGCCCAATGTTCAAGTTTGTCAAGATCCTTCTGTATCTTAAGCCTATCTTCTGGAGTGTTGGCTATTCCTGCCAGCTTGGTGTTATCTGCAAATTTGATGAGTTCCCCATTTATTCCCTCATCCAAGTCATTGATGAAAATCAGTGGTGGGTTGCTAATTTTCTCACTACCGGGTCAGGTGCGCTCCTACACACACTTGCATGCACGTGCAACGCTGCTGTGCATGCACAGAGCCATCTGGGTGAGTGGGTGGAACCTCCCGCTGCTGCTACTACCAGTTCGCCCGATCTGGGCCAAGCCGGGAGCAACCCACCTCTGATGAAAATGTTGAAAAGTACTGGGTCTAAAACAGAGCCTTGGGGTATTCCACTGCATAGACCACCCTATCCTTGAATGGCTGGGTGGACTGGACATTAACATTTGAACTACTATAAGTCCATGTATTTGCCGTACACTAAACAAAATAAATTCTTGCAGATATTTCATTACCAAGCTACCGGTGGACAAATGTTATCTAATTTGGCAATGCAAGTCTACAAGTAAACAACCAAGCTCAAAGAGCGCCAAGGGCCCCAGAGTTTCAATCCAGAGCTACAGATATTCTCTTCCATTGGTGTTGTGGCCCAGCAGGAGCAGTTGGAGCTCCCGACAGACTCCGATAGCGAGGGACCCTATGAGTCAGCTCTGGAAGATGTGGAGGACCCTGGGCAGGGTTCAGACTCCGAGAAGGGACCAGAGAGGCTGGTTGGCCACCAGGAGGTGCCTGAGGCATGGAGCAGCAGTGAAAGTCAAAGGGAGTTGGTCCCTGATGCCCGGCAGAGAAGGGCGGAGAAGCGAAGACAGCAATTACGGAGACAGACTCATAGGAGATAATCAGGCCCAGGTGGTTGTCAGTTGGCTCCTCCCAAGAGAGTATATAAAAAGAGACTTTGGGAGGAGACCTTTTGCAGGACACAACCGTTATACTAGGCTGGAGAAGCTCTTGTGTGTATCTCTTATCTGTGGGAGTCTGGGTTGCTGCCAAAGTCTTGTCTGTGAGTAATTACTGTGAATAAAGCGTGGCTAACAGTAAGCTTGTGTCAGCGTGACTCACTGGTTGGAAGGGGCATCAGAACACATTGGCATCCATTCTGTGTAGAATCAAGACCAAGACTAAGAATATTGCTATTCTAAGCAAATTCTGAGGCTGTCTGACAATGTTTAATTGGTTGCAAGACCGTTTTTTTTGTTTCTACCTGAAACACTGGCTGTACAAGACCATGGACCTGGGCAGATGGTGGTGGTGGTGGGACATCATTTGGGACAAAGATGTCCGAACTGTGGGTCAACAACTTGCATTGCTGCAGAAGCCTGAGGGTGATCTATTGGCAGTGGTCACTGTGTGGATAGGATGAAAATTCATGGCAGCTGATTATTGTTAGGACTGTGAGTTCAGATACTTTCTTTTTAATGGCAGATCAATTTGTTGAGGTTTTAGCTGATTCACTGACAAAAGCAAATTTGAAACAATGCAATTAAAGGCAGGCATATTAATTTTTAATTTTTAAAATTAATTTTTAAAAGCTTGGTTGGCTCTGGGGTGTCATTACAGAAAATAATGAAAAGGCAAACATCAACTGTAGCCAAATAGGGATAGCTTTTTATTTATTAAATTCCTTTCATTGAAGCTATGAACATCTGACTTGGTACGGGCAAGTTTGAACTGAATTGGCCTAGAGTTCTATTCATTCTACAGTAGGTCCTGTGCAGATTTCTTTTATACCCAACCTAGAATTAAAATAAAATCTTAAGCCAAGGACGGCGAACCTTTTGGGCACCGAGTGCCCAAACCAGAATATGTGTGTGTGCTGGAGCACCGGTGTGCACCAGCCACCTGGTTTTCAGATTTACAGCATGCGGATACGTGCTGGCCAGCTCATCTTTGCATGTGGTGGAGCGCCATAAAGCCAAAGACCAGGTGGTTGGCATGTGCATGGAACATCAGGCAGCTGATCTTCAGGTTTATGGCACTCCGGTGTGCGTGAATACTAGCTGGTCAGTGCACATGCGTGCACTGAAACCAGAAGAACAGCTAGCGGTAGCATGCGTGCCCACAGAGAGGGCTCTACGTGCCACAGGTTCGCCATCACGGATATAGGCATTGCATTCTTGAGTAGCTCAATGCCGCGAGAAACATTCCTGAGATACGGAAATTTTTTGAAACTTTCTATGTCACATAGTCCCATTTCATAATCTAGATTAAGTTTCCAAATGCAAAGCTATAGTTATGTAAATCAGAAGCAGTTTAGATCATTACCAAGATTGATGGGCGAGAGGAAATGTTTCTATTATGCCTCAAATTATGCTCAGCTCCATGCTTGGAAATTCACAGAAGGAAGGGCAATTTCGATGGACTGTAAAAAGCTCATGAACAGGATACTTGCCATTAATGAGTTGCAATAGTGAACAATTTATCTTAAGATTGTTGCAATGGTACTTCCTCTTGTTTTTAAGAATTGCCACTGTTTCTCTTTTGAAAACAAGCTACTGATCTTTAAGTGGAGGCGGTTTGATGCTAGATCACACATAAACAAGCCCAGTTTAAAAAATAAAAATCCCAGAAGGGATAAATAAAGCATGGGTCGTGAGCCGATAAACTCACTTGCTCCATCATTCTCTGTCTTGTGCCTACAGACATTCACCCATGTAGGCTAAATTGCTATTATCCTTCTCATCTTCTCATATTTCTTATCTCTCATCTTTTCTCATCTTATCTTTTCTCATCTTCTTATCCTTCCTACGTATCTTCTCCAATGGTGGGTTGCTACCGGTTCGGCTGAACCAGTAGTAGTTTGGAAGCCTGGGTCACTGGAACCAGCAGTGATCCAGGCCTGCGACGCACTTGAACTGGCCTATAGTGCCATCATCTTGTTTTCTGCTTCTGCGCATGCGCGGAGAAATTTTTATTGCTCCGCGCATGTGCGCGGTGCGCCCACGAGTGAACCGGCAGTAGTGACTGCCAGAACCCACCCCTAATCTTCTCCTATTGGTATCTTATGATTTATCACTTGTTTGTATTTAATAGCAATAGCAATAGCAATAGCAGTAGACTTATATACCGCTTCATAGGTCTTTCAGGCCTCTCTAAGCGGTTTACAGAGAGTCAGCATATTGCCCCCAACAATCTGGGTCCTCATTTTACCCACCTCGGAAGGATGGAAGGCTGAGTCAACCCTGAGCCGGTGAGATTTGAACCGCTGACCTGCTGATCTAGCAGTAGCCTGCAGTGCTGCATTTAACCACTGCGCCACCTTGGCTCATTTTATGATTATTTTATTATTTTATGATTAATGATTTTAACTATGATTTATAATCTATGACCTATAATTTTGTTGTTTGTATGTACATTGAGAGCTTATGCAATGAAGACAAATTCCTTGTATGTTTAACACACTTGACCAATCAAAAATTCTATTCAATTCAATTCAGTTTAGTTCTGTTCTGTTCTGCATTCTACTCTACTCCACTCCACTCCACTCTGCATTCTATTCTATTTTATTCTGTATTCTACTCTACTCCACTTTACTCTACTTACTATACATTCTAAATACATTCTATATTCTATTCTATTCTATTCTATTCTGTTCTGTTCTGTTCTGTTCTGTTCTGTTCTGTTCTGTTCTGTTCCATTCTGTTCCGTTCCGTTCCATTCCACGCACTTCACTGCACTGCATTGCATTGCATTGCACTGCATTCCACTCCACTATAAAGCAGTACAGGTAATACTTGACATCCGGTCATTAATTTAATGACTGTTCAAAGTCACAATGACACTGAAAAAAGTGACTTATGTCTGATCTTCCCGCTTATGACTTGCTGCACTCCTGTGGTCACGGGTTCAAAGTTTATGCACTTGGTAACTGGCATGTATTTACAACCATTGCGATGTCCTGAGATCACATGATCACCTTCCCAGCTGGCTTCTAACAAGCAAAGTCAACGGGGGAAAGCCAGATTCACTTAACAACCACAATGACCCGCTTAATGACTATGCAAAGAAGTTGGGTGCAACTCAATTCATGACCTCCTTGCTTAGTGACAGAAGTTCACGTCCCAACTGTGGTTGTATGTTGAAGACTGTCTGCATGTTTATGCCTTTTTAACACCAGAATAGCTTTTGAGTTATGACAAATTCATCGTAGAGGTTTTACATTTAGGCAAGAAAAAACGAACTGTATCGGTACAGACTAGGTGAAACATGGCTTAATGCCAGTAACTGTGAGAGGGATCTTGGAGTCCAATTGGAAAAAATATGAGCCAGCAGTGTGCAGCAGCTGTCAAATAAAGCCAATGCAATCCTAGGCTGCATTAAGAGAGGGTTAGAATCAAGATCATGTGAAGTTGTAGTACTGCTTCACAAAGCCTTAGTAAGACTACACTTGGAATACTGCATTCAATTCTGGTCACACCAATATAAAAAAAGATGTTGACATTCTGGAAAGAGTGCAGAGAAGAGCAACAAGAAGGATTGGGGCATATTTGACAAGAAGTTTTTGTCAGCTGGACAGACGTGGGGGATGTGGGCTCTGAAGAGCCTTATGTGAACTCTGTCTTGCAAACCTACTTCGGGGGTCCTTTTTTGGATCAGAACCCCCCTGGAGGGGGGGCGAAGAAGAGCAGTGTCTCATCAGACACAGAGAGTTGCAACAGGTTCCTTGCTGGTCGGAGATTTGCCTTATGAATTGGGGTGGGGGTGGCAGCCTGCAATATGGCTGACAAGATGCTGACGTTCAGTCAAAAGCAAATGAACAGGAGTTTGAGGAAGAGATAAAAGACGGTAATAAAATTTATCTAACCCACAGCCATAAATCAAACCTGGAAAAAGCAAAGAAATCTTGAGAGCATAAATAATATTGATGGTCAGATCAGGATTTTCTCAAAAGAAAGAAAGAAGGAAAAGGAAAATGGAGGGTTGAAACACCACCTCCCCCCAAAGCTATTTCTTTGAAACAAATTTGGACAGAAAGGAAGAAAGCAGAGAAGTGACAAATCCACTTAAATATAAATTCTAAATTTGGTTTTGAATTTCAAATAGAAACAAACATTCCGAAGGATTTATTTCATTTGAAGCAACTCCCAAAAATCAAGAAAAAAACACTCCTTCTCACTGATAACTGATAACCTAACCCTGACTCTGCGGGAAGTTTTAATTAACCATCTGCCATAAATCAGAATTTGGAAAAGCAGGAGGCAAAAGAAAAACGTACCCAAACCTGGCTATTTGCAAGTTTGTTATGTTTTGAGCAGCTATGGTAGACCGGAGGTGGCAGGGGAAAGAATAATAATAACAGAGTCAACTGGGAAAGGCAAGGTTTTTTTCTTCTTCTTTCGTCCTTTTATTTTCTCTGCAAAAGATTAAGATGGCCCCAGCTTCTCTTCCAGTTTCACAGTACTTGAATTATATTTAAGATGGACCAGAACCCTGAAATAAGACTTGTATAATTAACTACAATTTTGGAACTGGACATTAAGGAAGAACAAAAGACCAAGACGGCTCCCATCGCTCTTCCCCACAGCAGTTGAAGTAGACAAATTTAAGGTGGATCAGAACTCTGAAATAAGAACTGTATAACTAACTGTAACTTTGGAACTGGACATCATGGAAAACTGGGAATTTGAAGAACTACATGAAATTATAAAAAATATGCATAAATCATTAAAATCAAGCCTAAATAATATTCTGAACCTAGAGAAACAGATATCTAAAGAAGAATTCAAAGAAGAAAAGGTGGGGGGAGACAATGAAGGGCTAGAAATGGAGGGAAATAAAAAGCAGACAAAAAACTCCATTGGTTTTGGCAGTGGTATAGGGAAAACTGTAAAAAGAGGGGGGTGTCCCAACAAAAGGGAATAAAAAGAAGGGGGGCAAGACAATGAAGGGGTAGAAATGGAGGGAAGAGGTTGAGGTTGTTAGTGACATAAGGAAATTTGAAGTAGGAGATTACGCCCCAACAAAGAGAAATATAAAATATCTTTTTGATGGTGGCCTGGGGAAAATTGAAGAGAGTGGATGTGTCAAAACAAAGAAAAGGGAGAAGGCAGGAACAAAGAAGTGGGATGAAAGACTTACTAGGAAAAAAATCAGACAACTAGAAATTGTTATATGGGAAAATATAAAGCTAAGATAAGGGTTTTATTCCTAAATATGACAATAAATTGGAGTTGCTAATTGGTTGAATATAATAATGGAAAGATAATTAAACAAAGGTTAAAATATATGGAATATGGATAAATGTGATATGGGGAGGTTGTAAAGCAGAGGTTTGTGACTCACTTTTATACATGATAATTAAACTGAGTAATTGACAATATGACAATAGAAGGATAACTAAGCATGGGTTAAAATATATGAAACATGGACATATATAGAACTTTTAAGATGATGACTAAAGTGAGCTGTTTACCGCTTGTTATTCTATATAATAGATTAAGGGAATTGTAATGAACATTGAACAGCAGGGATTGCTATGTATAGACAATTAAGGGTAATCTAATCCAGGATATGGAAAAATGGAGAGGGAACATGAAAAATACCTATTAAGGGAAACTATTTAGATTTAAAGACAGAACCACAAATTGGAGGCATGTAAGGATGTATAATTATATAAAGATAATGATGAGACTAGCTAGGAATTGTAACCAGGTCTACATCTCAGCCAAAATTAGGCTGGGGTGGGATTAAAAGCACAATGACTATATATGTATACTTTTTTGTTCTGTTTTTTTAAAAAAGGAGGAGAATACTTGTTAAAATTAAATATGTATATCGAAAAGGAATTATAAATACCATCAACATAAAATGGAGCTTGCTCAGAACTTGAAATACACCAAGTAAAGGAGATGAAGAGTGGGAAGTAGAGGAGAGAGGTAAGGGAAGAAGTGAGAGATAGGAGAGAGGACAAGTGCGGAAGAGGAGGAGAGAAATGAGGAGTGGAAAGGGGAAAGAGAGAGCGAGAGAGGAGAAGGAGAGAGGAAGGGAAAGTGGAGAAGGGAAGGATGACAGAGGGAAGAAAGGTAGGGAGGAGGAGGAGAGAGGGAGAAGAAAGTGATGGATAAGGTACAAATATGGTGTATGGAGAGTAGAAGAGCCAATAATTATTTTGGGAGTTGATGGTAAGATGAATTGATGTAAACGTTTAATAATACAATATGACGTTGGCTAAGTAATAGTATACATGTGATTATATGTTATGAAAATGAAAAAAAAACTTTTTGAAAAAAGAAGAAGGATTGGGGCACTGGAGGCTAAAATATATGAAGAATGATTACAGGAATTGGGTTTGTCTAGTCTAGTGAAAATAAGGACTAGGGGGTGACATGATAGCAGTCTTCCAGGATTTGAGGGGCTCCTACAAATGGAACATGATGGCTCAGTGACTAAGACGCTGAACTTGTCGATCAGAAAGGTTGAAAGTTCGGCGGTTCGAATCCCCATGTAACAGAATGAGCTCCCGTTACTTGTCCCAGCTTCTGCCAACCTAGCAGTTCGAAAGCAGGTAAAAATGCAAGTAGAAAAATAGGAACCACATCTGGTGGAAAGGTAACAGTGTTCCATGCATCTTCGCCATTTAATCATGCCAGCCACATGATCACGGAGTTGTCTTTGGACAGCGCTGGCTCTTCGGCTTTGAAACAGAGATGAGCACCGTCCTCTAGAGTCGGAAATGACTAGCACACATGTGTGAGGGGAACCTTTACCTTTACAAAGACAAGGGCATCAACCTATTTTCCAAACACCAGAAGAAGGCAAGGCAAGAAACAACGGATGAAAACTAATCAAGGAGGGAAGCAACCTAGAACTAAGGAGACATTTTCTGACATTGAGAACAATTAACCAGTGGAACGGCTTGCCTCCAGAAGTTCTGGATGCTCCATCAATGGAGACTTTTAAGAAGAGACTAGACAGCCATTTGTCTGAAATGATATATGAGTCTCCTGCTTGAGCAGGAGATTCGACTAGATGATCTCCAAGGTCCCTTCCTTCTCTAAATAGCATGTTCCCTCTTTTGAGCTGGATTTTTGGCTTTCAACATTGTGACACGGCACACAACTGAATGGAATGTTGGTTTTTATGTCCCTTTCCTAAAACCCATCCATCTAAATGATTTTTTGTTGTTGGTGGTGCTGTCCAACAAAAATATTGTGACTGGAACTGATTCAAGAAAGTCATGCCCTAACATTGATTTTCATGGAAATCGACGTTCTGTTAGCTCAGCTTTGTGAATGAGAACATGGACGGCTGGCAAACTGAACAAACTTTATTTGGATAATTTCCCTCCGTGCTGCTAGGTCAGGTCTCATGTTATTTTACTTATATCCACTGCTGTTGAATGAAAGACAAATTCTGAACTCCCAAGGAAAACCATGCAGTGTTAGCAGCTGTCCTCACATCATTATTTATTGGCATAGATGGAAAATGAACGAGAAATGGAAGACGCCGAGTTGCAGGGAAACAACCTCAAGGTTTGGAATCCATGCTGTTTTCCCTGTGGAAACTAGTATCTTTCTTTTGTTGCTCAAATGATCCATTGGGATCATGTCCAGATCTAGGGCTAATTTCCACTTTGGGCCCTTCACTCTAATTTTCAAACAGGAGTTGAATTTTGTATAAACTTTATTTTCAAGGGTCTTGCAATGCGCTCAAGGAAGATAATTCAATATTTTGTGGGCTGTAAGAATAACAGAATCGAGATACTTCCCAAATCAGTGTTTCTTAACCCCCGGCAATTTTAAGATGTGTGGACTTCTACTTGCCCCAGCTCAGCTCCATTCCGCATGCATGCATACCAGCTGATCTTTGGGTCTCTGCTGCGCATGTGTGCGGGGAGGGGCGCATGTGGGAGATGTGTGCACATGCGCAGGGTGTGTGCACATGCACGGGGTGGTGGAGTGAGTACAGGGGGGATGCGGTGTACCCCCACCACGGCTCATTTTTGCTTCCAGGAGGCTGCAGGGAGGCCTACAAGGCCCAAAACAGGGCATGGGTGGGCTGCACATGCATGCACTGGGAGCGGGGGAGCACGGGAAGGTCACGCACATATGTGCAGGGGGGCAGGGCATGCGGGGGTGGTGGTGGTTGTGGAAGTCGCACACACATTGCATTGTGGGTGCAGGCACACGTGCATGTGCTATTGCTTTCAGCACATGACGACAATAAGATTAGCCATCACTGTCCTAAATTATGCCAAGCCAGATTGAAAAATACCTAGACAGTTTTTAAGTGCGGTTGAATTGAATTAAATTCTTCATCATGCTGCCATATTGCTCCTATTTGAACAGATTATTTTCATGAACAAGTTCAGGATTGTTCTTTGATTCTTTTTAGCCACTAAGCTATAATTATTTATATATCATTTAAGTAGAATTGACAGAAGTATCTAAATACACACGTGTGTTTTCCCCATTATATTTCTTCTTTCAATTTGGAAAGTATCCTTATGAGAAGATTGTATTTTAAAACTGTGAAGCAGATTTTCTGTGACATTCCAACATTCCTCCTGGTTTGTTGAAATTCTTAATATATACATTTTGCAATAATTCAAGACATCTTTTAGTACAACAATCACCCCGAGCTGTTTTTATATCCCTGCCACTCATCATGTAACTGATCTCATGACTTCTGTTCTTGTGAAATGAATGTAAGTTTACTGTCAAAGTGCAGCTGTATTTTAAAACCTAATTCCCTTAACAGCATCATCACCAAAGGAGCTTTCATTTAGAATTAAGTGAGGCCTTTTCTTATGCTTTTGGGAAGAGATTCTGGATGTGTAAACCACCTGGCAGTCAGAAAGAATGTCAGAATAGTTCAGCTGCTGCAAACACTATATTAAGGGGGGGGGGAGTGTGGAAAAATGGTTCACCGACAAAAGGGCGAACGACAAAACTGCGCCCAACTAAACCGGGTGACAAAACCGCGAGTTCTAAAGCACTCCAATGAATGAGCGCTGAATTGCGGCAGCAACACCGCGGTGACAGAAGCGCGCTGTAAAACTAAACCTAACCCTAACCCTAAACGTAACGCTAACCCTAACCCTAAACGTAACGCTAATGCTAACCCTAAACCTAACCCTAAACCTAACCCTAAACCTAACCCTAACCCTAAACCTAACCCTAAACCTAACCCTAACCCTAAACCTAACCCTAAACCTAACCCTAAACCTAACCCTAAACCTAACCCTAAACCTAACCCTAACCCTAACCCTAACCCTAAACCTAACCCTAAACCTAACCCTAAACCTAACCCTAAACCTAACCCTAAACCTAACCCTAAACCTAACCCTAAACCTAACCCTAAACCTAACCCTAAACCTAACCCTTACCTTAACTTAAATCAGTTTTCTGTTGACGCGCTGTTGTAAAGCGCCCTTCTGTCACCGTGCTGTTGTTGGCGCGCTATTGTTCTCGCGTTGATGATGTCGCGGTTTTAGCGACGTGGTTTTGTTGGCACGCTTTTGTCGTGCGCGCTTTTGTTGGGTCACATGGAAAAACTGCTTTACCTGATAGGGGAAAAAAAGTAAATATAATGTCAGTAGAAAATGTTTTTCCTTGCATTTCCAATTTTTAGAGCTGGACTAACATGAGTCTCAGGTTTTATTTCTATAATCAGTGGTGGGATTCAGCCAGTTTGCACCTATTGGGGAGAACTGGCTGTTAACTTTCTAAGCAATTCGGAAAACCGATTGCTAGAAGAAATCTCATTTTGTTTTTTTTCACTTTACAGGGCTAATCCTGTAAGGAAGGCAAGAAGGAAACATTCTGGTGTTGTTTCTAGCCTAATCTTTATTTCCCTGTTTACCGAAACTGCCTCTTTGGTTAACCTTTATTACATTGTAACAGCTAAGGCGAAGTGCCCATCGATGTGAGTGATGTTGAGTTGGTCATGCCCATCCAGTCACGTGACCACCGAACCTCACCTACCCACCTACTCTACCTTTTTAGGGCAGAGAACCAGTTGTTAAATTATTTGAATCCCACCACTGTCTATAATTATCAGGAGTTTTCAGCTGAGAAACTGTTTTGATGAATTTTGACTGGATTAGAACAGGCCCAGAACTTTCTCCGGCAACCAAAAAGAACAGAGATGGTGAAGAGAAAGCCTTCTAATTAGCAAGCGGTTGGTCCAGTCTGCTAAAAAAACAAGGGATGAAATGCTACCGGCTCAGGCTGGTTCATCCGAACCACTAGTAAAAAATGCTAAAAAAAGTTAAAAAAAATTCTGGCGATCGCATGGCACAGCTAATTGTTGCACAGCTGATCATTGGAACTTTTTTTTTTTACTTTTAAAGCATTTTTTACTACCAGTTTGCCTGAACTGATATTAAAAAACTGCTAAAAAGAGTTCCAACAATCAGCTGTGCAACAATCAGCTGTGCCGCATGATTTATATTCACTAGAAAGCAGGAAATTCTGCTTTCTAGCAAATCTAAATCGTGTGGCACAGCCGTTCCCCACTCGCTGTTATACTTAACCTTTGCAGACTCAGAAAAGGCTTCTTAGCATCTGTGTGTGTTTGGTGCACTTGTGTACGAAGCGCTCATGCGTGTGCACAGCAAAAAAGAATGAGCAAAAAAGTTTTTTGCTTGTTTTTGCCCTCCCCATCCACCAGGAGCACTCTGGAAGCCTCCTAAAGGCTATGCACGACCATTTTTGTGAAGGGGGGGGGTTGGGAGGCCAAAAAATGCTGTATTCAGTGTATAAGATGCACCCAGATTTTCATCCTCTTTTTTGGGGAAAGAAAGATGCATCTTATATTCCAGAAAATATGGTAGGTAGAAATCAGTTCCAGTTCAGAGTGAGTTGGTTAAGGAAGGGGGTTGGCTATCCAGAGATGATCCAGAGAAGATAGAATTACGCAATTGTTATTTGTTTGGCCTTTTCTCCTAAGGGAAATCACATTAAAGCAATGAAGAGATGATGACAGAACAACCCTTATCCACTTGAAATATCCAGAATTAAGTGAATTCAATCCCAAAATGTTCATGTAGACTGATTGTCTTGACATTATTATGGAATCTTGCACATTTATTCCTTGAGAATTATTGGAGTAAATGTGAATTCTAGAAGATGAGGGATGAGGCTATCTTTTCAGAAAGTGGAAAAAAGATCTAAGAAACTATAGACTGGTTAATCCAAATGGATAATAGTGTTCTGACCGAGGCTTCCCAAGAGCATGAAGTAAAACTCCTTCTCCCAACAAAAAACCCTTTTATTAATTTACTGTGAATTCTGCTCATTCACATCCAGCAAAGTCTTTCAAGGGAGGATTTACAGTCACAGACTTTATCTGGCTTGGAGAGCTGCCAGGCCGATATCTGGAAAACCTGGCAAGGAGTCTCGGAGAGTCACAAACCAATTAAACGAACTAATTGTCTCCTGCAAATTCCACTCCCCTTTCACTCCTCATTTATTTCCTCTGGGAGGAGCCATTCATCGTCCACTTGTCACCTTACTCCCAAGTTGATCCCTGTTCTTTAGCTGTTCCCTTCATCTGGCAACTCTGCGTATGTGCACACGGGGAACAGGCTCCAGCTGTTCTTTTTCCTCACTGATGTCTGACTCTGAAGGCAGCTGATAACTATCAGACGGCCCTGGTCCCATCTCTGCCTCTGACACAGAACCCTCATCAGAGCCTTCCCCAGACTCCAGGACTGGCCCATGTTCCTCCCCAACCTTCTCACTGTCCGAATCTGCGGCCAGTTCTGCTGGCTGATGGTGGGCCACAACAAATACCAAAATTCTAAAGCAGATTATTAAGTTATCTGTTCATGAGTCTTTGAAAAAGAATCATTAGTAATTCAGATTTCCCAGCATGATTTTCCTTCTAGTGATACTACCTCTTTCTTTTGATTAAGATTATTGTTTGCTAGATTTTTGGGGAGGCTATTGACAATTACTTGATCTCACAAGTGCATTTACCAAAGTCTCCCTTGATATTCCTGTTTGCAAGTTGATACAAAATTATTATATTTCTAGTCTGTGGATCCACATCTTGGTTGAAAATGGTGCCAGTAGATGTCAACATGAAGAGAAGTGCCAGTATAGCCTTATAAATCCTTCTGTCCCAGGCTTTATGCTACTCAACACTTTCATAAGTTGCTAGGACAAAATGATAGAGTTAAATCTGTCACACTTGCACTTGGCATGAAGTTGGAAGGGAGACTTAACACTGTAGCAGAAAGAATCATGATTGATCCAAATCTTGACAGGTTGCACTGCTGGTCCAAAACTTCCCAAATTCAACTGTGTGAGATTTTTGGAACAGTCAAAGGAAGAAAAGGAACTTGCTGTCTTTTAACTGATTGCAAACTGAACGCAATCCAGACACTGGTATCTACAGAGAATGGTGATGTTGCAAGGAGTGATATGGGTGAGATAAGTTGTGGCATTTCCACGATGACTTTGTGATGCATGGCTCATCATTTGCTCTTCTGCAGAAGCCCATTCATCCAGCAGAGACTAAATAATTCATCTAAAGAAAGAGAGTATTAAGATCACAGAAATGCAACTGTATCAGAGTTTGTTGCAGAAAAATCAAATCCAGAAAGCACACACAGATAACTGATTTAGCTGGATTCGTTAACTTCCTTATATACATAATAACAGATGAATAAATGTACAATATCATTAGTAGATTCTTTCAATGTGGTAGACGTTACAAGCAGAACACAAGTAGGAGAGAACAGTTAGTTTCATTTCAGAGTTCAGAGCAGACAGAGTAGTTTCAGTTTCGATTCTCAGCACAGACTCAGATCTGTTTAAGCTCTCATTGGCTCATTGCTATGCCTTTTCATTGGCTGACCTTGTTACCAGATCTTTCCCAGTCATGAATATTCTAACAAATCATGTCCATTCCCTTGGCTTGAATGGCTTCTTCCTTATCCAGATGTTAATCTTTTACTGATTGAATATGTTTATTTAATTCAAATAGGAGCAAGGCAGGAAGTGATGTTTCACCTAAACCTAAACTCCCATAGTACCTCGGTACACCCACGTTACATCTATCCTCCGCGAGCTGCACTGGTTACCGATCAGTCTCTGGATACGCTTCAAGGTGCTAGTCGTAACTTATAAAGCCCTTCATGGTATTGGATCTGGGTACTTGAGAGACCACCTGCTGCCAATTACCTCCCACAGACCCATTAGATCTCACAGGGTTGGCCTCTTCCGGGTGCCATCTACCAGCCAATGCCACCTGGCTATTACCCGGGGGAGGGCCTTCTCTGTGGCAGCTCCGGCCCTCTGGAATGAACTCCCCGCAGGGATTCGGACCCTCACCTCTCTCCAGGCCTTCTGAAAAGCCGTCAAAACCTGGCTTTGCCGGCAGGCCTGGGGGTGATAAGTTCCCTCCCCCTCGACATGTATGGTTGTGCGACTGTTGTCTACTTTTATTATTTGTATTTTGTCTTTTTATGTTCCCCCTTTTTTCCCCCTTGAATTGTTCGCCGCCCTGAGTCCTCCTGGAGAAGGGCGGCATACAAATAATAAAATACAATACAATACAATAGTGGCTGGGGAATTCTGGGAGTTGAAATCCATGCATTTAAAATAGCCAAGGTTGGGAAACACTGACCTAAAAGAATGTCAAATTTGTTACAGCTCTTTAGAAGGCCAGATCCTGAAGAGGAAACTCAGAGACTTTGGGCACCCAATGAGAAGGAAGGACTCCCTGGAGAAGAGCCTAATGCTGGGAATGATTGAGGGCAAAAGAAGAAGGGACGACAGAGAATAAGGTGGCTGGCTGGAGTTACCGAAGCAGTAGGTGTGAGCTTAAATGGACTCCAGAGGATGGTAGAGGACAGGAAGGCCTGGAGGAACATTGTCCATGGGGTCACGATGGGTCAGACACAACTTCGCAACTAACAACAACTGTCAGGATGTCTATGGTAGGAATCTATTTTTAAAATGCTAAAAATAACAAGAAATTTAAAAAAATGTTTCCTGTTCCTGTTTCTTTAAAAAGGAAAGAGAGACTGTCAAAATGGGATTCTATTAACACTTCCAAAATTGTGGACTCTCAATCACAGCCCCGACTTGACAAATTATTTCCAGGAGGATGGAGGTGACGTGAACTGAACAAGCTACTCCTTCACTGCAACAAAATGTTAACTATCTGGGAATATATTTATCTTTATTTGTACATGGATGACACCTAGATTCTCCATATCATAAGGATGGTGTATGTGTGTTTCTGTATTCCTCTATAAATCTCTTACAGCTTTTCCCTGTAATTTCCCAAAATTGATTATTCTGTTCCCTGATTAGCTACTCTCTACCCTTCACACCTGTCTCTGTAAATTGCAGAAAGGCCAGTATTTCTGTGGGAGAAGAGATCATTATAAACCTACAGGGAGATTTATTTATTCGCTGTAAATTAGCAGTCCTTCTGAATTTTGGTTTTCAGTCAACTCTTTTGCGTTGACATCTGAAATATAGTGAATATTGGCTGCCATATATGATGGCTGACAGTCTCAGATGCATTTTATGAGTGATTGAAATATTCTTTCCAATTTTCCAGAGATATACAATATGTGTGAATCTTAACTGTTACATTTTATGTGCCTATCAACAGTCACAAGAATATCTGGGCGTTTTGTGTGGGACCTTGAGCAGAACTGAAGAGCGAATATTGGCGATTATGAATTCATTTCCCTGTCTTTTTATATACTTCACTTAAATCACTTTTGTAGTTTCTTATAGTAGTTCCAAAACCTGAAATCAGGTAGTTGTGATCTGATTAAACCTTTAAGTTAATTATTGCTTTTTTATTTTAAATTGACTTGCAAAGTTTGTGTTTGGTTCACTTCCATAAACTCTGGGTGGTTATTCTTAAAAAGTTTTAAGAGCACTGTTCCCTCTAAGGTGCGCGCGTGCGCGGCCGCGCACGTCGCTAGAAACCTCCGCGCAGAGCTTTCTAACTGCCGCGCAGAGCTTTCTACCAAAGCAAACGTGGAGAAGTCCTTTGCAGGCAGCTAGAACTGGCCGCTTGCAAAGGACCTCCCCAGACTTGTTTTGATGAGCCGCCAGTCCTCTTGCTTCTTCTCCTTCACCAGCAAAGCTCCCGCAGTGGTGCCTCTCTCTCCACGCGGAGCACCTGAGCTGGCCCCCGCGTTATCCCTCCCCCTTCCTCCTCTGCCGTGCTTGAGGCCGCGGGAGCTAGTAGGAAAGCGGCGGAGGTGGAGGCGATGGCAGGGATAACCCAGAGCCCAGCTGAGGTGCTCCGAGCGAAGGGGGAGGCACCACCGCCGCTGCTTTGCCGGTGAAGGAGAAGGAGCAAGAGGACTGGCAGCTTTGAAATGGTCCCGCCGGCTGCAGATTTGATTCAGCGTAAGCAGGGGCCGAACACATGCTGAGCCGAGTTTGCGCAGTGAGGCGGAGTAATTCAACCCCCCCCCAAAGAACACGTGTCTCTCTCTCTCTCTCTCTCTCTCTCTCTGTGTGTGTGTGTGTGTGTGTGAGAGAGAGAGAGAGAGAGAGAGTGTGTGTGTGTGTGTGTGTGTGAGAGAGAGAGAGAGAGAGAGAGTTGGATCAAAATTGGTGGCCAAAGGAGTGGAGGGAAGGAAGGAAGGAAGCCCTGCCCCCTGTGAAAAAAACTGAAGATGGAGCAGTGAATGAATAAACCATAAAAGCAACAAACAGTTAATGCGTAAGTAAGCTGAGGAGGAAGTTCTCAACTAAGGAAGAAATATTAGAAAGAAATATAAAAAGCTCAATATGCCAAAACACTTATTTTAGTCTTCATTTAATTACTTGTATTGTAGTCTGATGTAACATCTTTTTAAAGTTAACGTTAGTTAGAAAAGATAGGGTACAAAACTTAAATAATAATAAAAATTCTACATTCATTTTGAAAAATAAATGCAATACTTGATTAATTTCATATCTTTATTTAAAATAGTTTTGGCATGGCATATCATTTTATTGACTCAGTTGGAAATGATGTGGATGTTGTATCTGACTCTGAGGTATATATATTCTTAAGTAACATAACATATAGCATATTGTCCAAACTTGCTAGACTATTTAATTGATCTTATTACTTTAAAGGGGGAGAGTTTCATGATAAATTATTTTATTACATTTATGTTGTATTTATATATTATATTTATTACATTTATATTCCACATTATATATTTGTATTGTTATTTTAGTGTTTATTGTCAATTTTGATAGATATATTGATATATCAATACTGATTTTAATCATACTAAATAACAATTACTGCTATTATTTATCAGCATTAAATATTTACATTTTTAATATTGAGTTAGTCATATTTTAGAATAATAGGATTATCTTTTAATAGGATAATTGGCAAAATCTAATTCACATGTGATGGGTTGCATTCCAAAGGAATGTGAGAGGACAGGTTGCCTGCAAAATGCCAGGACCCAGGACCTGTTGGTGCCATGTCTCTCTCTAGCCAGTCTAATGATCTAAAAGCTGAGCAGAAGTCTTTTTTTTTCCAGGGTGAGCGGAAAAGTATAGTCTTTGAGTAGCACATTTTCATGCCTGGTATTCATCAGGCTGAAACCTCGCTCACAATTGGTGCTTGGCGCTTGGAATGTTGCGCAAATGTCCAGCAGACGAGACAGAAGTTCAAACTGTTGCTCTCTTAGGTGCTCAGGCATGAAACTGTGCCGCTCAAACACTATACTTTTCCGCTCACCCTGAAAAAAAATTAGAGGGAACATTGTTTAAGAGTAAGAAAAAATCCAATAATTTAGTAAATCAAGAATAAACAATAATAACATTAATTGAGCCCAATGAATATTGGTCATGAAATCCTACACCAGTGATGGTGAACCTTTTTTGCCTCAGGTGCCAAATGTACAAGCGTGTGCACCCATAATTTAATGCTTTCCCCCATGCCCTGTCCCCTGCGAATGCATGTGTGACTGACCCCGCTGCCCTGCACATGCGCACACGGCTTTCTTGGAGCCTGGGAAGGGAGAAAACTGCCTCCCCTCACCCCAGAGACCCTCTGGAGGCCAGAGACAGTCTGTTTTATGACTTCTGATTGGGTGTTGGACCGTTTTTCACCTTCCGGAGGCTTCAGGAGACTTCCCTGAAGCTTCCGGAGGGGGAAAAACAACCCAATGCATAAACCAGAAGTCCGTTCCCGAACTTCCGGGTTGCCCATAGGGCCATTTTTCTTCCTCCGGAGGCTTCAGGGGAGCCTCCTGAAGCTTTCAGAGGGCGGGAACGGACTCCAACCTGAGTCTTTTGGCAGTGGGTGCTCTGGGTGCATGCTCTATGGTTGTGGGCCACCTTCCTGCAGAGCATACAATCATAGAGCATGCGCCCAGAGCGGCCACTGACAAAAGACTCAGATTGGAAGCCGCGGAAAAAGCCAGATTGGGATGGTGGCGGCGGCGGCAGTGCCCTGGCTCTGTAATGAGAGCTGGGCCATGCATAGTTGGGCTGCGAGGTGGGTGAGTGAGAGCGGAACAGCTGCTCGCACAACCCCCCTCTCTAGCCGTGCAGAGCGCCATTCACTGGCATTTGGAAGGTACCAAGCCACGGGAGCTGGGCGGCGGCGAACAGGTGCTCACGCGGCTTGGCAATACCCCTAGGTCAGTGAATGACGCTGTGCCAACTGCAACGGGTGTTTGCCGGGTGGCTGCTCATGAGCGTGGTCGCTTCATGGTTGTTGTATTGTGCTGCTGTGACAGTGCAACACAGCCATTCGCCCATGAGGCTGTGCCTGGCTCTTTGGGAGCCCGCTTGCAAGAGAGCAGCCACCCGGCAACCCCCCTCTTCAGCTGGGCACAGTACTGCTCACCAACCTAGCGGTATCCTGAAGATGCCAAGCAACGTGATCACCTTTGCCTCCCCCCAGGTTCCCGTGGCTTGGCACCTCCGGGATACTGCTAGGTTGGTGAGCGGCGCTCTGCCTGGACGGAGGTGGGGGTTTTTCCAGGGGGCTTATATGTTGTGGGGGGCTTATATTTTTGCCCACCAGAAAAATGTGGCACGGCTGTATTATGAGGACATGTCGTATTTTGGGGGAAACACGATAAATATGAGAGGAAAATGGATTTCTCTTCTTTTTTCTAACTTATTCCATTCTTATTCTTTAATATAAAGCATGACAAAGATCAAATAAAAATTTCAAAAGCAAGGTGATGGGAGGACAAAGAAAGACACACAGACATAACATTATCCGCCTAACCTGTCTAAGCCCTTGTATTTTTCTTCTTCTTCAGGTGGCCTCTCTTGTCGTCAAGGGTGTGGTAGGTCAGGACTATGATGTGGGAAGCCTGAGAGATGCCTGCTGTCAGTCATGGAAACTCGTGGGAAGACTACGGGCCAATCCATGTGCTTTTCCATTCCCTTCCAGAGCTGCTTTTGTGGAAGTGAAAGGAAAAGAGATCTCCAATCAAGTTACCTGGAGCTCGTAGGAAAAAGGCAGGCTATACATCTCGTCCCTCACAAAAGTAACAGGTTGAGGGATTGTGCACATGTTGCCACGGATGCTGACATACAAGATGCTACTAGGGTCGATTTAGAAAAGGGGATGAATGTGTGGAGATATAAAACCAGACAACCTTGAGCTCCCAGTCTGAAGCTCCTTCTTCTCTTAATTTCTGAAGTTAGGTCTGAGTTCTTTCTTCAAAGGATTTGGGAAAGCTTGAAAGAGTGTATGGAATTTGCCCTTGTTCTTGGCATTTCCTCCCTCCCTCCCTCCCTTCCTCTGCTTTTCTCCCACCCTCCTTCCCTATTTTCCTCCCTCCCCATCTTCCTCCCTCCCTCCTTTCCTCCCTCCCTCCCTTCCTTCCTCTGCTTTCCTCTCTTCCTCCCTCTTTTCCTTCACTTTCCTCCCTCTCTCTTTCTTCCCTCCCTCCCTCCCTCCCTTTCTTTCTTTCCTCTGCTTTCCTCCCTCCTTCTCTCTCTCCTTCCCTCTGCTTCTCTCCCTCCCTATCTTTGTCCCTTCCTTCCTTCCTTCCTTCCTTCCTTCCTTCCTTCCTTCCTTCCTCTGCTTTCCTCTGCTTTCCTCCCACCCTCTTATTTTACCTTCCTCCCTCCCTTCCTTTGCTTTCCTCTCTTCCTCCCTCTTTTCCTTTGCTTTCCTCCCTCCCTCCCTCCCTTCCTCTGCTTTCCTCCCTCCCTTCCTCTGCTTTCTTCCCTCCCTCCTTTCCTTCCTCTGCTTTCCTCCCTCCTTCCTTCTCTCCCTCCTTCTGCTTCCCTCCCTCCCTCTTATTTTACCTTCTTTTCTCCCTCCCTCCCTCTGCTTTTCTCCCTCCCTCCCTTCCTCCCTCCCTTCCTTCCTCCTTCCCTATCTTTCTTCCTTCCTTCCTTCCTTCCTTCCTCCCTCCCTCTCTATCTTCCTCCCTCCCTCCCTCCTTCCAATGTTGGGACTAGGAAGTGAACCCGGATTCTGTTATGCTTGATTGCTATAGGACAGGTGTGCAGATAGGGCTGAATAAATGCTCTGAAAATGTTGCACTCACCAAATGGCTCTAGATGTCCTATTTCCAGACACTCAGCATTATATATTAGACAGGAGGCCTGCTTGAACAGTAAAAGAACACGTCACTATATATCCCTGTCAGATTAAAAAACTAATTTGAAAAGATTAATGTATTCTATTCCTGTTAGCCCGAATCAGATACCGCTGTGCCTACAGCACCACAGCCGCCTGATTATTGAATTTTTATGGCCTTGTAATTAATTGCAGATTCCCTGTTTTGTTCTATTTCTTTTTCTCTGACATTTTAATTTCAACAAAAAGCAGCGGTCTCTATGCAGCCTCTCTCAAGAGATCGTAATGGCCTATAAAGCAAAATGACTTATAGATATGGCACCCACTTCAGCTGGCAAGCCAGCCTTCGAAAACCTCGCTGATCAGGCAGAATTTAATCCCCTCCGTCCTTTGCTGTACTTATTTCTCGCCTATTAAATTGCAACCCGGCTGTCTTGACTAACAAATGGAGGTAACAGAGTGCCGTCCTCTTGCAATACGTTACTGTAACTGCACGTACATTTTGGTCCCTTAAAATCCAGTCCATTTCATCTAATTGGCAGTGAAGAAATGCCTGTAGGAATCCACCTATCAGAACCTACCTCCTGTTCTGACCAAGCCTTAGCAGGAGAAAGAAACAGACTCCTTGTCATGGAAAACCCCTCTTTATTTACCTCTTGTGAATTAATTGCATTCACCCACCTCAAAGTCCAGGCAATAATCCTTCAAGGAGTTAATGGCAGTAACAGACCGTATCAGTTTCTTGTGATAATTGCAGGGCCATGAGCTCCCAGCTGAAAGGCTGCAAACTAAGTTCTGGCAAACAGTCTTTGTGGAAAAAAACACAATGAGCAAAATCTTCAGAAATACGAACTGTTGTCTCCTACAACAACCACTCCTCTTTCCATCTATTCCCCAGCCATTCAGTGTCCACGTGTGCTTTGCTTCCCGAATTGACTCCTTGTCCTCCATTGTTCACCTCTTCTAACCGCTCTGCACATATGTGCATCTGGAACATGCCCCAGCTGTTCCTCCTCCTCACTCATCTCTGACTCCAAAGGCAGCTGCCTCTTTGGTGGCTGGGAAATGTTGGATGGCCCTGGCTCTATCTCTGTGTCTGATACAGAGCATCCATCAGAGCCTTCCCCAGACTCCAAGTGGTCTAAGTTCCTCCCCAACCTCCTCATTATCCATGTCTGCCAATAGCTCTGCTGGCAGCTGGTGGGCCACAACACCTCCTCACTGATCACTCGATGAATGGAAAGTATAGTGAACACAGTATAATGAACACAGAGTATAATTACTCAATGTTATATGATGCAGTTGGAAAGGAGGGGTTCAGGATTAGATTATTTTCAGCTTTTTAATTGGGATGCAGGTGGTCCTCAACTTACAACAGTGATTGTTCAAAGTTACAACAGCACTGAAAAAAAAGATAGACAGAAAACACAGGTCTGCGACTAAAAAGCTGTTTGATTATTTTCATCTAATTTCCATGTATTTTAGTGTGCTGAAAACAAATAAAATATTGAAAAAAACTCCTAGACATCATGATTTGCCACAACATGGAAAATTGTCTTCAAATTTATCAATTTTTTTTAAAAAAAATGGTATTTTTTTTATATTACTTTGTATATCTTTTATTTTCAATGTCAATCTATCCATCTCTGCACAGTCTAATATTTTCTGGATTGTGTTTTCATCTGGTGGGGTGTTCTCATTTTCCCAATATTGTGCAAATACAATTCTTGCTCTTGTCAATACATGTAGCATTAAGTATATAGTCCCTTTATCATAACTTTCTGGTATTATACCTAACAAAAACATTTCTGGCTTTAAATCTATATGCTCCTTAATCATCTTTTCCAGTCATGTGTCTCTTTTTGTCTAATATTTTCTTGCTTTCATACATGTCCCCAAAAAAGAAAAAAAGAAAATAAAGGAAAGGAAAAAAATTGAATATTTATCACAGCAGACAGATGGAGGCGTTGCTGGCAACAACATATTGGTTTTCTAACTGTTTGTTTGATAGTCGTGATTCCTGCTTCACTCTGGATTGGCACCGTGTCAGTGGTGGGATTCCAAATCTTTTCCTACTGGTTCTATGAGGACATGCTTAATGCATGCGCTCATGCTTTGTTCGTGTGCGCAGCACTCAAAGACCGCCCTCGGTGTCAGCGCTGGTGAGCTGAGATGTTATTTAGCTCAGCTGAGGCGCGGCAATTAGCTGAGCTAAAAAACAAGGGAATATAGGACAGGGAAGGACAGGGGTGGCAGGGTGGGGCCAACCAGAGGTGGCATTTGCCGGTTCTCCGAACTACTCAAAATTTCCACTACTGGTTTGCTCGAACCAGTCTGAACTAGCCGAATACCACCTCTGTACCGGGTTTGGAATTGTGCCTTGGAGACTCTGAACTTTTCTTGTTACTTGAGCTCTCTTGTGATTTAGGTTTTGCCTGGTGGGTTTAAGATTGTCTAGTGGAGTTATTTTGTTTGAAAAACTTTCAGTTGCTTTGTGAACTATTGGGCCATTGCTCTGTGGATTAATCTTGCCCTGCTCATGGCTGGACTGAATTGGGACAAGTTCAGAGTTTTGTTGAATTGCTCAGGAACATTAATAAATTCACTAAACCACAGTTAAGCGTGTGAGTGAGTGAGTAGGGCAGCACAATATTTCCAGGGGTGGGACTTGAATAACTTAATAACCAGTTCTCTGGCTGGATAGGAGTGGCCGGTTGGTCATGTGACTGGGTGAGTGATGTCACTTATCACACCCAGTCCCGCCTCCTGGTCACTCACCTCAAAGGCAGAGGTAGGATTCAGCCAGTTGGGGCTGGCCCCACCCCATCTGTTTTTTGGCCTGTTTTTTGGTCATTCTGAGGCTGTTTTTTGGGCCATTTCCAGGCTGTTTGGGGGCCATTTTCAGGCTGTTTTTCAGACCGTTTTCAGGCTGCTTTGTGGGCCATTTTTGGCCCTTTTTCAGGATGTTTTCAGACTGTTTGTTGGGCTGCTTTTGGCCCAAAAGAGGGCCTGGAAAACAGGCCGAAAAATGAGTGGGGCAGGTCCAGCCAGTGGTGGGATTTGCCGGTTCACCAACTGTGCAGAACCTTAACTACCGGTTCACCAGTGCGAACTGGCAGGAGCCCACCTCTGAATATTTCTCTAACCATTTAAAGGTGTTCTTAACTGGGGTCTCTTGCCATTTGGATATTTCTGAATGATAAATGATAAATTTGAGATTTCATAAATAGATGATCTCTTTAGTTGTTACAGTGAATAATGCATGAATAAACCACAGGCAGAAATGTGTTCAAAATACATCAAATTATTTCATGTATATCAAGCACATTTCTGAAAATCAAAGTTATGGAGAATCGTGTCTTAAGTTTTTTTCCGTATCAGATAAATTATTAACAAAGTATTTAATTTTAGTAGAACAAAGCTAATTGACTGTGTGGAAACTGCTTTACATTTCAGCCAAATGAGGACTTTGAAAGGCTTGGTGATGGTTTGGATAAGCTGGAGAACAAATACAAAGACATTCTTGCAAATTTTGCTAACCTTACTTGCTAAATTTCAGACAGAATATTCCCGGGCTTAGGAATTATTTCTGATAGGAAGAATGGAAGTCACGATGATAGTGGTGCAAAGGAGAACCAAAATATTCCTTCTCTGGGAAATGTTTCTGCATCTTTGCAAAGACTTTTAGCATGATTTGCATTACCTCGAAAAGGGCCATCAGCTATAACCGTGAGTGCCACTATCTTGATTCGCAATAGTTTAATCAATGTTGGTCTGCTATTTCAATTGGATATAGGCAGTGGTGGGATTCCTTTTTTTACTACCGGTTCTGAGGGCGTGGCTTGGTGGGTATGGCCAGATTGTCATGTGATTGGGTGGGCATGGCCAATTTAGCCACCCAGTTTGCCAATTTAGCAGTCCATTAAACAATACACAGCAACCCCCTTTTCTATTCTTCTTTTTAATACTGCATGAAGCCAGAGGTGGTATTTGTCGGTTCTCCAAACTGGTTAAAATTTCTGCTACCGGTTCACCCCAACTGATCAGAACCAGCTGAATACCACCGCTGGATACAGGGCATTATCGACATTTGTTTTTATCTTAAATATTTAAGATTAAAACAAAAACTGGGGCCTTAATGTCCTTATTCCATAACTGCTATTCTAGTTTCTGTTGACTTTATTTCTTTTGGGGATATTTTGGACTTCATCTTTTATGATGACCTTTTAGAATTTTTTAGAATTCTTTATTGGGCAAATGTGATTGGACACAGAAGGAATTTGTCTTCAGTGCGGAAGCTCTCAGTGTACATACTGAGAGGAGCCGAGGTGGCGCAAGAGGAGCCGAGGTGGCGCAGTGGTTAGGGTGCAGTACTGCAGGCCACTTCAGCTGACTGTTATCTGCAGTTCAGCGGTTCTAATCTCACTGGCTCAAGGTTGACTCAGCCTTCCATCCTTCCGAGGTGGGTGAAATGAGGACCCAGACTGTGGGGGCAATATGCTGACTCTGTAAACCGCTTAGAGAGGACTGAAAGCCCTATGAAGCAGTATATAAGTCTAATTGCTATTGCTATTGCTATACGAGTAACAAATAATAGATCATGATCATAATAATAAAAATACAATTTTCATAAATCATAAGTTCATTTTTGACATACTGACTAGAGCTGATAGCAGCTGCAGTCAAAAAGATATGAAGCAGATTACACAAAGGAAGCAATCCTAAACTCTACTTCAGCGTTTCTCATCCTTCATAACAGATTAACAGATAACTGCATTTGTGATTAACAGATAACTTTAAAATGAATGGACTCCAACTCCCAGAATTCCTCAGCCATTATGCTGGCTGAGGAATTCTGGGAGTTGAAGTCCACCTTCTTAAAATTCTCAAGGTTGAGAAATGCTGCTCTATACCAAGGGTGTCAAACTCAAGGCCCGGGGCCTGGATCCGGCCTGTGGAATGTTTAGATCTGGCCCATGGGGCTGCCCTGGAAATAGCAAAGAACCAGCCCACAATCCCTTTGCCAGAAAAACTGGGGCTCGGGAGGGCCACATATGGTATTTGCAAGCTCCGTTTTCACTGGCAGAAGGTTGCAGGAGGCCATCACAACCGAAAAAGGAGCTCAGGAGCCTGTTTTCGTGGACAGAGCACTTGGGCTGCCACAGATGCCCCCAACATGAGTGACATTGAGCTGGCCATGCCCACCCTGGCCCTCAGAGGTCAAACACAATCTTGATGTGGTCCTCAATGAAATTGAGTTTGACACCCTTGCTCTATACTGTTGGCATTATAATGTTTGCTTTATCCGTGGGATTTTACATGAGAAAGTGCTTGTGTTTCATCTCAGAATTCAGGAGATGCCATCAGCACTTTGTTTGCACTTTCCCAATGTTGAGAAGTAGCTTCCATTATCAAAAGCTTTGGATCAGAAGGTGGATTCTTTCATGACTTCTGCACTTTCCCAGCTGCACAGCAAATGAAGGTTATAAAAGAGGTACCAAGGATTTTAAAGCCAGTGGGAATGAGGAGTGAAGCTGAGGCATCCTTGACCTTCCAGCCTGAGACTCAGTTGATCTTAGCCCATTCCTAAACTTCTGGTTTGCATGTTGGGCTGTTTTTTCTCCCTCCGGAGGCTTCAGGAGGTCGAAAATGAAGGCTGAAATCAGCTGGCCATTGTGTGTGCATGCATGCTGGAACTAACAGGGCAATGCCTCGCATGCCCTCAGAAATAGCTCCATGTATCACCTGTGGCACACATGCCATAGATTCGCCATCAATTGGTATAGGGTCTCCTGCTTGGGCAGGAGGTTGGACTAGACCAGGGGCCACCAACCTTTCAGACCTCAGGGACCACTAAATTTATAATTTTAAATCCTGCGGACCACTAATATGATCTGTCTAATGACCGGCTGAGTGGGCGTGGCAAGGTGGTCATGTGACTGGCTGGGCGTGGCCAACTCGATATCACTCACGTCAAGGAATGCCTTGCCAGCCTCTACTCGCCACTTCTTGCCTGCCTGCCTAGGTCCCCAACAGGAAGCAGTTGTTGGAGCTAAGTAGCCGGCTCAGTTCACATTGGATCTGACCAAGAAGGAGGCTCAGCAGAAGCACCTCACTGAGGACTATGAGCATAGGCTTTCCAAGCAGAGGGAAGACCTGCAGGAGTGCAAGGCCAGGTGCCAGCAGGCTGAGATGGACAGCCACTTCCAGGCCATGATGCAGTCCCACTGGAATGAGGCCCTCTGGCTCTTCGCCACCAACAGTACTTCCCTCCAGCCTTCGCCCAAAACCCCACATCAGGAGACTGAAGCAGACCCCAAGTCAGAATTTCTTCCCCCTCCGACCCACACAAAAAGACCCCCAAGGGGGAGATTCTCTGCAGCAATCCAAATGTTCATTGCACGCATCCCTCTCAGGAGGCGTAGTTTGAGGACCCCTGATTTAGTGCATTATAAAAAAAATGCAAATAATGTTTCTGCAGACCAACCAATTTTTCCCACAGACCACCAGTTGGTGAACGCTGGACTAGAAGACTTCCAAGGTCCCTTCCAACTCTGTCATTTTCTTTTTTTTTTATTGAAAATTTTGAAAAAAAAACTTTTACAAATATTTACCTCCCTCCCCCTCTCCTCCCCCCCACCCCCCTAACCTCCCCCCCCCCGACTTCCCAGAACCAATACAGGGTATAAATCTTTAACAAAGATATTCTAAGATAAACTTTAAAAAAAAGTTAGTATCATCTTTCATTTGAGCTTTAACTCCTCTTTGCTAGGCTAGCTCTAAACGGATTATATCATTCCTTGTTTCTTCAGTCATAAACTATCTGGAATTTCTTAGTCCCATATTTATTTTGAGTATCTTCTCCACTCCAGTTTATATCTCTCATTTGAATGGTCCTTGAGATATGCTGATATTTTAGCCATCTCTGCTTAGGTTTATTACTTTTAATGTTCATTCTTGAATAGTAGGCAAATCTTCCTTCTTCCAGTATTGCGCCACTCAACTCTTGTCATTTTCTTAAGACAAACAATAGCTCTCCCTGCCTGTAAATCAGTTGCAGTGAACTGCCAAGTACTTGATACAGCTAGAACCCAGATCCACTAATGGGTTTTGACTCCCTGCAAGCAACAAATTGTTAATTGGCCAAGCCAGCAATGGAGAATTGAAGGCAACCCATAGGAAAAGATACCACAATGCCTCTCAAACTGAGTACTGTTTTCCAAGGGACCCTGAGTGAAAATGAATCTTTCAACCCTCTTTAACAGAAGTGAATATTCAGCTCAATTTTATATGGATATTGAGTTCTTTGAAAACTCATGTCTGCAGAGTTAATGTATGTTGGTAAAATTACAATGTATGAAATGATTAGTGAGTTCAGTATAAACACACAATTTAACTTACTATGTATAATTTAATCTCTGAGATAAACGTTGCGTGTCATCCAGCTGAAAGGTCCTTTCATAGAAAGACACCATAAGGCTGAGAAGATGGAAAAATGATTCTGCCCCAGTAGCAAATTCATCTCAAAAATGTACTTAGGCATTAATAATTTATTTCAATGGCTTTTGGTAGGCAATTTTAAACGTTGCATCTATATATTTTTTATCACTGCTGGGGCACTAAAACCTTCACATCGATTGGCTGAACTGCTATGATGTCATAGGAAGTCTACCAGCAACTTTATATCTTCTCTTGAGAAAAGAAAAAAAATGTTCACTAGGTAGAGATGCCAGTCCTCAGAGGCAATAAGAGGACGATGTCACTGCCAAGCATATGTTTTATGGAGTAGAAAGTTGGTCTCTGACGGAAAGTCACGTGAAAAGACTAGAACCGTTATAGCGAATCTGTGGCATGCGTGGCAGAGGTGGCACACAGAGCCCTCTCTGTGGGCATGTGTGCCGTTGCCCCAACTCAGCCAGGTTGTTGTTGGGTTTCTGAGGTGTGAATGCGCACTGGTCAGCTGGTTGTCAGGTTGCAGTGGTGCACATGCATGCCAGCCAGCTGGTCATTGGGTTTCAGAAGTGCAGATGTGTGCTGGCCAGATGGTCCTAGGGTTTGGAGCCGCGCATGCATGCCAGCCAGCTGGTTGTTGGGTTTTGGAGGCACACATGCATGCCAGCCAGCTGGTCATTGGGTTTTGGAGGCACACATGCATGCCAGCCAGCTGCTTGTTGGGGTTTGGAGGCACACATGCATGCCAGCCAGCTGGTCGTTGGGGTTTAGAGGCACACATGCATGCCAGCCAGCTGGTCTTTGGGGTTTGGAGGCGCACATGCATGCCAGCCAGCTGGTTGTTGGGTTTTGGAGGCACACATGCATGCCAGCCAGCTGGTTGTTGGGGTTTGGAGGCACACATGCATGCCAGCCAGCTGGTCTTTGGGGCTTGGAGGTGCACATGCATGCCAGCCAGCTGGTTGTTGGGTTTTGGAGGCACACATGCATGCCAGCCAGCTGGTTGTTGGGGTTTGGAGGCACACATGCATGCCAGCCAGCTGGTCTTTGGGGCTTGGAGGTGCACATGCATGCCAGCCAGCTGGTTGTTGGGTTTTGGAGGCACACATGCATGCCAGCAAGCTGGTCATTGGGGTTTGGAGGCACACATACATGCCAGCCAGCTGGTCTTTGTGGTTTGGAGGCGCACATGCATGCCAGCCAGCTGGTAATTGGGTTTTGGAGGCACACATGCATGCCAGCCAGCTACTTGTTGGGGTTTGGAGGCACACATGCATGCCAGCCAGCTGGTCGTTGGGGTTTGGAGGCACACATGCATGCCAGCCAGCTGGTCTTTGGGGTTTGGAGGCGCACATGCATGCCAGCCAGCTGGTTGTTGGGTTTTGGAGGCACACATGCATGCCAGCCAGCTGGTTGTTGGGTTTTGGAGGCACACATGCATGCCAGCAAGCTGGTCATTGGGGTTTGGAGGCACACATGCATGCCAGCCAGCTGGTCTTTGTGGTTTGGAGGCACACATGCCCCAACTCAGCCAGGTTGTTGTTGGGTTTCTGAGGTGTGAATGCGCACTGGTCAGCTGGTTGTCAGGTTGCAGTGGTGCACATGCATGCCAGCCAGCTGGTCGTTGGGTTTCAGAAGTGCAGATGTGTGCTGGCCAGATGGTCCTAGGGTTTGGAGCCGCGCATGCATGCCAGCCAGCTGGTTGTTGGGTTTTGGAGGCACACATGCATGCCAGCCAGCTGGTTGTTGGGTTTTGGAGGCACACATGCATGCCAGCCAGCTGGTCTTTGGGGTTTGGAGGCGCTCATGCATGCCAGCCAGCTGGTCATTGGATTTTGGAGGCGCACATGCATGCCAGCCAGCTGGTTGTTGGGTTTCTAGTGCTCTGGGTTTGGGCACTCTGTGCCTACAAGGTTCGCCATCACTGGACTAGAAGCATTTGAAATTTGGATTTACAGACGGCTGTTATGTATAAGCTGGGTTGACAAAATCAGGTATTAAGCCACCCGAGAAAGCCAAAGGAAATAATAAAAAACCATTAAAAAGCAACCGTTAGAATATTTTGGATATGTGATGCAACACCTGGAAAAATATGGCATCCTTCACTTAATCCTCCAAGGAAATGTTGAAGGCAAATGAGGTCCAGACAGAAGAAGATCACGGTTTCAAAACCTAAGGGACTGGTTTGGACAAAACTCAAGAACACTTTTTTGTGAGGCTGTTGATAAAATCAGTGAATCAGAGAAGGCAAGATTAGTCCACATGGTTGCATCCTGACTTCAACATGTGAGGATAAGTGCACGAATCACGTCTATTCAGAAAAGTTAATACAAATGGATAGCAGAAAATTCACTCTTTAGGGTTGAGAATGACCAACAAGGATTTCATCAACAGAGTGAAACCTTGTATGTGCTAAGTAAACAGAATATACTCCACATGTAAGCACGAGCATCCTGCTGCACATGGTGTTTTATGACATTTTGGAATATAGAGACTCATCCACATCAGGTCCTTCTTTAATCCAATAAAAGTTAGGACACTGGTGACCATTTTTGAATATCTCTAGGGAATATATTAGGGGCTCAGTGGCTAAAATGCTGAGCTTGTTGATCAGAAAGGTTGGCAGTTTGGCAGTTCGAATCCCTAGTGCCGCATAATGGAGTGAGCTCCATTACTTGTCCCAGCTTCTGCCCACCTAGCAGTTCGAAAGCATGTAAAAATGCAAGTGGGAAAATAGGAACCACCTTTGGTGGGAAGGTAACAGCATTCTGTGCTCCTTCGGCATTTAGTCATGCTGGCCACATGACCACGGAGACGCCTTCGGACAGTGCTGGCTCTTCAGTTTTGAAATGGAGATGAGCACCGCCTCCTAGAGTTGAGAATGACTAGCACATATGTGCGAGGGGAACCATTACCTTTAAGGAATTATTCTGCTCTCGTTATTTACTGTCACAGTGTTGTTGTTGTGGAGAAAATGGATGGAAGAGGAAATAGTGTATACGTTCTCTGCCTTGAATTCCTTATAAAATAGTAAAAGCAGGATAAAAATCAAATCAACTAAAAAAGGAAAAAGGCACAGGGTTGAAACAAGGGGTCCTTGGTGCTGTCTGCGCTTGGCTATTTTCTTGCAAATGTCTCATTACCAAACTAGGTAATATCATCAGCACTAGTGGGGAGTGCGATTTGCTCTCAAATTACTTACTATATAGTAATTTTAAATATTTAACATGAGAGCAAACCCCACTACCGTCTAGGAGTGATGATGCTATTTAGCTTGTGTAATGAAACATCGGCAAGAAAACCACCAAGCTCTCGGACCACCAAGGATGCCTCAAATAGAAAAGGAAAAATAAGAATATAGTAAAGAAAAAGAAATTATAATGAAGCGACTTCCAACCTTCACCACAAGAAGTGTGAATAATTTTAGTGATGATGATGGTAACTTAGCCTCTTTCCTGTTTCCAGTCACTACGTAATTTGTCCCCATTCAGTTTTATGGTTTGGACCTTAACTTAGTGTACATGCTTTAACTGTGTATGCAAACTGAGAGCTTATGCATGGGGGACAAATTCCTTGTATGTCCAATCACATTTGGCCAATAAAGAATTCTATTCTGTTCTGTATTCTTTGTCCTGTTCTGTGTTCTGTTTTGTATTCTCTGTTCTGTTCTGCTTTATGCTCTGCTCTGTCTCTTCTCTTCCCTTCTCTTCTCTCTTGTGTTCTATTCTGTTCTGTATTCTGTTCTGTATTCTCTGTTCTGTTCTGCTTTGTGCCCTGCTCTATCTCTTCTCTTCTCCCCTCTCTTATCTTGCATTCTGTGTTCTGTTCTGTATTCTGTGTTCTGTTCTGTGCTCTGTGCTGTCTCTTCTCTTCTCTCTTCTCTTGGGTTCTGTGTTCTGTGTTCCGTCCTGTCCCATGCCATGCCATGCCATGCCATTCGATTCCATTCTATTCTATTTTCCCATAAACCTCAGATAAGTGAACCAAATGATAAACAATAATGAGAGGCATCTTCTTGAAGCAGGCTTATATAACTCTGAAGAAGAAAAAGAAAACTCTGAAAAAGAAAGGCCAGATATTGGATCTTCAGTTCTCCATATTTAAATAGTTCTTCTGCCTCCTGTTTTGTAAAAAGCACCAACTTATTTCTCCAAACATAACTCCATTCCTGCTCATTGCATTGTTGTCTTGAGGTGGCTGGTTGCCTCCCTGGGCTTGACTTCTTAACTCTCAGAAATGTCTCACCAGGCAGTGGGAAAAGTGAATCTTCCAAATTTTTCATTGGATTTGCCACAGGACATCTGCAGGCCAGGCTTCCTTGGGTAGATTTAAGAAAAGAAGGCCGTCAAGCTGGTTTGATCCATTGTTTTATCCGAGAATTATGGAAATGAGAAGTCCCGCTTTCTCCTGGCCAGCCAAAAACTCAATCCAAGCAGGTCAAAAGAAGGGGGACCGATGATGATCTCACTGGGAATAACATTATGTGTACTTAAAGCTGTGTGAATAGAAATCATATTCCTTTGGGGAAACGGCTCGCTCTGAACTTTCAGCTAAACTATATGCACCTGAATTGCTGTATTAAAATAATGTTGCACAAGGGCTCTATAGATTTAAGACCTTTCTGGTCAGGAATGAAACCCAGGAGGAAATAGGTAAATACTAGTAATTCCAGAACAAGTACACTATTTAAATGGAAATCCAGTTGTGTGCTTCTTGTTTGCTTTTCTAACTGTGGCACTATCATTCACCGGAGTTGGCTTCACTGGTGCGCGGTGAAGAGGCCTTAGGAACTTTCAGAGGCCTTAGGAACTTGCTCTGGAGCTGAGTTCTACTGACTATGGCTTATTATGAACTTATTAAGATGGCATGCCCACCTGGTTAGAATGAATGACTTTGCCTGGAAATACAGGGCTGTCGTCCTTCAGCAAAGTCCCTTTCAACTGCGAAGAAGTGAGGTAGCGGGTATTGATATGATGGGTTAACTCCTCTCTACATTTTTCAATTGTTTGTCTCGTTTGAATCCTGAATTGTGAAGAAGAAGAAGAAGAAGAAGAAGAAGAAGAAGAAGAAGAGGAGGAGGAGGAGGAGGAGGAGGAGGAGGAGGAGGAGGAGGAGGAAGAGGAAGAGGAAGAGGAAGAGGAAGAGGAAGAAGAAGAGGAGGAGGAGGAGGAGGAAGAGGAGGAGGAGGAGAAGGAAGGGGGATGAGAAGGAGAAGAAGAAGGAGAATTAGTGTCAGCATTCCAGATAAACCCAACTCCAATGAAAATCTCCAAGACAGGCATTTTCTCAAAACTCCCATTTATTAGAGTAGGTCTAGTCCAGAATGCAGCCGCGCGAGCGATTGTGGGTGCACCTCGCTTCACCCACGTAACACCTATCCTCCGCGAGCTGCACTGGCTACCTGTCGATCTCCGGATACGCTTCAAGGTGCTAGTTGTCACCTACAAAGCCCTCCATGGTAGTGGATCTGGGTACTTGAGAGACCGCCTACTGCCAATCACCTCCACACGACCTATTAGATCTCATCGATTAGGCCTCCTCCGAGTTCCATCCGCTGGTCAATGCCGACTGGCAACCACGCGGAGGAGAGCCTTCTCAGTGGTAGCTCCAACCCAATGGAACGATCTCCCCGTGGAGATTCGTACCCTCACCACCCTCCAGACCTTCCGCACAGCCCTCAGAATCTGGCTATCCCGTCAGGCCTGGGGCTAAGGATTGTAACCCGCCCGAATGGTATGAATGTTGTGTTTTAATCATGTATTGTCTTATATGTAAAAGTCTGTTTTCCCCCCTTCCTTTGGATTGTGAGCCGCCCTGAGTCCTCCCAGGGAAAAGGGCGGCATATAAATAAACCTTCTAATCTAATCTAATCTAATCTAGGTATACAGGCACATCTGAAAAAACATGAATCTGAGAGTTCTGGGTCTTCCCTCAGTAATTCAAAAGTCCAAACCCAGCTCCTGCATCCATCAGTCCATCACCTCATCCAATCCCAATTCATCCCAACTCGAGACATCACTCCAACCACTCCTCCTCCAGGTCCAGGAATACCATGACCTTGGCCGAAAAGAAGAATGCTACTATGCCTAACTACATTCCCTCTACTAAATCCCCCCCCCCTAAATTTTCCAAGCACAAGAATGTGGAAGCTTCCGGTGTTAATGTGGCTTCCAAAGCTGACAATTAGATTATTAGACAATTAGATAGAAGAAGTAGACACTTCAGAATCTGGACAAGCACAACTGGTGCTGCCCCGCTTTATGAGATGAACATGGACTCAACAATCACCCTGCATGCTTCACAACCAGGATCTCCTCCCCTGCCCAGCATGCCAGTTCAATGCACAACAAACCGTGTGGGTGAGAATCTGAAACCGATGATACCAGCCTGATCTCTGTACTAGTAGGACTCTTGGCTTCACTGGTGGGATTCCATTTTTTTATTGCTGGTTCTGTGGGTGTGGCTTTGTGGGTATGTTGTGGCTTTGTGGACGTGGATTTATAGGCATGGCAGGGGAAGGATACTGCAAAATCCCCATTCCCTCCCCACCCCACTAACCTGATTTCCAGCTCCCTTCTGCTGTTCAGGCCAACAAAAGAAGATCAGCTGGTAGGCAGTGGGGGCATGGCCAGCCTATTTGCCAGTTTTCCGAACTACTCAAAATTTCTGCTACTGATTCTGCAGAACCTGTGAGAACTGGCTGAATGCCACCTCTGCTTTATTCCCACGATGGACCAGTAAGCACAAAGGGAAGAAACTCCCTGAAAGCCACTACACAAGCAGGAGTTAACAAATGCATGTAAGGAATGGCCCTGTGTGAGGGGAGGGGCCCCACTCAGTGTGTGTGTGCATGCACACAGAGAAGGGATGGGGAAATTACAAAAACCAATTTTCTAATAAACATTTTCTGTCTTGAGTGCCAAGCTGGAGACTAAGTATTTCTAGAAACACAACTACTAAGACTGCACTTTTCAGTGCCAGTAAATTCATTATTGCATTAACTAGGCCTAAATTATTAAACCTTAATGATGTGGTTCTTTGAATGCGCTGGGCTTCATTTTCGCACACAGAATCAATGTTAAACATTACAGTATAAATTAAGCCATACTTTACCGGGGCTGGCGGCTGCTTTGAATTGAGTTAAACCAGGGAGATGTATAGGTGTGACTTCAGCGTCTCTCCCGCCTTCTAGCGAAGATTGTATAGTTTATTGTAATGAATGAGGCACAGACCTGCAATGGCTTAAGTAAGGCATCCATTTTTGTCAGAGGGAAAAACGTACGAGCGAGGACACCGCACTGCTTACAGCAACACGGAACAACCGGAGATGGCGTATTATAAACATAATTTCCATGGAAGCCCGAGGGGTCCTGCACCCTTTCCAGACTCTGGAAGCGTGACATGTATTGCAAAATGTTGGAGGAAAGGGAAATAAATAGAACTTCTATTCACACCCAGAATGGAAAAGGGTTCATTTTAACAAGATTCCGGTTTAATCTCCTTTACATTTTAATGAGAATTCCAAATGGTGAAAAGATGGGCTGAGACACATCACCCCTTTATGAACTGTGCACCTGTGGACTTCAGCTCTCAGAATTCTGGGAGTTGAAGTTCAAAGGATGTAAAGGTTCCCCTCGCACATATGTGCTGTCATTCCTGACTCTAAGGGGCAGTGCTCATCTCTGTTTCAAAGCTGAAGAGCCAGTGGTGTCTGAAGACGTCTCTGTTGGCATGTGGCTGGCATGACTCAACACTGAAGGCACATGGAATGCTGTTACCTTCCCACCAAAGGTGGTACCTATTTTTCTACTTGCATTTTTACATGCTTTTGGCAGAAGCCGGGACAAGTAACAGGAGCTCATTCTGTTATGCGGCACTAGGGATTTGAACTGCTGAACCGCTGACCTTTCAGATCAACAAGCTCAGCGCCTTAGCCACTGAGCCACTGCGTCCTTGCATATCACAGGACATAATTATCCCTCCCTGCACTAGGGAGTGGCTTCTTTCCTTCATCCTCTGAATTTATGGTACCAAGCAAAGCCATCAGTGGTCAAGATGCTCAGTTCTCCCTCAACAAGAGACACATCAAAACACATGTGTAAGTTGGGCTATGAAGACTGGTTAATGGATCCTTGACTGAATTTACATGGGAATTGATTTATTTCTAAAACTTAACCACCCCATTGGACCATTTCCACCGAGTTGTCTATTGTCCTGACTGACCACAGTTCTCAAGGCCAGTGTTTCTCAACTCTGGCCACTTGAAAACATCTGAACTTCAACTCCCAAAGTTCCCCAGCCAGCAGGGATGGCTAGGGAATTCTGGGAGTTGAAGTCTAGATCACTTCAAGTAGTTGAGAAACACTGCTCAAGGTCATTTTCTGTCTGGCTTCTGAAGCTTCTTTATACTGTTGATTACAAGTTTCTTCTTGGTTGTGTTACCACTTAATTCTTGGCTTCTACCGTCGAAAATAAGAAGCTGACTTTTCAGCATCACCTCTTTAATTATTTAGAGAATATTTGCTCACACAGCTTTGCCATATGGACCTCAAATACCTTATTTTCTTTCAATATTCCTCCAATCTGCATGTTGTTTATACCTATTATGTTCCTGGAAATGCTTAGATATAATTATATTTTTGCTAGGAAATAAGGTTCACGAGCCAAAGACGATAGTGTGATGGTATGTGTGTTTTCTAAACTGCCCTGTTTCCCTGAAAATAAGACCTCCATGGATAATAAGCCCAATTGGGCTTTTGAGCACGCACACTAAGATAAGCCCTCCCCGAAATAAGCCCTCACAGCAGCAGCCATGAGGTGATCACGCTCGCCGCCCCCTGCACCTCAAAAATAATAAGACCTCCCCAAAAATAAGGCCAGGGGTCAAAAGAAAATAAGACCATGTCTTATTTTCAGGGAAGCACGGTATCAACATTTTGAGAAACTAATTAATCACAACAAACAGGAAATTATGACTTCACCTGAAGAAAGGTGAAAAGTGATATATGACCATGTCATATATAAGGTAATTTAGTACTTTTGTATGAGGTGGAAAGAGGAGAGCTTGGAGACCTTCAAACCACCGTTTGAATCTGGAATTTGTTCCTTTCTCCTTTTCCTTCTTTCTCCCTGCTCCCCCACTTCTCTTTCTTCTTTTTTCAATTGTTAAAGCCCAAATTGAGTTTAGGCACTTAGTTCAAGGATTCAAATCCTTATTCAGACTGTTAAGGTAAAGGTAAAGGTTCCCCTCACACATATGTGCTAATCGTTCCCGACTCTAGAGGGTGATGCTCATCCCCATTTCAAAGCCAAAGAGCCAGCACTGTCCGAAGATGTCTCTGTGATCATGTGGCTAGCATGACTCAACACCGAAGGCACATGGAATGCTGTTACCTTCCAACCAAAGGTGGTTCCTATTTTTCTACTTGCATTTTTAGGTGCATTCAAACTGCTAGGTTGGTAGAAACTGGGACAAGTAACGTATGCTCACTCCATTACACGGTGCTAGGAATTTGAACTGCCAAACTGCCGACCTTTCTGATAGACAAGCTCATCATCTTAGTCACTGAGCCACCGTGTCCCTTATACTCAGACTGTTAAAATCAATTAATATACTTTTGTCATTTTTTATGGTTTCTCATCAATACTAATTGTACAGTCTTCTTAATGACTTCATCTACTTATAATTATCAAATGTCTATATCATTTAAAAAATATTTTCACCTTCTACTCATTTGCTGTGTATTCACTCCTTCTTTTTGCTGTTTTCATAAAAAGTTAATCCTTTTTTTAAAAAAAAAGGAAGTTCTGGTTAGTATGCAGGTGGAAAACTACCAGGAGACCCCGGAATTGAAAAGTAGACAGTGAAATTCAAAAAGCAATCCAGAAGGCAGTAGCAAATATCCCATGACTGCATAGTGTGTGACCTTGTGCTCGCTAGGATTTGAGCTTGATTCAATGGCACCTTTATTCATTTTTGTTTTTATTTCTCTGCACAAATTCATGTGCAATCAATTGTGGGGTTTCCATCAGTCAAGGCTGAGTTAATAAATATTGAAGATGGAGAACATGTTTCCCACTCAGTCTAGTGGTGCACCCAACATCAGCCTTCTCCTGTCCCTTGGGCTGTTCCACTCACTCACACAAATGTGTAACTATGGTTTAATGGGTTTATTAATAATCCCCTGCAACTCCCTTCACCCAAAACCCAGAACTGCCCCAATGAAGTCCAGCGAAGAGCAGATAAATGCCAGCCCACAGAGCAACGGCCAATGAGTACATAAGGCACTTGAAAGTTACCCAACCAAAATAAACCCACCAGACAAAATTATATCTGCAACAGAAGAGAGTTCACAGGCACGATCGAAGGCATGGTGCTAATCCAAAGCAAGGCAGGAATCACAACAACCAGAAAACACACAGCTAGGAAATGCACACATTGCTCCTAGCATAGCCTCCATCTGTCTGCTGTGCTAAATAGCCAGCTTCTGGCGCAGCCCATCAAGAAGGGTGAGGCTGCCTCCTCACGTGTAATCTGGCTGACCTTCTTTGCGCTTGCCTTTTCTCTGCCCTTCCGTATTTTTCAGAGTATAAGATGCACCTTCCCCCAACCCTCACCCCCCCAAAATAAGGTGAAAATTTGGGTGCATCTTATATACCGATTGTAGCCCCACCCACCCCCACCAAAGGCCAAAAACACAAGGCATGGAGGCAATGATGGTCTGTGGCAATCCCTGCAGCCTGGAATGGAACAGCTGATTGGGGGTCTTCCGGCAGTCCGATCCACCTGCCAATCAGCTGTGCTGAATCAGGCTGCAATAAGTGCTGAAGCTGACCTGGCTGGTCAGAGTTTGCAGCAGCAATCACATTCAGAAAGCACAGTAACTGATTCAGCAGGATTCAAAATAATAATAATATACAATACATTACCAAAAGCAGGTTTTCCAAGGCAGCAGTAAATACAAGCAAAACACAAGCAGTTTCACTTTCAGTTCTCAGCTAAGCGAGGCTCCTTCCTGTCTCATTGTTGTTCACACAGCAAATTTCAGAGTCCAAATAGCCCTCATTGGCTGACTTAGTTGCTATGCCTATTCATTGGCTAACCTTCTACCATGTGTCACCTGAATACTATGGACGCTGGTAGGCAAAGGCAGAATTTTTCCTTCTTCTTATTTTCCTCCCCAAAAACTAAGATGCATCTTATATGCCAAAAAAATATGGTATGTGGTCTTGGATCAGGTGCAGAAGGCAACCTCTGATGAAAGATAGAAGTTGCAAATGTATTGTTTTTTCCAGATAAAAAGGTGTGGCATGGAGAAAATACCTGTTCCCAAACTAATCTGATTTCTAGAGAAATAGAAAAAGTGAAGCAAAAGTTAACCACCATTTAAGTATGAGCCAGCCATGTACTGCAAATCAGAGGTGATATTGTGCTGGTTCGCTGCCGGTTCAAGCAAACCGGTAGTGCGGTGGTGGGAGGCTCCGCCCATCTGCCCAGATGTCATCATGATCGCTCTGCGCATGCACAGAAGCACCACGTGTGAACGCTCCCAGATCTGAACCGGTAGCGAAAGTAAGAGGATTTCATGCCTGCTGCAAGTGCCAAAAAAGGCTAATGGGATAGATTCAAGATCATGTGAAGGCAGCGACCCAAGCCTGCCACACCCCTGAACCGGTTCTCCTATGGCGCCGCCATCTTGATTTTTGGTTTTGAACATTTTTCACTACACAAATATTTGTTTTCTTTTTTAAACGTTTTACGCATGCGCAGACCTATTTATGTGCAAATACAAAAGATGTATTTGTGAGCACACCGAACTGGCAATAATGCCGGCAGCAACCTACCCCTGTGTGAAGGGATAGTACCGCATTATACTGCACTGGTGAGACAACACTCGGCATACCAGGTCCAATTCTGGTTACCACAATACAAAAAAGATGTTGAGACCCTGAAAGTTTGCAGAGAAGAGCAATAAAGATGATAACAGGTCTGGAGGCTAAATTGTATGAAAAATGTTTGAAGGAACTAGGTATGCCTGGTCTAATAAAGAGAAGAATTGGGGGGACATGATAGCTGGTGTTCAGTACTCGAGGGGCTGTCACAGAGAAGAAGGCATTGACATATTGTCCAGAGAGCAGGACAAGAACTAATGGGTGAAAGATAATTAAAGAGAGAAGCAACTTAGAACTAAGGAGATATTTTCTGACCATAAGAGCAATTAACCAATGGAAACAGCTTGCCTTTAGAGATTGTGGGTGCTCCATTACTGGAGGGTTTTAAGAAGAGACTAGACTCATGATGGTGAACCTATGGAATGCATGCCACAGGTGGCACATGGAGCCATATTTGCTGGAAGGCCAGCCGTCAGCTCCGGCACACATGTGTGTTCTGGCCAGCTGATTTTCAGCCTTCTGGAGGAAGGACCAGGGGAGGCAGTTTTCAGAAAAGCCTCCGGAGGCCAGGGAGGGTGAAAAATGATCCCAACAAGCCAACTGGAAGTTTGGGAACGTTGGGCCTATTTTTCACCCTCCCCAGCCTCCGGAAGCTTTCTTGAAGCTTGGGGAGGGTGAAAACGACTCCCCAGTCCCCCCAGAAGCCCTCCAGAATTAGAATTAGAATAAGTTTATTTATAGGCTGCCCTTTTCCCTGAGGGGACTCAGGGCGGCTAACAACTTATATGGGAGGGGATACATACAATAACATATAACATAACACGTAATTAAAAAGAATAAACAACATTCATTCAGCATTCGGGTGGGGGCGAATTATAATCTTTACCCCCAGGCCTGACGGGATAGCCAGCTCTTGAGGGCTGCGCGGAAGGTCTGAAGGGTGGTGAGGGTACGAATCTCCACGGGGAGATCGTTCCAAAGAACAAAGAAGCCAGAAACAAATTGTTTCTGAACTTTCAGTTGGCCCAATGGGGCCATTTTTCGCCATCCCCAGGCTTCAGGAAAGCCTTGGAAGCCTGGGGAGGTTCTCCTGCTTGGGCAGAGTGAGAGACTAGAAGACCTTCAAGGTCCCTTCCAGCTCTATTCCATTCTGTTCTGTGCTCTGTGTTCTGTTCTGTATTTTCTCTTCTCTTCTCTTCTCTTCTCCTCTTCTCTTAGCTCTGTGCTTTCTATTCTATTCTATTCTATTCTATTCTTATTCCACTATTCTATTCTGTTCCGTTCCATTCCGTTCCATTCTCTGTTCTGTTCTGTGCTCTGTGCTCTGTGTTGTGTTCTGTATTTTCTCTTTTCTTCTCTAAGCTCTGTGCTTTCTATTCTATTCTATTCTATTCTATTCTATTCTATTCTATTCTATTCTATTCTATTCTATTCTATTCTATTCTATTCTATTCTATTCTACTCTACTCTACTCTACTCTACTCTACTCTACTCTACTCTACTCTACTCTATTCAAAACCTTTCGGACCAGAAAGATGCCAAGATTGGCAGAGATGCATCCGTGTACTTAGCAGAACCACGATCCCTTCATACTGTTTTCATTATTTGCTTCCAGAGTGTTCTCCAGGAAAAAAAATGTGGTGGTGACCTTGGTGCTGCCAAATGCCATCCCACAATAGAATGCCAAACGAGTTGCACCAAAGAAGTTTTTGTTTTTTTTTGCAACTGGCAGCTATCCGCTCTCTTCTTAAACGCACCCGCTTGGGAGGCACTTCTGGAACTAACCTCCTTGCCACGTTCAATTTCAAAAGCCAGGGTGATTAATTTATTTCCCGTACATCTATGTCTGATATCGCCTTACATGATAGGCCCACCACGGCCGAGGCAAAATAGCAAATTCATTCTAATTCCATAATTGGTGACATGGCCACAGGGAGCCATTGATCTCTGCTTTCCATTTGCTCCTGAATGTTTCCACTTCAGTGAATTACAGAAATGGGCCTATGGGGATTCCGCCCTCTGCGTGTTCAGATGGTGCAAATCGCCAGATACAGGGTTTTGCTGGTGACAGGCAGCCCCTTCTGTCTGTCAAGGGAAACCTCCTGCCCTTCCTTCCTTCCTCAGAAACATTTTAGGCTTTTTAAGGCGAGATACCGATGTCCCTTCCCCCTGCAAAAAAACCAATCTTCCCTTAGAAATAGTGAAGGGTAGTTTGGAGGGAGGGAGCTAAATGCCATATTGAAGTTTAAAGCATGTATATTAAGAAGTCAAAGAATAAGATGTATTAGAAAGTTTTTTTTAAAAAAAGTGATTTTTGGGGTATGTTTTTAAAAAGTTTAGTACTTTGAAGGAAAGAGGAGGGTGAAAAAGAAAGCAAAAACTTCCCCCTCCCCCTCTTTTTTTTCCAATAAGGCCAACAAATTTGAAAGAATACAATCAATTTTGTAAATAAAAATGCTGACTGCCCACAAAGATTACTTACTAAGTGCCAATAGAAATACACATTATTTTCATAGCCAGGAAGACAAAGCAGGAATGGTTAACTTCATTACTTTATTTAAAGAGGAAAATATGTTCTTATTTAGATATCACTTCTGAAATTTGTGATTGTAAAGAAAAAAAATGAAACTTCAATTTCGAGGAAAGCATCGCTGAAGACAAAATTAAATCAGGATGGCTATGCACGTCCCACCAACTCCATATGATTCAGCCACCGAGCACTGGGAATCGTACATGTTACGATTCGTGTGTTTCCTCATAGCGAACGATCTCATGGGCATTCCAGAAGCCCATAAGAAGAACATGTTCCTGGGTTACTGTGGCCTGGAAGTGTTTGAAATGGCGAAAAACCTCTCGGAACCAACTCCACTCCAAGCAGTATCCTGGTCTGCACTGCAACAAGTGCTAAAGACTCACTACGCACCCAAGCCATCCAAATACGTTCGCCGGCATGAATTTAACATTTGGAACCAGATGGAGGGCGAATCTATCAATGAGTATGTAGCAGCACTCCAAAAAGCTGTAGCCTACTGTGAGTTCCAAGACCTGGACGAGCTGATTCTGCACCACATAATTTGCACCGTGCGAGACATTACTCTGCAGAGCAGGCTACTCGCTAAGTCTAACCTCTCTCTGCAGATCACACTAGATGAAGCTAGGGCATCCAAATCAGCTGCCAAATCGATGGAAACCCTACAGTGCCAAAGTGCACCTCAAGACGCGTGGAAGGGTACTCACGTACATCACGAGATTACCGAATCCGAGAGCTCCGAAAGTGGGGAGGACAACAGCTACCACATGTGCAGTAGCCACACCAAGCCAGTGCGAAAAATCAACTCATAAGCTCCACCCTGCGCCAGCTGTGGAAGAGACCATGCCCGAGCATCCTGCTGTTTTCATGAAGCAACTTGCCAGCAATGTGAGTGGAAGCGACACATCGCCAAGGTGTGCCGCAACGACTTCCCTACTGCCACCAGACAGCCGAAAGGTTCACAAAGCTGCCAACAGCGGTCCAAACCAGGTGCTTGACAGAAGTACCCACGACAATCAGAAGGCGACGATAGGATCGCCAACCACACGTCTGTCACACAAATCTGCTCCGGGCGCCTAAGAAAGCTGAATGTCACATCCCAGTTAGATAAATCTGCACCAGGCACCCCAAAAACTGAAAGACACTGTCCTCATCGAGGACTCTCCATGCGAAATGGATCGACACTGGATCGTCACTGACCATAATTCCATGGTCAGTCCTCAAGCAAGCGATCCCAAAGCTACAGAAGCGTCACCTCTGAAACCCCGACATCCGCCTGCTCATCTACCAGGGGAACCAAGTCCCCATCCTGGGCCAAGGCTCCTTCCGAGTGAACTACAAACGATTCAGCAGTAATCTCCCCTTGACAGTCATCAGTGGAAACCTTCAAAGCCTCCTGGGGCTTGATTGGTTCCAAGTTTTGGGGATGGAAGTGACCAGAATCAACTCTGTGAGGGACAAAGGCACTGAAGCCATCTTTAAGGAGTTCGTGGATGTTTTCGGCACTGGTCTGGGTAAGTACAAAGGAACCCCAATTTCCTTTAGCTTGGACCCCACAATAGCCCCAATTAGGCTAAAACCCAGGAGAGTACCTTTCGCTCTCCATCCTAAAATAGACAAAGAAATTGACAAGCTTGTGAGCCAGGGCATCTTAGAACCAGTCAATCATGCATGCTGGGAGACGCCAATTATGACACCTGTCAAACCTGATGGGTCTGTCCACATCTGCACAGACTATAAGTGCACAATTAATAAAGCGTTACAACAAAGCCTATACCTTGTATCCATTGTACAGCACCTCCTACATTTGCTCGGCCCAGGGAAACTCTTTGCAAAATTGGACATGACGCAGGCATACCAACAATTGCCATTGTGATGCACAGGCGTGCATTCAAATGCCACTGCCTGCAATTTGGTGTTAGTATCGCCCATGGGCTGTTCCAAAGCATCATGGAACGACTTTTGCAGGGGATTCCAGGAGTCGTCCCCTATTTCGACGACATCTTGGTATCGGATGCAAATGAGGCACATCTTTTAAAATGCATACAAATAGTTTTGACCAGAATTAGAGACAAGGGTCTCTGCCTCAAAAAAGAAAAATGTCAAATTAACGTATCAAAAGTTGAATTCCTTGGGTACCTGATTGATGGGTCTGGAATCCACCCAACTTCACAAAAAATTAAAGCTACTAAGGATGCCCCCATACCTCACAATCAGACCGAACTGCAGGTGTTCCTCGGGCTCCTTAATTTCTACAGCGTTTTTCTCAAACAGAAAGCCACTGTTACTGAACCATTACATCGCCTCCTAGCCAAGAACACAAAATGGTCCTGGGGCAAAGCCGAGACTGCCGCATTTACCGCAGTAAAACGACTTCTGTCAGCGGATTCTTTCTTTGTAGAATACAGCCAGACCCTACCATTAGTGTTGACATGTGACGCCTCTCCTTTTGGTGTTGGTGCTGTCCTCAGCCACCGCATGCCCAACGGAACTGAAGCACCCATTGCCTTTTATTCCAGGACATTGTCCACTGCAGAGAGGAACTACAGCCAATTGGACCACGAGGCTTTGGCTGCAGTGGCTGGAAAGGTTCCATGAATACTTTTACGGCCGGGATTTTGAACTGGTTACAGACCATAAGCCTTTGTTGGGGTTACTGGCTGGGGATCGCTCCACCCCAGTATCATTATCCTCCCGAATGACCAGGTGGACTATTTTCCTGGCTGCCTACTCCTACCGCCTAATTCACTGACCCAGCTCCACTTTAGGGCATGCGGATGCCTTGAGCCACTGCCCCTTGCCCGAAGTTCTCACCGACCCCACCCCCGAAACGATGGTCCTCCGGATTGACTGCCTGTAAAACGGACCCATCTCCTCTAGGGACATTGCACACCACTCTGCAAAGGACCCACAAATAAAGCAGATTTTGAACTGGGTGTGGAGGGAGTGGCCCAAGGGGCCTGTCGGAGCTGATTTCAAAATGTATTTTGCCAAACGTGATGAATTGTCGGTTATTAATGGGTGTTTGTTGTGGGGGGACCGAGTAATTATTCCCAACAAACTGCGCATCGCAGTACTAGAAGCATTACATGTAGGGCATCCTGGGATAGTCAGGATTAAGTCTCTGGCAAGGAGTTACGCATGGTGGCCTAACATGGACAGGGAGATCGAGGAATGGGTGGCCACATGCACACCCTGTCAGGAATCCAGACTGCCCCCCCCCAGAAGCGCCCGCTAAAGAGTGGGAGTGACCACAAGCACCATGGTCCAGGGTGCACATTGATTTTGCTGTACCGGTACATGGCCAAACATTCTTCATAGTTGTGGACACTTACTCAAATGGTTAGATGTAGTCCTAATGACTTCAACCACAGCAGAAGCAGTAATCAAAATACTATGGAGACTTTTCTCCACGAACGGGTTTCCTGATGTCTTGGTCTCTGACAACAGCCCCCAATTCACGGCCATGCCATTCGAAACCTCCCTAGCATCTCTGGGAATCAGGCATGCCGTTGTCGTGCCATTCCATCCGGCCTCCAATGGTCAGGCGGAGAGAATGGTGAGATCTGCAAAGGAGGCCCTTGCTAGGATGGGACCTGGCAATTGGCAGACATGAATCAACCACTACCTATTGATCCAAACATCACACCCAGTGCTACCACTGGGAGAATCCCCTCTGAGCTCCTCAAGGGCTGCAGCCTAAGATCTCACCTAGACCGGCTACATCCAAATTATTCCACCACATCACCCCCTGACTTCACAAGCAAGGTTTGATCCTTCTCCATAGGTGATTCAGTATACGCACAAAACTACACAGTGGGAACGTTGTGGATTCCTGCCACGGTAATCGGAATTAGCGGTCCTCGGTTGTATACAGTAGAACTCGAGGATGGTAGATATTGGAGAAGGCACATTGACCAACTCCATAGCTGGATTTCCAATTCCAAATGTAGGCAACCAACAGTAACTCCTGCAGGAGATAGTCAAAGCCACACGAAACAAAATAACAACCCCTCCACGTCCAACTCAAACCCGAGAGTTTCGGAAGACTTATCTGACTTCGGTGCTGGCCCGCAGCGAGCTCCGAGTGAGTTAACTCCAGAAGCTCCAGCCACGGCCTGTGGAAGGTTCCAGGAGTTTCCATCAGGCAGAACCGCAGAGCAAACAAGTCCGTCTGACTTGTCCGAAGGAACCACTCGCATTGAACTGCGCAGGTCAGGCAGAGCTACGCAAAAGCCTGCCTACCTGCGTGACTACGTCACCAGCTGGGTTCATCTATCCTAGAGGGGAGGGGTGTTAGATATCCCTCCCACTGATAGAGGTTTCCACCAAGGTCCTCTGTTCTGGCGGGAACAGAGGTTGAATCCCATTGGTTAAGAGGTCTGACAGATCCCTTTAAAAGGGGATGCTGTCCAACCCGTTTCCAGCCGGATGTTTACTTGATTTGCAATAAAGAGCTGTTGTTACTGGCGCCTTTGTGTGCCTTCCTTTACCCGATCTAACACTTTCGAACTGCTAGGTTGGTAGAAGCTGGGACAAGTAACGGAATCTCACTCTATTACGCGGCACTAGAGATTTGAACTGCTCCATAAGTAAAGGAACCAAACTAGGGAGTTTTCCTGGCTCATAAATCCTTAAAGCATTTTGCTGAAAAATCAATTTGGCAAAGGGGGGCTTCCACCCCCTACACAGGGCCATAGGAATACTCCAGAGATAAGGTAGACAGAGACAGGAGCTTGAACAAAAGAAGGCTATGTTGGTAACGAATCTTGGTCTCTGATTGGATAAACTTTGTTTCTAAAATGTAGATAATGCTCTGAGCCACTCTTGCAGGATGTGGCTATTCCTTACATGCATTTGTTTGTATGTTTTGGATATAGTTTTGTCACCTAGCTTTTGCTATGGCCATAAATAAAAGCTGATACTTTTTGCAAGCCTTGTCTCGAGTCTCACTCTTTGACATTTCAGTGGCTCAAGGAAACTGCTGGAACCTTACAGTTTCATGTGCCAAAGTCCTGATTGTGGGCAGAAGGGAGTGTATTTTGCCAGCCGGAATGGGTTGAATAAATCATATTAGGACAGGGGCTAATCAGGACTGCTCCAGTTCAGGGGAAGAGAGAAATCTGATCCTTCATAAAGTCCCACATTAAAAAAGGTATTGGCACATTAATCTTCTTACTTTCTTAGCCTTGGTTGCCTTTTCATACATGAGATTGTTAGTGGAAAGTAAGTTGCAACTTGGACAAACACAGTGAAAAGTAGTTTCCTGGAAACTGAGACCACAGGGTGATCCACCCACCCCAATACTACTGGCAATTGATGCTCCTCAGATAGCAATGTTTATACCTCACACTTAAAAAAAATACTCAAGGCAATTAAAAAAATTGTAAAATGGTAGTTTCAAAACTTAAAACATAACATGAACAATGAATAAAGTAATGATAGATATGCAAGCAACCCTCAATTTATGACCACTAAGTCATACCAGTTGTTAAGCTGACACTGAACAGCTGCAAAGCACAGTCATGAGGTGGCAGCTAACACCAATCTGAATTTTTCAAATTCAGCATTTTTAAAGTAAAGATAGTAGTATAAATAATAGCACATATTTACATGAAGCTGTGTGCATCTATGTATAGTGTAGAGGAGTATAGCACAGCACATTCTCTCTCTCTTTCTCTCTCTCTCTCTTCTCTCTCTCTCTCTCTCTTCTCTCTCTCCTAATTGTACATAATGCCTTCTAAAAATAATTTGGAAGCATGATTACATACTTTTTTCTCTCCCTAAAAAAATTCCCTGGTATGGTTTTATTTTTTCTAACAATGTACAACAGCTTCATTTTATGAACAAGACCTGAAGAAGATCCCCCCCACCCCATGACATCCTGCATGTAGATATCCATGATACATTAACATTCCACTCAGGCTATCTTAGTTTACAGTGGCTAATGAGACTTAAACTCCATGAAATTATCTCATCTCTTAACGCACAGCTATCTAGCCTAGTTCAGTGCAGTTGTGGGTGCTCCAACACTGGAGGTTTTCAAGAAGAGTGTCTGGAATGGTCTTCTGCTGTTGTGGCCCACCAGTGGCCAGCGGAGCTGGTGGCAGACTCAGACAGTAAGCAGGTTGGGGAGGAACATGGGCCAATCCTGGAGTCTGGGGAAGGCTCTGATGAGGGCTTTGTGTTGGAGGCAGAGATGGAGCCAGGGTCATCTGATAGCTATCAGCTGCCTTCGGAGTCAGAGATCAGTGGGGCAGAAGAACAGCTGGAGCCTGTTCCCAATATGTGCATGACAGAGCTGCCAGGAGAAGGGAACAGTTAAGGAACAAGGGCCAACTCGTGAGTAAAGGCACAGGTGGATGGTGAATGGCCCCTCCCATAGGGAAGAAAGAGGAGCGAAAGGGAAGTTTGCAGGAGACAATTAGTTCGCTTCATTAGTGTGAAGATTTAATCGTGACTCTCAGAGACTCCTTGCCAAGTATTTTCTTGTACAGCGTTGCATTTGGAAGATATTAGCCTGGCAGCTCTCCAAGCCTGATAAGGTCTGTGGTTGTAAATTCACCCTTGAAAGACTGTTTGCTGGGACTTTGCTGGATGTGAATGAGAGGAATTCACATTAGCTTAATAAAAAGGGTTTTTGTCAGGACAAGGAGTCTGCTTTGGGATTTTGTGACGCCTAGGTCAGAGCACCTGCTTGACTAGGGGATTGGACTAGAAGACCACCAAAGTCAGATTAACTCTGTTAATCTGTATTTTTGGTTGGTGACAAAATAATTACAGAATTTGTGGATAAGTATTTAGAAACCTCAATAGCAAGTTGACCTTGCTACAACATCCATGTGGCTGATCAGTTTTATTCTATACCTGTTGGATTTAATCATTTTAAAAAATGGGTTAAAATTTGTACATCTTTGGTTTTAAAACATTCATTTTTGTGTTATTTCATTTCACTTTCATTATGTTTTACAAATTATTGGTCTACAGCATACAAAAGCCTAATCCATCAACACAGTTAATTTGAGTAGACAATGGCCCAGTGGTTATCATTTTGACTGTAAAGTATATCTATTAATTATGCAGGGTGTGAGGAATTTTGTTATTAAACTATTATCGTGTGAAAAAACATATATTGACCACATTTTTCTACATCATTCATAATTTTATGAATTACCACCCTGTAGCGTATAAAAGGAACCTACTGTATATGGCTGAAGAAAAATATACATTTGCCATCTTAAAGGATTTGGTTTTTAAAAGTGTGTAGTTGTTTTGATTGGCTGATTGGTGCTTTCAGATGTCCATCCCCTGTTAAGTATTACAAGTTTAATTAAACTACTTCTTCCACTTGAATATTTAAATAAGGTTCATGGGCATAAGGATCTCCAACCTTGGCAACTTTAAGACTTGTGGACTTCACAAATCTAACCCTTCAAATTTCTAGGTACTATCATATCTGAATACTTAAAATGGACATCAAAAAAGCATAACAAAGAATGTTATTTCTGTGCCAGCTCAGGAAGCTTAAACTGCCCAAGGAGCTGCTGATTCAGTTCTACAGAGGAATTATTGAGTCTGTCGTCTGCACCTCCATAACTGTCTGGTTTGGTTCTGCAACCCAACAAGACAGACACAGACTTCAGAGGATAATTAGAATTGCAGAAAAAACAATTACTGCCAACCTGCCTTCCATTGAGGACCTGTACACTGCACAGGTCAAAAAGAGGGCTGTGAAAATATCTACAGACCTTTCACAGCCTGGACATAAATTGTTTCAACTCCTACCCTCAAAACAACAACGCTATTGAGCACTGCACACCAGAAGAACTAGACACAAGAACAGTTTTTCCCCGAACGCCATCACTCCGCTAAACAAATAATTCCCTCACCACTGTCAAATTATTCACTACGGCTGCATTATTATTACTATTAGTCTTCTTATCGTTCCTATTCAGGGGTGGGTTTTCACTACCTATTCTGTGAGTGTGGGCATGGCTTGGTGGTCATGTGACTGGGTGGGAGTGGCTTGGCAGTCATGTGACTGGTGGGTGTGACTAGGTGGGCGTGGTCATGTAATTGAGTGGGCATGGCCAATTCAATGTCATTCACATGGAGGGGCACCTTGCCTGGCTTCTCCTTGCCCCTCCCCTCCCTACCAGTCCTCACCTTGTCTTGCATGTTATGGTGGGAGAGGAAGCATTTTCAAAGTCATCTTCCCCTTGATACTAGCCAATAAGATGAGATTTTTCTGTCAGAAGACTGCCTGATGTACATTTCCAAATATTGTTTATTACCATTCTCTTGGTAAGACTGAGTGGAGAGATTTATAAAGAATAACAGAGTTGAAAGGGACCTTGGAGGTTTTCTAGTTCAACCCCTGCTGAAGCATGAGCTGAGTCCCTATACGATTATGGACAAATTTCTTCTTAAAAACCTCCAGTGATGGTATACCCACAATATCTGAAGGCATTCCATTTCTCTAATTGTTCTGTCAAGAAATTTCTCATTTCTAATTTGGATCTGTTTGATAAGTTCCCATCTCACAGATCCGCCTCACAATTACTTCCTGTTGAGCCAGGCACCACCTATTTTATACATTTTTTCTTGCCTGTGTAAAATATTACTTTGCTCTCAATTAAATTGCATTTTTGGTGAGAAATGATGTTCTACAGTGGTATTCAGTTTATTATAATGATTTTTGCAAACTGCATTAAAGCTTGAAGAATACACCTCTGCTTATACTGATAAAGATTATTCTTTTTGAACATTAAAGCATACAGTCAATCAAATATTTCCATTCCTACAATTGAAAACACATTAGAAAGGCATTTCTGAAGCAGTTAGTGGATTTTTTTACCATTCTTTCGCTTCTCCTTTAATTAAATCTTTCTGCTTTATTTTTGTTCTTGGGTCATATTGTAATATTTCAAAATTATCACACATCCTTCCCAAAGAACCAGTTCTAATTTAACTGGAATACAAAACAATCTTTCCGGTCTGGAATTCCCTGACTCACACCCACCCACCCCTCAGCTCCTCAACACTGCTCAATGCTTTCCTTTCCTTTCTCTTATGTACAGAAATGTGCTTCTCTTTCATTGCTCATTTTCAAATTAACCCTCCCCTGATGCCACCACCTGAATTTCATTCAGGTAAACCCAAAAGACAACACTTGTCAAAATGGAAAGTGTTCCAAAGGGAATTACTCAGGACGGTGATTTTAGCAATTCATAAACGTAATTATGAATTATGAGGACTTAACATATTTTTGGAGTATAAGACTCACCTAGCTTTTGGGGAGGAAAACAAGGAAAAATATCTGCCTCTGCCTCCCAGCAATTTGTCTCCTTACAACAAACAGCATAGATAATATACACTGTTTTTAGTGTTATATTTCAGACTATACTTGTACAGATATTGTTAAAACGGATGTACTTTCTGGAAGTATAGTTATACTCTGCTATTTAAAAGAATAGCTCTTTTTAAAACAATAGCACTGGGCCTCTTCAGATCAAGCATTTATTTTAAAAAGCTTCTTCATTTTGTTAAGTTGTCTAGAATAATAAAGCAGTCTTTAAAAAATAAGTCTAATAATTTGAACATTCTATAAACATTTATAGTTATTGACTTACTTCCTTGCAGCAAACATCCTGATTAGCACAAGGAAAAAAAATCTGCCTTTGCCTCCCAGCAATTTGCCTAGTGGAGCAAACTGCAAGTTTCACTTTCAGTTTCTTCAGATCATCATATTTTTTCAGGCTGCAGGGATTGCTATAGCCTATTGCAGCCTCCGCAAGCCCCATTTTCCCGTTTGCTGCAAGGAGGTAAATTGCTGGGAGGCAGAGGCCAAAGGGTTGGGGCCAGTGGGTAGGTGGGGCTACATTCAGTGTATAAGATGCACCCAAATTTTAACCCACTTTTACAGGGGGGAAAAGGTGCGTCTGAAAAATATGGTAACAAACAAATTAAGCAATGAGATTGAGACCAACAGTGATACAAACAAAAATCAGTTTTGTTAGGAAAGGCTGTCTAATAAAAATGTTCCTGGCCTTCTCTTATTATTAAATCAACCTGGACAGTGGGGGAACTTCCTTCACTCCTCTTTTGAGGAGATTTACAAACAACTTCCAACCAGGTTCGCCCTGCAGCCTCACCCACCCCCCTGGCAACTCTTGCATGGGCAAGGTTTGGCTTTACTTTCCTCCCAGGGCTGGTGGCAGAAGGGAAGGACAACTCCTTCAGCTCCAGCAATGCCCTGTGTGCCAAGGCCCAATCCAGAGCGCTCCATACCTGGGTTGTGTGTGTGTGGCAGTGGTGGGGGGCATGGTCCGAAGTTTTAGCATGTGGCTTGAGCGCACTGGTGTCTGGCAGTAGTGGCAGGGCATTCCCGAACTCCCAGAGATTTTTAGTGTCACACGTGCCATGGGTTTGCCATCACGGCCTAGAGTTCACAAATTACAGAGTAGTTAAAGTTATAGCAGCTATACTGTGAATAATCCACATAAGGTTTAGCTTAGTCTGTATGTAGAGCGCAAAAAAAGAAATTGTTTATTTTTCCTCTTTCCTCCACCCCATTTTTCTTCACCACATGGCTAGGTGTTTCCCTGATCCTTTAAACTAAAGAAAAGCACCACTTTTTGCATCCAGGAGGCCCTGAACATTCTACTATTTCCCGGCACAAATTATTATTTTTAATTCAAACAATAGAGTACGTAAAGGCAGAAAAAATGTTCCAATCCATTGGGTAGATTAAATTGATGGTATTAATTAAACTGACATTAGGCAGAATACCACTTCACTGTAAATAAATAATTATCGCATTATAAATAAAAAAGCTTAAATTAATCTTTTGGATTATTATTATTTGATTCAGATTAACTAGTGCTTACCAGATCTTGTGAAATTACTGCATAGTTGATAGTTTTTGAAACAGTATTTAACACATAAAGTGGATTGCACACATCTACTTACGTAAAACAAATTAAAAACCCTACGATCTGACATGCAAGGCTTCACAAACATGGAGCAATATGTTTTTTTACATACTTAAAAAGATTATATGGAACTTTAGACAATTTTGTATGGTCCAAAGGACCCCTTCTGTGAACATTTCTGTGCAGTCCGAATGGCAGGATTTTGGTGTGTTTTGGAAGGAAAATATTCCCTCCCCTAAGCCTTTTTCCCCCCAAAAAAGAAAGTGGCGTATTTGTGCCACTGTACTTAACAGATTAACAGAGTTGGAAGGGACCTTATAGGTCATCTAGTCCAACCCCCCGCTCAAGCAGGAGAACCTACACCGTTTCTGACAAATGGCAGTCCAGTCTCTTCTTGAAAGTCTCAAGTGATGACGCTCCCACAACTTCCGAAGGCAACTTCTGTTCCATGGGCTGATTGTTCTCACTGTCAGAAAATTCCTCCTTATTTTTAGGTTGAATCTCTCCTTGGTCAGTTTCCATCCATTATTCCTTGTCTGGCCTCCTGGTGCCTTGGAAAATAGCTTGACCCCATCCTCTCTGTGGAGGATATTGGAAGACTGCTATCATGTCTCCCCTGGTCCTTCTCTTCTCTAGACTAGCCATGCTCAGTTCCTGTATCCGTTCTTCATATGTTTTAGTCTCCAGTCCCCTAATTAAACCCCTAATTAAACTTAAATGGATTGAATTCCAAAGAGCAACATGTTTAGCTAACAATAATTATTCTTCTCTCCCAAAAAAAGACACAGGTGCCCTTTGATATGGAAAGCAGGAACTGCCCCAGGACCTCTTCACTTCAGTGCCCCATCATCTGCCCTTTGCCCAATCCCTCAATTAATTATCCTCCTCCATCATGGGAAAACTACTTTTAACATCCATTAGCATCAGATGCCACTCAAGTGTGGCGGCAACCCCGGTCAAGCAGGTTTACATTAGCTATAAATTATCTCCTTGAGCAGTTGCTTCTCCTTCCTGACAGGTTGAGTTGTCTTATTTTGTCTCTGGCAGCACTGAGTTTGGGAAACAAGATAGCGTCCGAGGCAGGCGCATTGGCCTTTTTGCCAAAGCATGAGCCAGCTGGGTATGCGAAGATGGATTGCAAAGTAGATTAGCAGACAGGTGGCCACCCAACAACTTTCACCAAGAGTCTTCAATACACTCTGTACTTCACTGGGGGGGGGGAGGGTTTGCTCCTCAGTGGAGGGAGAAGTAAAGTCTTGGAGTTAAGATTCAATTCTGCATTGTTTTTCTACTGATCTGATGCCCTTATTTATAGGTGCCAACTCTCCTTCTCTCCCTCTCCCTCTCTTCTTCCCTTCACCTCCCTCCCTCTTTCATGTGAGTGTGTTCTGTCCCCAGACTGCTTATTGTATGTTCCATGCATTGCTTGGGTGATACTTGCCATAATTTTGTGTCTTCACACCAAATTAAAATTTGCAGTTGAATGTTGAAAATTTCCTTCCTTCCTTCCTTCCTTCCTTCCTTCCTTCCTTCCTTCCTTCCTTCCTTCCTTCCTCCCTCCCTCCCTCCCTCCCTCCCTCCCTCCTTCCTCTACCCCATCTGTTTCTCATCCCTCCCTCCTTCTATCCCTTCTTTGTTTCTCTTTCCTTCCTTCCTTCATCATTTTATTCCTTCTTTATTTTCCTTTCCTTCCTTTCCTTCCTTTTGTTGTGTTCTGAGTTTGCGCTGACTAAAGGTTTGAGCGGGAAAGCGCTCGACAGCCGATTGGCTGATCGTTTGACAGCTCCTCTATAAATAGGGAGCTGTCCAAACGAGCAGCGCGCGTTCCTATCTAAGCCGGTTCTGAAGTGTTAGCTTGTACTTTAAGGGAATAAACTTGTTAGCCTTTTATTCCTGTCTCTGCCTCAGTTCTTCTGGCTACCCACGGGTCCTTGGTACACACCACTGGCGACGAAGGTGGGATAGCCAAACTGAGGTACGAGAAGCTGAAGTCACTGATAGCTGAAGTCACTCGCTGAGTCACTAGAACCGCGCTTAATCATACCGCGACGAGACGTCGTTGGTTCTGACAGGAATGGCCACGTTAAATTTCGCGCCATTCAACTATGGAGCCGAGACATGGGAGTCGTACACGGCTCGATTTGAATGCTTCCTGGTCGCACACGACCTTACCGAGCTGACAGATGAGAGGAAATGCGCGTTTTTCTTGTCGGTGTGTGGCTCAGACGTTTTCCACACAGCCAGAGCTCTGACAGCTCCTGACCCGATAAAGGCCGTTCCGTGGCCTGAGCTAATGGCCAAACTGAAGAGCCATTACGCTCCGTCCCCGTCTAAGATAGCCAGCCGGCACGCCTTCCATCAGCGCAGCCAAGCTGAGGGGGAGTCTGTGAGTGCCTACGTTGCTGCCCTACGATCCGCCGCCCTGCACTGCGAGTTCCGGGACTTAGATGAAGCCCTTCTCGACCGTTTAGTGTGTGGCCTCCGCGACCTCAAATTACAGAAGAGGCTGCTAACAAAATCAGACTTGTCGTTCCAGAAGGCCTTCGAAGAAGTTCGAGCCTCCGAAATAGCTGCTGCTTCCCTAGCCACCATCGCGAAAGCCCGGGCCGCCAACGCCGCGCAGCCTGCCAATGCCTTTAACACAGTAACCAGCCAGCCAGACTCGGAAAGCGAAGATTCCGATGCTGAAGCAGATAATGAGGACATCAACCGCCTTGATGAGGCGAGCAGAAAGAGCTGGCAACGGAAAAAGGGCAGGCCTAAATCTGCATGTAGTGGTTGCGGAGGTAACCACGAAAGAGCTGAGTGCAGATTCAGGCAAGCCCTCTGCCAGCGCTGTGGCAGGAAAGGTCACATCGCTCGAGTGTGCCGAGCCGCACAGCCCATGTCCTCGTCCGAGTCACAGACTGAGAGGTCGCGGCCATATCGTCCCAGAACAGAGGGCCCTAAGAAAGCGAGAGTGGACTGCCATTCCATTCTCCGTAACTCTCACCATAGTCTCTCGTGCAACCAACTTCAGAAGAAAATTCAACTGACAGTCATGGTCGAGGGGAAGCCCTGCGAGATGGAGCTCGACACTGGGTCTGCCACATCCATCGTGTCATGGAGCACCATCAAACGCATCGTGCCGCAGCTTTCGAAACGCCAGCTGAACGATTGCCATATCACACTGAGAGACTATCAGGGCAACCTGATCCCAATAATTGGCACCCGCAAGGTCAGAGTGCAGTTCAAGGGGTTTGACGGCCGCCTACCCCTCATCGTAGTCGACGGACGGCTGCCCAGCCTTCTCGGCCTCGACTGGTTCCAGTCCCTGGGTCTGCAGATCAACGGAATTCACCACCTCAGCTCCAACGCACTCGACTGCCTGGTCAACGAGTTCCCCGAAGTCTTCGATGGCAGATTAGGCAAGTACACGGGCACGCCGGTTTCCTTTAACCTCGACCCGTCCGTACAGCCGGTGCGGATGAAGCCTCGCCGGGTGCCCATCGCCCTCAAACCAAAAGTGGACGCTGAACTGGACAAGTTAGTGGCTCAGGGCATTTTGGAGCCAGTGGACCATGCCAGATGGGAAACACCCATTGTGCTACCCATCAAGCCGGATGGCAGCGTGAGGATTTGCGCTGATTACCGCTGCTCCATCAACCGTGCCTTGCCTTCCCACGCATACCCAGTACCGGTGGTTCAACATTTGCTGCACACCTTGGGCGAGGGGACTGTGTTCGCGAAGCTCGACCTCGCCCAAGCCTATCAACAGCTGGTCGTGGACGATGAAGCCGCTGAAGCACAGACAATTGTCACGCACCGAGGTGCGTTCCGTTGCCGCAGACTGCAGTTTGGGGTCAGCATTGCCCCGGGACTGTTCCAGAGCTTAATGGAGAGGCTGCTCCAAGGACTACAAGGCGTCGTCCCCTATTTCGACGACGTCCTTGTTTCAGCCACCTCCATGGAGGAACTCATGGCACGTTTGCGCATGGTTCTCCAAAGATTCCAGAAAGTGGGCCTGAAGGTTAAGAGAGACAAATGCCAGGTTGCGGTATCCCAGATAGAATTCTTAGGGTTCCTCATCGATGGCAAGGGCATCCACCCCACGGCTGCCAAAACCAAAGCCATCGTTGAGGCCCCTACTCCGAAAAACAGAGCTGAATTACAGGCCTTTTTAGGCCTACTTAATTTTTACGCTGTCTTCCTTCCCCACAAGGCGACAGTCGCTGAGCCACTGCATCGCCTCCTTGACTCGGGTGCCCCTTGGGTGTGGGGCCGCCGGGAAGCATCCGCATTCATAGCAGTCAAGCACCTGCTTGTTTCCAACGATGTGCTGGTGCAGTACAGCGAGCATTTGCCCCTTGTGCTCGCTTGTGACGCTTCACCCTATGGGGTGGGCGCCGTCCTGTCCCATCAGTTACCCAGCGGAGCAGAGGTGCCAGTTGCCTATTTTTCCCGCACGCTCTCTGCCGCTGAACGTAACTATGCCCAAATTGATAAAGAGGCTCTTGCCATTGTGGCTGGGGTGCGCCGGTTCCACCATTACTTGTACGGCCGCCCATTCCAAATTGTCACCGATCACAAGCCCCTGCTAGGGCTGATGGCAGGAGATCGCCCTGCCCCACAGGTTCTCTCCCCACGCATGACCCGCTGGTTTGTGTTCCTGGCCTCCTACGATTATCAGCTGAACTACAGACCAGGGAAGCAGATCGCCCACGCTGATGCTCTCAGCCGCTGCCCCCTGCCAGAGGCCGTGGACGACCCTGCTGCTGCCGCGCCGGTCTTCCTAATCGACGACCTCAATCTTCCTCTCTCTGCCGCCGACATCGCCCGGGAGTCCGCAAGGGATCAGGTAATTTCCCGGGTGCTAGACTGGGTTAAGCGGGGGTGGCCAAAGGACCCCGTAGACACCGTTTACCTTCCCTTTAAATCTCGCCTAGCGGAGCTCTCCGTTCAGCGCGGCTGTTTGCTATGGGGCCATAGGGTTGTCGTACCTGCCTCACTGAGGACTACTGTCTTGCGGCAGCTTCATCACGCTCACCCGGGAATTGTCCGCATGAAAGCCTTAGGTAGAAGTTATGTATGGTGGCCTAAGCTAGACCAAGGCATCGCCGACCATGTCGCCGGCTGCCTGAAATGCCAAAGTGCCCAGGCGCTGCCACCAAAAGCTGAGCCGCGATCGTGGGAGCCACCTTCGGCTCCATGGTCCCGCATTCACATTGATTTTGCTGGCCCTATTCACGGCCACATGCTCCTTGTCGTTGTGGATGCTTTCTCGAAATGGCTCGAGGTCGTCCACATGTCCACTACCACTGCAGATGCGCTAATAGCGACCCTGCGTCGCTTATTTGCCACCCATGGCCTGCCCGACGTGTTGGTGTCCGACAATGGACCGCAACTGACAGCTGCCAAGTTTGAAGCCTTCCTTGCTTCCCAAGGCATCCGACATGCCCTCACCTCCCCGTTCCACCCCGCTAGCAATGGCTCGGCGGAGCGCGCTGTCCGCTCCGTCAAAGAGTCTCTGGCCAAGCTAGACCACCTTCCCTGGCAGGAAAGGATTGACGCTTTTTTACTCGCCCAACATACGACTCCCTCGCCAGAGACTAACACTAGCCCGGCCGAGCTCCTTATGGGACGCCGACTGCGGACAACCTTAGACCGTTTGCACCCCACTTACTCCGTGGCCACCCCGTTAGATTCCCGGGGGGGACCCCGTTCCTTCAGCCAGGGGGAGGCAGTGTATGCCCGGAATTATGTAGGACATCCCTTGTGGCTACCGGGCATAATAACCGATCAGACCGGGCCCTGCTCCTACAGGGTCAGGCTCCTCGACGGCAGAGTCTGGAAGCGCCATTGCGACCAGTTGCGGAGCAGGCACCAACCTCCAACAAGCCAGCAGCAGTCAACCGACCTGCCAACCCAGACGGGCACGACAACCAACGCAGAGCCAGGAAACGAGGAGGTCAACCGCGATCCGGCAGCCTCAGTCCCAAACCGAAGCGGCGACTTACCTGGTGGGACAGCACCATCCTGCGTTCTCCAGCGGCCCAGGCGATCGCCGTCCTCCGATGCAGAGTCCTCGGTCGAACAGCCAGAGCCTCCAAGCGAAGCAGAAGGGCCTAGGGCATCAGGCCGCATCAGGCGGCGTCCAGCTTACTTGCAGGACTACGCCTGCGCGAACTTAAGGGGGGAGGAGTGTTGTGTTCTGAGTTTGCGCTGACTAAAGGTTTGAGCGGGAAAGCGCTCGACAGCCGATTGGCTGATCGTTTGACAGCTCCTCTATAAATAGGGAGCTGTCCAAACGAGCAGCGCGCGTTCCTATCTAAGCCGGTTCTGAAGTGTTAGCTTGTACTTTAAGGGAATAAACTTGTTAGCCTTTTATTCCTGTCTCTGCCTCAGTTCTTCTGGCTACCCACGGGTCCTTGGTACACACCACCTTTCCTTCCTTTCCTTCCTTTCCTTCCTTTCCTTCCTTTCCTTCCTTTCCTTCCTTTCCTTCCTTTCCTTCCTTTCCTTCCTTTCCTTCCTTCCTTCCATCCTCCATCCGTCCCTCCTTCTTTGTTTCTCCTCCCTCCCTCTCTTTGTTTCTCCTCCTTCCCTCCCTCCTTTTATCCCTTCTTTGTTTCTCCTTCCTTTCTTCCTTTTTCCCTCTATCCCTTCTTTACTTTTCCTTCCCTCCTCCTTTCCTTTTTTGCCTTTCTTTCTTCCTTCCATCCTCCATCCCTCCATCCTTCTTTGTTTCTCCTTCCTTTTTCGTCTATCCATCCCTTCTTAGTGTTTATCTTTCCCTCCCCTCTTTCTGTTGCTGTGACACATAGGATGCATCAGTCCACATGTTCTGCCAATGTATTTTGAATCACACGTATCTCAGTAAATGCACATGGTACGCTCCAAACTGTTTGTAGCAGAACTCTACAGTTTGATGAACTATAGTTTTCTCCTCCTAGAACTTCGCCTGGCAACTGCTCCCCTGCTTGTTTTGACAGCTCTCACCTTTCTGCCTTGCTTGGTTCATCCTCCCTCACTCCAACTCCTCCTGCCCTACCCACACCTGTTTTCTCAGCCTCCCCGAAGTAACATTAGTTATGCCTCCAGCCACTGAATTGAAAAGTCTACAGATGAATTATGAGGATGTCATGATGCTAGCTTTAACAGTTGAACAGCCCAAGCCGGAAGAGGGGAGGAGGTCAACCATTAACTTAGGAAGGGAAAGAAAGGAAAACACTCAGGTTGAGTGTTCAACAGATGTCCTGGAAAATTCCTGCAGAGAGAAAGCTAGGAATAATTCCGTTTTCCTTATGAAATGTGTTCTGGTCCAAATGGGAATATATTGAAAATTTTTCCATAAGTCTTTTCAACCATTTAAGAATGAAATTGGAAAATGTCTCACTGATTTGAGTGTCCGTGGTTCATCAACATTATATGTGCCTCTTTTGCATATGTAGCCCCCCCCAGATAGGAGACCCCAGAATTGTTCAGAAGTTAAGAAAAATAGCCAACCAATCATTACATGGTTTACATTGGTTTTTGAGGATGATCGGCCCAGAATTAAAAGAGAATTAAATACATTCCTTTCAATATTGCTGAGACAGAAAAAGTAAGGTAAAGGTTCCCCTTGCACATATGTGCTAGTCATTGCCGACTCTAGGGGCGGTGCTCATCTCTGTTTCAAAGCTGAAGAGCCAGCGCTGTCCAAAGACATCTCCATGGTCATGTGGCCGGCTTGACTCAATGCCAAAGGCTCACGGAATGCTGTTATCTTCCCACCAAAGGTGGTCCCTATTTTTCTACTTGCATTTTTTACATGCTTTCAGATTACTAGGTTGGCAGAAGCTGAGACAAGTAATGGGAGCTCACTCCATCATGTGTCGCTAGGGATTCGAATTGCCGAACTGCCGATCTTTCTGATTGACAAGCTCTGGGTCTGATTTTTTTTGCTTCTGAGGTACACCTTGTTTTGGCAATTGAGCGAGATTAGAGCTATAAAAAGAATGTTTGTGCAATGCTAACATTTGCTAGTTGCTAATAAAAACTATTACCAAGAAGAACCTGCTTTTAATGGAGACAGAATCTTTAGGACATTTTTTTTAATATCCTGCAACCGCATCCAGAGAAAAGGGTTTTATAAAAACAGGTTTTATTTGAAGCGAGTCCACAAAACTGGAAATGTGGGAGCAGAATTAGAACAAAGAGCAGAATAATTGGATTGGCGGGGACCTTGGAGGTGTTGGAAGTTAAAACCCACCTCTCTGCTAGAAAATGAAATATTTTAGGAAATATTAAAAAGCAGAATATTTCTTCTAAAAGGGAGGCAGAAACTCAGCTTCCCACACCTTTGTCAATGGTCTGTTAAGGCTTGAGCCAGTCTATTCTACATAACCAAGATCTACCTTCTTCATCTAGCAAACAGAAACTCACCACAAGGCACCTGGGAAAATTACATCAGCCAGCAAGGCAAACAAGCTTGGGTTTCAAGACAGCCTACAAATTTAGCTAAGACCCCTCTGCCCCCTGGGAGTCTGACAGCCAATCAGAGTGCGTTTCTTGCACAGGAGCGGGAAGCCTCGGGGTGGAGCCCAATGGAAGGCATAAAACCAAGGCACTCTCAGCATTTCTGTCTCTTTTTCCCCCCTTCACCCAACATCTTGAAGCATTTAATCCCTTATCTGTTCAGGAACTCAAGCCATGTGATCAGTGGTGAAATTCAATTGTTTTTTACTACGTTCTTTGGGTGTGGCTTGGTGGGCATGGCAGGGGAAGGATACTGCAAACTCTCTGTTCCCACCCCACTCCAGGGGAAGGATACTGTAAAATCTGCATTCCCACCCCACTCCAGGGAAGGATACTGTAAATTCTCCATTTCCTCCCCACTCCAGGGGTGGATACTGCAAAATCTATATTCCCTCCCCATTCCAGGGGAAGAATAGTGTAAAATCTGCATTCCCTCCCCACTCCAGGGAAGGATTCCATAAAATCTGCATTCCCCCCTCCCACTCCAGGGGAAGGATAGTGTAAAATCTCCATTCCTTCCCCACTCCAGGGAAAGGATACTGCAAACTCTCTGTTCCCACCCCACTCCAGGGGAAGGATACTGTAAAATCTGCATTCCCACCCCACTCCAGGGAAGGATACTGTAACTTCTCCATTCCCTCCCCACTCCAGGGAAAGGACACTGCAAACTCTATATTCCCTCCCCACTCCAGGGGAAGGATAGTGTAAAATCTATATTCCCACCCCACTCTAGGGGAAGGATACTGCAAAATCCCTATTCCCACCACACTCTGGGACCAGCTAGAGGTGGTATTTGCCGGTTCTCCACAAATTTCAAAATTTCCTCTAGTTTAGTTTACTGTCATTGCACATGGTACAACAAAATTAAATGCCATTTTCACTGTACATTACAATTATAAAAATAAAAACAGAAATATACTTCCTTTACATTCTATATGACTGAAATTGAAAACCCAACATTGCACAATACTGTAGAATTCAGTATGGTTACTGCCCTGGGATAGAAGCTGTTTTTCAGCCTGTTTCTCCTTGTTTTTATTATCCTGTACCGGCTGCCAGATGGTAATAGTTCAAAAAAAAAGTGCGCAGGATGAGATGGATCTTTAAGTATGTTTTGAACTTTCTTAAGGCAGTGGGAGCTATAAATGTCTTCCAAAGAGGGGAGAGGCAACCAATGATCTTCTGGGCAATGATGTTGACCCTCTGGAGTGCTCTCCTATCTGCCACTGTGCAATTGGCAAAAGATACACAGGTGCAGTAAGTTAAAATACTTTCTATGGTGCAGTGGTAGAAGGTCACCAGGGGTTTTTCATTCAGTTGTTGTTTCCTGAGAAGTCTCAGGTAGTATCATCTCTGATGGGCCCTTTTGACGAGGGCTGCAATGTGAGTTGCCCCAGGTCAGTTCCTCTTTTATGATGACGCCCAGAAACTTAAAACTGGCCACTTGCTCCACTCGCTCTCCACTGATAAGCAAGGGCTGGATGCATGATCTATTCCTTCTGTAGTCCACTATAAGCTTGTTGGTCTTATTGGTGTTAAGGATCAAGTTATTGTCTCTACACCACGAAAGCAACCGTTCCACCTCATTTCAATAGGCAGACTCATCCCACCGGAGATGAATCCAACCACTGTTGTATCATCTGCAAATTTAGTAATAGTATTACTAGTGTGAGCTGAAATGCTGTCATGCAATAAAGACTATAGAGTAAGGGAATCAGCACGCAACCCTGTGGTGTACCAGTGTAAAGAATAAGGGCTGAAGAGATATGATTACCTAATCTGGCCCTCCTGACCTCTGTTTTTTCTGGCAGAGGGTTGCAGGAGGCCGTGGCAGCTGAAAACGGACCTCGGGAGCTTTTTTCTTTGCTGGAAGAGTGCTTGGGCCACCACAGGCGCCTCCGAAAGGAGTGATGTCAAGCTGGCCATGCCTAACATGGCCACACACATCCCAGCCCCTCCCCAAGGTCAAACACATCCCTGATGCACTCCTCAATGAAATCAAGTTTGACACCCCTGCCCTATACCATCCCAAACATGTATATATACACCAGGGGTGGCTTTCAGCCGGTTCACACCGGTACGCTAGAACCATTTGTGAAATTTAGCATACCTTTTGGAACCCGTTCATCGGATGGCACAGTACCAGTACTCCCTCCCGCTTGCCCCCCTCGCTTGCTCCCCCAGCCCATCCAGTCGCGGCTCGCTCACTCGCCCCGCCTGTCCGCACCATGCTCTGCCACTTCACTCATTTGGGGAACAGAGAATGAAAAGAGGTCGCGTAGCCAAGGGCAAAGGAGCCTGCAGCTTCTTTTCTTCACACGTTCGGGCAGTGGGGGGAGGGATTTCTCACACATCTTCTTTCTTTCTCTGAAGGCATGTGAGAAAGCGCCCCCATTGCCTGAACGTGTGAAGGAAGGAAGCTGCAGGCTCCTTTGCCTCAGCTATGCAATCTCCTTTCATTCTCTATCTGCCTACTTCACTCGTTCGGGCAGCAGAGAAAAAAAGGAGGTCATGTAGCTGAGGGCAAATGAGCCTGCCTGCCTCCTTCATTCCTTCCTTCCCTCAGTGCTCACCAAAGTGCTGCCCCCGCTCGGCTGTCCTCGCTGCCACTATGCCCCCTCTGTTTGCCCAGCCTCCAGCCTGAGTGGTAGTGAGTGATGGCGGCGTGTGGTGGCTGGCGGAGGCAGCGGTTATTGCTCCTGGGCTAGCTGTGGGTCATGCTGCTCGGCGGGCAGTGCCCCGACTCCCCCACTGCTGCCACCACCACTGCGCCACCTTAGCAGCAGCACCTCTCGCCTGCAGAACCGAGGTGGGGAAGAAGATCGAGAGATGTGGAGCCATAGCTTCCCCTCTTTCCCCCGCCCCACAGCTCACCTCCTTGGGTGGGACCAGGGTGTGTGCAGGGTGAGTGGAGTTTGCAACCAACTTTAAAGTGAATGGGGCTGTTTGTGACTAAATGGGACAGAGAACATAGAGGGATGCAAGGGAACATGGAGGTAATCTAGTCAAATCCCTTCCCAAGGCAGGAGTCCTTCCTTCTCTTTGAGAGCTGTCAGTGGCAGACATGAGGGAAATGGTGTGTGTGTGTGTATGTGTGTATGAGAGAGAATGAGAAAGAGAAAGAAAGAAAGTTGGAGAGAGAGAGAGATAAGAAAGAAGGAAAGAAGGAAGGAAGGAAGGAAGGAAGGAAGGAAGGAAGGAAGGAAGGAAGGAAGGAAACTTATGATCACAATTGAGCCCAAAATTTTGGTTGCTAAGCAAGAGCGTTGTTAAGTGATTTTCACCACATTTTCCAACTTGGCCACTCCCACCTGGTCACATGACCACCGAGCCACTTCCACAAAACAGGCCACACCTACCGAATAGGTTCTAAATTTTTTTGAAACCCACCACTGATATACACCATGTGATATCCTTTTTTAAGGCTGTATTTTTCAACTGTGATTGTTCATGCTTTCAAGTAGAAAGAAGGAAACCCATTTTCAGGTCTGCAGACATCTTTTCTTTTGGATCTTTGGCCTGTCACACTTTCTATTATTCTGCTATGCATTTTCTATTGTAGGAAAATGGGAGAGGGGATTGTACGGAGTTAGATGATATGTAGCCATAACAAAATTCTTTCTAGAAAGCCAAGATCATCTTTTGTCTTTGCACCTCTGCACCTGACTGGAACTGGATAGGAGGAACTGCTAGCTTGGCAGTGGAAGATTGGACCATGTGATGGACTTGTGGGTGTGGGGGCAAAATCTTGAACTTTCAACTGAGTGGAGGAAACCAGGAAGCTTTCAGATTTGGGTTTTCCCAGATGTGCCAACATGGCTCTCTTAATAAATTGGAACTTTGAAGATTACTTTGCCTTGGACTCTGATTTACTTTTGGATGCTATTTGGAACCCTGACACACAGAGCAATTTAGAGATGCCCGTATACGTTAGCCTGAGGATTACCACGGTGGCGCAGTGGTTACAGTGTAGTACCACAGGCTACTTCTCCCAACTGCCTGCAATTTGGCAGTTCGAATCTCACCAGGCTCAAGATTGACTCAGCCTTCCATCCTTCCAAGGTTGGTAAAGTGAGGACTTTTTCTGCCTTTTGTGTGAGAAGAATTAACCGAACATTCATTACTATAGGACAGGGCTGTCAAACTCGATTTCATTGAGGGCTGCATCAGGGTTGTGTTTGACCTTCGGGAGAGTGGGGGCGGGGCTGGCCTGGGTGGGGGTGTGGCCAGCTCAATGTCACTCATGTCCAGGGTGCCTGTGGTGGCCTGAGTGCTCTGTCAGTGAAAACAGGCTCCCGAGCTCTGTTTCCAGCTGCAACAGCCTCCTGCAACCCTCTGCCAGTGAAAACAGCTTGCGAGGGTCGCACACAGCCTTCCTGAGTTCTGTTTGCACTGGCAGAAGCACTGTGGTTTGGTCCTTTTCAATGGTGGGTTGCAGGCGGTACGCCCCAGTATGGGCGTACTGGAGCCTGCCTAGAGCACCAGGTACTGTTCCGGTACGGTGCTCCGGAGGGCCCACCCGCCCACCCGAGCTCCTTACCTGTCCTTTAAAGCCTTCGGTGGTTCCATGCACATGCATGGCGTGTACATCACCTGCATGATGCTCTGCCGAGCAACTGGAGCATCACGGAGGCTTGGGGAGGCGTCACTGGAAGGTAAGATGCATGTGTGCGCGCGCTGCACACGTTCATGTGGAGGACGCCAGGCCCCTTTGCAACCGTACTAGTTGCAACGGGATCCGGAATCCACCACTGGTCCTTTGCTTTTCCAATGTGGCCCCATGGGGCAGATCTAAGCACCCCGTGGGCTGGATCTGGGTCCTGGGCATGAGTTTGACACCGCTGCTATAGGATGCGGATGGATATTGGACTAAAATGCCTTAAAAATGACCAAATAATTCCATTAATCATGGAATTAATATCTTTGTAGATCTTTGTGCTAGGAGAATCTACTTTGGACAGCAGGATTCAAGACAACTGAGAGAGATTCCTGGGTGCTGTTAGAAACAGAATCCTTGATAAATCACCCAGCAATTTGTGGGCTCTTAAATATCGCACGAGTTCTAATAAATTTATTTCATTAGCAAATAAGTTTCATTAAACTCTGGAAAGCTTGTTTCTATATAAATAAATACACCTGAAATGGTGTTATAAAAGTAGCACTGGGTGTAAAGCACTACTAAGGTATTGAAGTCTCTTTGAAATTGTTCTCTTGGGACAGTCTTTGTTTTAAAGGGTTGAAAAAAACACACACAACAAATTGGTAGATTCAAATATAATGAAAACATAAGGAGGTGCTAAACCCTAACATTTTACAGAAATCAACCGGGTCTTTCTGCTATAAAGTCAAAGCTTTTATAAATATCCTCTTGAACAAATTTGTACTAATTGAAGGCACTTTGTGAGGTTTAAATACTGATCCTGATTCCTTTGCTTGGGTAAGACACATTTTATTACTGGAGCATTTGGGAAAATATTGAGATATTAGACATACAGTATTCTTCCTCACATCCAGCAGAGGGTGATATTTTACAGCGTGATTGAAAATCTTTGAGGAATATAGGCACCAAATGCAATGTTTTCTCCCTTCAGACAAAACTACAGAACGGAATAAATAGACATCACCCGTTAGATTCCCGTTTAATAGAATTACATACTTAGCGGTTGCCATCAAATAGAGTTTCTTCCATTTAAGCCCATTTAAAGCAACGGATTTAAGCCTACGCCAAGCTTATTTTTTGATAGAAAGTCATTAACACAAACATACACTTAAGCATGCAGTGAATACATCCAGAAGATATTGCTGGTAAGAAGATACAGATAACTCAGAATGATCACAAATTGTATTAAGCGACTCTAAATCTTACTTACTTACTCAGAGTTGTTAAATGTTAATTGTATGAAGTAAATAAGAAATTGGAAAGCCGCTACTAGGCGAAAGAAAAACAAAGCCGAAGGATAAATCTATTTGAATAATGGAAACAGAATCAAGACTTAACATTAAAACTGTTGCATTCATTTCAGAAACTATTAAATGAGAGTAGTTTTATATTCAGTCTGAGAACATTTTTTTTGACCTTTGTTTATTTGACTGGATATCACAAGGACTTCTCAGTTGATATAAAACTTGCTAAAAAGATTCAGGCTTGGCCATTTTTAATAAAAAAATCCCACCTTTATTATTTTTAGAAATTAGAATAATCTGTCTAAGAATATATATCTGTGATGGCGAACCTATGGCACACGTGCCACAGGTGGCACATGGAGCCATATTTGCTGGCACAGCAGCCCTCAGCTCTGGTGTGCATGCGCACAATGGCCTGCTGATTTTCAGCCTTCCGGACTGCTGGGTGAGGCTGTTTTCACCTTCCCACGGCTTCAGAAAAGCCTCCAGAGCCTAGAGAGGGTGAAAAACAGGAATTTTGGAAATGATCCATTTCCGCCTTCCAGAGGGCATCTGGGGGACTGGGGGAGGCCGTTTTTGCCCTTCCCCAGCCCCCAGAGCTTGGGGAAGGCAAAATCTCCCCCCCTGCACAGGGGTGTGTGTATTGTACGTGTATGCACAGGTGGGTGGGGCATATATGGGCGCACAATAGCGCGCACACACACAATTTTGGCATACCTTTAGAAAAAAGTTAGCCATCTATTTAATATTCTAATATATCTAATATTCTTTCCTCCTCTTTTCCCCACAACAAGATCCCCGTGAGGTGGTTAGGCTGAAAAAGAGAGACTGATCCAAAGTTACCCATCCATGTTTATATGCCCTAGGCGGGACTAGAACTTCCAGCCTCCTGGCGATTTGCCTAAAGTCATCCAATCCTCGTTCATGCCTAAGGTGGGACTAGAACTTACAACCTCCTGGTGATTAGTCTAAAGTCATCCAATCGTCACTCATGCCTAAGGCAAGACTAGAACTCACAATCTTCTGCTTGCTAGCCTAGGGCCTTAACCACTAGGCCAAACTGACTCACTAGGAAGACATTCTGCAATAGCTTCCAAACTGCATGCTCCATGTATTTCTATTTCCTGTTGTAGATGGGGCTGCTTCCATGAAGAACGTGAACACTTCAACTGCCACTAGGCTACCAAATATATTTCTGGATTACAGACTAAAAAACACACACACAACTCAGAATGGGGGCATTTCAGACTCCACTTTCTCCATTGCAATTATAATAGAATTCTGAGAAGTATGGACAATTTCTGATGATACCAATATCAGACCATATTGATGGGAACAGTGGTGGGATTCAGCCAGTTTGCACCGGTTGTTAGTTTTCTAGGCAGTCCGGAGAACCGGTTGTTGTTGGAAGAGATCTCATTTTGTTTTTTTCCACTTTACGGGGCTAATCCTCTAAGGAAAGCAGGAAGGAAACAACAGTGTTGTTTCTAGTCTAATCTTTCTTACAGAAACTGCCTCTCCAGTTAATCCTTACTACATTGTAACAGCTTAGGTGAAGCACCCATCGACCTGCGTGATGTTGAGTTGGCCACGCCCATCCAGTCACATGACCACTGAGCCATGCCTACCCAGGTGGTCATTAGGGCAGAGAACTGGTTGTTAAATTATTTGAATCCCACCACTGGATGGGACCATTGTGCAGAAATGCACAATGGTAGTTTTGACATTCTTGTCTAGGAAAGTCATCCTGGTTGCCTCCCTATTAATCATCTACTGGAAGGAGATAGACTTGTTATATGTCAGAGTGGGCCCTTAGGGATGCATAGTATGTTGCTGAGTTACGTACAGGGAAGAAGCCCAGAAAGTATCCACATGGTGTTCAAAAAACAACTTATATCTAAATACTAGCAAGACAAAGGAGAAGGTGCTGGATTTCCGGAAGCACAGAGAGGAACCTGCCCCACTGTATCTCAAGGGGGCGGGTGTGTGGAGAGAGTTTCCTCTTTTAAATTCTTGGGAATGATCATTTGTCCTCACCTGGAAAAACAACATGTCCCTGGTGGTTAGTAAGGCTCAACATGGACTTCATTTCCTTAAAGTCCTGCGGAAAAATCAGGTGGAACAACGGCTTATGAATTCTTTCTATCGGTCCACGATAAAAAAAGATCTCTATCTACATCTATATCCTGCTAGTTTTGAAAGATCCTTCAAGGCTGACCTTCTGCTCATAGCAGGAATCAAAATTAAAGCCTTCCAGATAAATGGCAGTCCAGCTTTGCTTGAACTCACCCAATCATGGGGAATCCAGCAACCTCTGGATTATGGCTTCTGCTGTAAAATTGCTCTTACTCTTAGGATGTTTTCTTGCCTATTCAGGTGGCAGATGTCTTCTTGTATTTTCAGAACTCATACTAACTATACCCTGCCATGTGGCATGCCATAATTTTTGACCATCTCATGTTGAGACTTGGGAAGGCTATCGGGGATTTTAAAAGTTGTGCCGTATCTCCCTTATATCAACTTCTTATTTTTAGCATTGTTTGCTTACTTTAACTCATTCTGAGTTGAGTAGTATTCATTCTCTCTCTCTCTCTCTCTCTCTCTCTCTCTCTCTCTCTCTCTCTCTCTCTCTCTCTCTCTCTCTCTCTCTCTCTCTCTCTCTCTCACACACACACACACACACATAGCCTCCTTCTGACCTCTTGTATATTATGTATCCTTTCTGATTATTAAATCAGAAGGAAGGAAGGAAACCAGCTTCTGACAGTTCAGAAAGTTTTACTTTTAAAAAAAAGTTTTTATTAAATACACATTAAAAACATTGGACACAGAGCACTCTTCCTGGCTTTGTCATCTCCATACATATTTTGACATAACCACAAATACAATTCATTCTTTTCGTATACTGCGACTTTGATCTTACAAACATATCCCTTGTCCTCATTTGTCTATTTGTCTGAATACAGTCCGATTTCAGTTCTACTAATCGTCATTGTTTTCTGTTTCGGCTCCTTTTTCTCATTTCCAGGCATTGGTACATTTTGTTCCACCTTTTGTAAAATTCTGACCAGTGGGGAAATCTAATCCCCCTCCCGGTTCTGTGGGCGTGGCTTGATGGGGGTGTCATGTGACTGGGTGGGTGTGGCCAACTTATTTTTCACTTTTTAAAGCATTTTTTTTCACCCAAACTGGCAGGAAAAAAATGCTTTAAAAAGCATAGCTGAGCTGTGTGATCCTAGGAAGCTTTTTTTAAACTACTGGTTCACCCTTATTTTTAAATTCTAGTGTCAGCCTGTCTATTTCTGCACAGATTCCTAATAAGACCCAAAGACCCAAAGGTGCTTTTTCAAGAGGCAACATGACTTTCCTGTGAGAGTGGAATGTCTTCAAAGAAAAGATCTATCTCTGTGTCTCTCTCTTTTCCTTCCTTCCTTTTCCTTCCTTCCCTTCCCCTTCCTTCCTTTCTTTTCCTCTCTCCCTCCCTCCCTCTCTCCCTCCCTTCCTTCCTCTCTCCCTCCCTCCCTTCCTTCCTCCCCTTCCCCTCCCTTCCTTTCTTTTCCTCTCTCCCTCCCTCCCTCTCTCCCTCCCTTCCTCTCTCCCTCCCTTCCTTCCTCCCTTTCCCCTCCCTTCCTTTTCCCCTTCCTTCCTCTCCCCCTCCTTCCCTTCCCCTTCCTTCCTTCCCTTCCTTCCTTTTCCTTCCTCCCTTCCTTTTCCTTCCTTCCTTCCTTTTCCTTCCTTCCCTTCCCCTTCCTTCCTTTCTTTTCCTCCCTCCCTCCCTCTCTCCCTCCCTTCCTCTCTCCCTCCCTTCCTTTCTTCCTTCCTCCCCTTCCCCTCCCTTCCTTCCCCTCCCTTCCTCTCTCCCTCCTTCCCTTCCCCTTCCTTCCTTCCTTCCTCCCTTTCCCCTCCCTTCCTTCCTTCCTCCCTTTCCCCTCCCTTCCTTTTCCCCTTCCTTCCTCTCCCGCTCCTTCCCTTCCCCTTCCTCCCTTCCCCTTCCTTCCTTCCTTCCTTCCTTCCTTCCTTCCTTCCTTCCTTCCTTCCTTCCTCCCTCCCTCCCTCCCTCCCTCCCTCCCTCCCTCCCTCCCTCCCTTCCTTCCTTCCTTCCTTCCTTTACTTTTGAAGGCAACAGTTCCATTCATGTTCATTCTCCTTTTCCATGAATAGATGCTAAAGTTCTGATTTCTTATGGGCTCCGTAAAGTCATTCCAGCACTTGTTGGAATGGGTGGAAGTTTATAGCTTAAGAAAAAAAAGAGAGAATGAAGAGAGGGGGAGAGACTCCAACCGAGGTGTTGCACCACAATTGGTTGTTATGAAAAGAAGGAGTCCAATTTCCCCCTTGCCTTGAAAAGCCTCTCGCAAGCTATTATATTGGGATGTCTTTCTCTCAACTGTTGTCACCATGGTGGCCTGCAGCTACATCATCTGGACTAAGGGGAGAACGAGGTGCTTTTCACAGCCAGAGAGCTGGGAAAGGACACAGAAGCTCAGCTGGGGGTGGGATTGGGGATTGGAGACAAATGTCATTAAGACAAAGAGCCAAGGCAGGGAGGCGGGAAGAATGATTGCAAGGGGGGGAATGACTCACTTGTAACACTGGGGGAATTGTAGCGTTGCTAAGAGGAAAGCCAACTTTGCTCTGGGTTCAAGGAGCTGTTTCGGCCCTGCAGATCCCAAATGGAGAAAGATACTTAACACTCAACCTCCTGAGAGTTCTGGCAATGAAGGAAACATTGACAGTAACTGTAACATGTCTACAACTAACCTCCCCTTCATTGGTAAGTTTTTGACTTGTCGGACTTCAATTCCAATTTTCGGAAAAGCTTGATATTTACAATGGGAAACAGAAAGGAAAGAGAAGAATGGGATGGGAAACAGAAAGGAAAGAGAAGAATGGGAGCAGTGGTGTATGAGGCTTACTTACCAGTCATAACCAGTGGCTATGAAGATCAGTTCTCTCCTCTTCTCTCTCTCCCCTGCCCTCTTCCTCCCCTCCCCACCCCTCTCCATTCCTTCCCCTCTCCCTTCCCTTAACCCTAACCTTAACCCTAATCGTAACCCTTTCCTTTCCTTTCCTTTTCCTTCCTTTCCTTTCCTTCTTCATTTCCTTTCCTTCTTCCTTTCCTTCCTTTTCCTTTCCTTTCCTTCTTTCTTTCCTTCCTTTCCTTCTTCCTTCCTTTCCTTCCTTTCCTTCTTCATTTCCTTTCCTCCTTCCTTTCCTTCCTTTCCTTCTTCCTTTCCTTCCTTTCCTTCTTCATTTCCTTTCCTCCTTCCTTTCCTTCCTTTCCTTCTTCCTTTCCTTCTTTTCCTTCTTCCTTTCCTTCTTCCTTTCCTTCCTTTCCTTCCTTTTCCTTTCCTTCTTCCTTTCCTTTCCTTCTTCCTTTCCTTTCCTTTCCTTTCCTTTCCTTTCCTTATTCCTTTGCTTCTTTTCCCACCCCTCCCCTTCCTTCCCCCCCCCCTTCCCTAGTTTCCTTTCATAATATCCTTACAGTAAGTATTTTGGATTTCTGTATTCAACCTGTAGCCCATTTTCAAAAGCTAGCCCTACATTTACTTGAAAGACACATCATTCAAGGTGCTGGATATTTAATTTCATTTCTCTCCCACCCACCCTCAAGTTCTTGGCTCTTGTCCCCCAAGGATGAGGAAAAAATGTGTGTGGTGGCAGAGGTCTAAAGTTTTACAAGGTGTATTCAATTCAGTTTGGAGGCACCGCAAGGCTCAGCTCCGAAGATAGATGTCAGAGATCTGGCATGGAGTAAAGATTTATTTGTAACATTTGCAGCAGGCATAGATCTTCTGTACCTTACTAAGCATTTACACAGCCGCTCTCATTGGATTTCTTCTGTTCACAGTGCCTCCTCATTAATTCTTCCCTGCTACTTTCCTAATCCAGTGACTTTTCCATGCTACCATGAACTTCTGAACTTTTACTTGCTTTGACCTGGGACAGGCCATGTGGAAGGTGTACCTTCATATCAAAAGGCTCCTTCTCCCTCACTAGCTCCTGGATTCGGTGTTTAAGCGAAGAAAGCTTTAGTGAAGTTGGATTTATGTTGAGTTTATGATAAGATACGATGACTGTTTTCCAACACTTGAAGGACTGTCCCAAAGATGAGGTGGCCAGCAGTGTGCGGCAGCAGCCAAAATAGCCAATGCAATCCTAAATTGCATTAATACAGGGATTCAATCAAGAACAAGTGAGGTACTAATACCACTCTATAAAGCCTTAGTAAGATCACACCTGGAATACTACATCCAGTTTTGGTCACTACACTATAAAAAAGATGTTGAGACTCTAGAAAGAGTGCAGAGAAGAGCAACAAAGGTAATTAGGGGACTGGAGGCTAAAACATATGAAGAATGGTTGCAGTAATTGGGTATGTCTAATTTAACGAAAAGAAGGACTAGGGGAGACATGATAGCAGGGTTCCAATATCTCAGGGGCTGCCACAAAGAAGAGGGAGTCAAGCTATTCTCCAAAGCACCTGAGGGTAGGACAAGAAGCAATGGGTGGAAACTGTCAAGGAGTGATTCAATCGAGAAATAGGGAGGAATTTTCTGACAGTGAGAACAATCAACCAATGGAAATTGCCTTCACAAGTTGTAGAAGCTTCATCATTGGAAGCTTTCAAGAAGAGACTGGACTGCTATCTTTCAGAAATGGTGTATGCTCTTCTACTTGGGTAGGGTGTTGGACTCAAGGTCCCTTTCAACTCTGTTAATGAGTAGAAGATGATTAAGGAGAAATCCAACCTAGAAGTAAGGAGAAATTTCTTGAGAGTAACAACAATTAATCAGTGGAACAGCTTGTCTCCTGGAGTTGTAGGTGCTCCATCACTGGAGATTTTCAAGAAAAAATTGGACATCTCTTTGTCTGAAATAGTATAGGGTCTCCTGCCTTGGGCTGAGGGTAGGATCAGAAGATTTCCAAGATCCCTTTGACCCTATGATTCTATGACTATACAAGAGAAGAGATTTAGTTATAGGAAATATATGATAGGGATGGGCAAATCCATTAGGAAACTAGACACACATTTATTTATTTAATTAGCATATGACAAATACATGGACTTAGCTCAAATGTTAATCTCCAGACCACCCAGCCATTCAAGGACAGGGTGGTCTATGTTGAAAGAATCAGACATTGGGCTGGTGTAAGCTCTTGATGGATACTCGGATACAACGTGATGGATATTCTGTCAAGGAGCCCCACAGTCACACTGAGGAGGTAGAGACAAGATCCTACTTAAGCAATGAGTCCTAGCAGACACCACGTTGGGTATGGATCATGTTCAGAGTTGACCAATGCTGGCAAGTAAGGTCAAAACTTGGCACCTTTCATGTAGGGTCGTCTACGTAACTGCCAGTATCTGGGCGTTCAGCAGCCCATTTGGCTTTCCATTGTATGTTGATGTCAAAGTTGTTAGACAGCTGTTGAGCGAGTTGTAATTTTATTGTACTCCTTCACTAAGGCTTCCTGCCTTCGTAGAGCTGGTGGTGCAATGTGGCTCCAAATGGGGAGCCATTTTGTTTAGCCAGGAGTTCTACAAAGACCTCTGGCTGCCAACTGTCATTAACTGCCAATTCTTCAATGTAGTCTGGCTGCCACTTGTTGCTAGTTGTTTGGTTCACACTTCTGTGCTATGCAGGGTGCACCATGAGGAGGCGAACTAGCATCACACCTCACTAGACATAGAAATTATAATAAACAAACAAACAAACAAATACATACATACATATAGTTCAGAGGTGGTATTCAGCAGGTTCTGTCAGTTCTGGAGAACTGGTAGTGGAAATTTTGAGTAGTTTGGAGAACTGGTGAACACCAGCTCTGACTGGCCCCACCCCATCTATTATCTGCCTCCTGAGTCCCACCTAATTGGGAGGAAATTGAGATTTTGCAGTATCCTTCCCAAAGAGTTGGGAGGGAATGAAGATTTTGCAGTATCCTCCCCCTGGAGTGGGGAGGGAATGGAAATTTTACAGTATCCTTCTCCTGGAGTCCGGAGGGAATGGAGATTTTGCAGTATCCTTCCCCTGGAGTGGGGAGGGAATGGAAATTTTGCAGTATCCTTCCCCAGGAGTGGGGAGGAAATGGGGATTTTGCAGTATTCTTTCCCTGGAGTGAGGATGGAATGGAGATTTTACAGTATCCTTCCCCAGGAGTTGGGAGGAAATGGGGATTTTGCAGTATTCTTTCCCTGGAGTGAGGATGGAATGGAGATTTTACAGTATCCTTCCCCAGGAGTTGGGAGGAAATGTGGATTTTGCAGTATCCTTCCCCAGGAGGTGGGAGGAAATGTGGATTTTGCAGTATCCTTCCCCTGGAGTGGGGAGGAAATGGAGATTTTTCAGTATCCTTCCCCAGGAGTGGGGAGGGAATGGAGGTTTTACAGTATCCTTCCCTTGCCACACTCACCAAGCCACGCCCACAGAACCAGTAGTAAATTTTTTTGAATCCCACCACTGATATAGTTCAAAAAAAAAAAAAAAAACCCTTGTCATGTTATCCTGGGAAGAAAGCTGAACTAAATATCTTCAGATTAGAAGTCTCGAAAAACAAAGAACAAAGACCTGGGTACCTGAGAGACCACCTCCTGCCGATTACCTCTCTCAGACTGATTAGATCTCATAGGTTAGGTCTCCTCTGGATTCCATCTGCCAGCCAATGTCGGCTGGCGACCCCCCGGGGGAGGGCCTTCTTTGTTGCAGCTCCAGCCCTCTGGAATGATCTCCCTGTCGAGATCCGGACCCTTACTACCCTCCCGGCCTTCCGCAAAGCCACCAAGTCGTGGCTGCTCAAGCTGGCCGGGGGGCCTGTGAAATATCCAGCCCCAGGGAAATTGTGAATGTTGTGGTTTTGTTTTTAAAGTGTTGTCTTTGTCTAGTTTTCCCCCTTTCCCTTGTCTATTGTGAGCTGCCTGGAGTCCTTCGGGAGTGGGCGGCATACAAGACAAATAAAATCAAAAATAAAATAAAATCAAACAACTCGAAAGGTAGAAAAAGAACAGGGACAGACAAATTCTTAACTCCCTTTCTACACGCTACTGATTTTTTATGGCCAGGTGATCATGAGGTGCTGAAGAAGCCGTTGTACCTTCTATCTTACTAACTTGATATTCAGGTTTTGAAATCTGAGGGGAATCTTCCTTTACAAACCACTTGAGACCAACGGAAGAAAGCAGCTTTGATGAACGATGGATGCTTTCTCAGTTCCTGGAGATTTTTACCTACTTTTGTATAAGCAAATAGTTTTTGCTCTGATTCTTGTTCACCCATACAAGTGGTTCTCAAATTATGACTGCCATTATGGTTGGAACTCAAGAAGGTTGCGAAGCAGGTTGTCATGATGTGACTGGACCCAGCTTTATGGCCTCTTTTGTGGCAGCCATTAAGTGAATGCAGGGTTGTTGAGTGATCCCACCGGTGGTTGTAGGTGGAGAACTACCTGCTCACTTCCTACTCCTTTCCTGCTTCTCCAACTGGGTTGTGGCAACATCTTATAGCTAATAGGTGACCAAGGGAATTGAAACGCCTAAACTACCAGGTTCATTCACAGCTTGAATGATCCAATTATTATGCTCAACATTCCTCTTGTAGTCTTAATCTCCTGAATCAAAAATGAGGGTTCATAGCCACAAAAACCAAAAGTTTAATAATACCCTTTCAGGAAAAGGACGGGGAGAAGAGAAAGGAGGAAGCCAAAGAAATAAGTAGGGAAGGCCTGAAATTCTTGATCATTTATGCCAAGGCAATTCTCTCATTGGACACTCATAAGCCAAGGCTGCCCATAGAATTAGCACAGCTGGAGACAGCCTCCCAAGCAAAAGAAAAAACAAAACCTATGATCAGAAATAATTACTGAACACAATGTCAGTCTGATGGAAAACTTCATTTGACTTCTGACGTGCTTCAAATCCACATTGATTAAACACTTTCGGGCGTACAGTTTGGCCACAGAAATTTAAGAAGAGGCCTTCAAGGGCCTTTGGAAAAGACTGTGAGCCAAAAAACGTCTCTGGGTAACGTCCCGACAATTTGGGCCAAAAAAAAAGAAAAAAAGGAAGTGATTGATGGAGTCAGCAATAAGCAAGAACCTCAAAACCACAGGCTATAATTTGCTTTGGAAACTGCTGGCCAGAAGGTACCTTGAACACATCTTGATTGCATGTGGCCAGGAAGAGAGAAAACGGAAAGCTGCAATTTTTGGTATATGTTAAAATATGTGTCTTCTCTATTTTAAATCATTACGCCTCAAGCCAGCACGGATCCTGTGGATCTCAACTGGTTTATTTATGCTAGTTTACTTTGGTAAAAGAAGTCATGTTTTGAGTACTCCGATTCCAGCCATAAGAATGTAAAGTACATGTAAAGCACTACCAAGAGAACACTCAGCAGTTTTAAAGAAGGATCAATCAACCAACCAACCAACCAGAATAGAGCTGGAAGGGACCTTGGAGGTCTTCTAGTCAAGCCCCTTGCTCAAGCAGGAGAACCTATACCATTTCAGACAAGTGATTGTCGAATCTCTTCTTAAAAGCCTCCAGTGGTGGAGCACCCATAAGTTCTGAAGGCAAGCCCTTCCACTGGTTAATTGTCTCCACTGTTAAGAAGTTTCTACTTAATTCCAAGTTGCTTCTCTCCTTGATTAGTTTCCATCCATTGTTTCTTGTTTTTCCCTCAGGTGCTTTGGAAAATTAATTGACCACCTCTCTCTTTGTGGCAGTCCCTCAAACACTGGAAGACTGCTATCATGTTCCACCTAGTCCTTCTTTTCTGTAGACTAGATAACGGTAAAGGTTGCCCTCGCACATATGTGCTAGTTGTTCCCAAGTCTAAGGGGTAGTGCTCATCTCCATTTCAAGTTTCAAGTTTTCAAGTTTAATTTTATTTATAGGCTGCCCAATCCCGGAGGACTCCAGGCGGCTTACAGAGATCTTTCAAAGCCGAAGATCCAGTACTGTCCAAAGATGTCTCCATGGTCTTCTGGCTGGCATGACTAAATGCCGAAGGCACACAGAACGCTGTTACTTTCCCGCCAAAGGTGGTCCCTATTTTTCCACTTGCATTTTTACGTGCTTTCAAACTGTTAGATTAGCAGAAGCTTGGGACAAGTAACAGTTCACCCCATTGCGCACCACTAGGGATTCGAACCACCTAACTGCTGACCTTTCGATCGACAAGCTCAGTATCTTAGCTACTGATCCACCACATCCCCTTCTCTAGACTAGACATACCCAATTCCTGCAACCATTCTTCATATGTTTTAGTCTCCAGGCCTTTAATCATCCTAGTTGCTCTTTTTTGCACTTTTTTTAAAGTCTCAACACCTTTTTTTGTAATGAGGTGACCAAAACTGGATGCAGTATTCCAGATGGTCTTACTAAGGCTTTATAAAGCGGTACTAATATGTGATTTTTATTCTATGCCTCTCTTTATATAACCCAGGATTGTATGAGCTTTTTTTGGCTGCCGCTGCACACTGCTGGCTGACGTTTAACTGATTGTCCACTAGGACTCCAAGGTCCCTTTCACAGTTACTGTTTGTGAGTCAGATTTTGCCTAATCCATATTTGTACCTTTGGTTTTTCCTGCCCAGGTGTAAAACCTTGCTTTTCTCCACCTTAAATTCCATTTTGTTGGATAGGGCCCATTTTTCAAGTCTGTCAAAATCTTTTTGGATCCTGAGATTGTCTTCTGGGGTGTTGGTTATTCCTGCCAGCTTAGTGTCATCTGCAAATTTGATGAGTTCTCTTTCTATTCCCTCATCTAAGTTATCTGTGAAGATATTGAAGAGTATTGGGTGTAAGAGAGAACCTTGTGGTACCCTACTGCTTACTTCTCTCCATGTAGATGTAGTACCGTTAAGGACTACTCATTGAGTATAGTTTGTCAGCCAATTTGTCTAGCCCACATTTTTCTAGCTTACCAAGAAATAGGTTGTGGTCTATTTTGTCAAATGGCTTGTTAAAGTCTAAATATACTATGTCCACAGAATTTCACTGGTCTACTTATTTAGTCACTTTGTCAAAAAATGAAATAAGATTGGTTTGGCATGATCTGTTTTTAACAAACCCATGCTGACTACTAGTTATAACTTGGTTGGTTTCTAGATGTTCACAGATCTGTCTTTTGATTATTTTTTCCATTATCTTTCTAGATATTGATGTTTGGCTGATTGGTCTGTAGGTCTATGCCCCCCTCCACTTTTTGAGGATGGGAACCACAGAATAACGTGCAGGTCTTCTAGTCCAACTCCCTGCAAGCTGTTTCACTGGTTAATTGTCCTCAAGTTCAGGAAATTTCTCCTTAGTTCTAGGTTGCTTCTCTCCTTGATTAGTTTCCATCCATTGCTCCTTATCCTGCCTTCAGGTGCTTTGGAAAATAGGTTGATGCCACCCTCTTCTTTGTGGTAGCCCCTTAGATATTGGAATGCTGCTATCATATCACACACACCCCAGGCTATTGAGTGAATGTTTTGAATTGCTATGGAAAGTTGAAGTGATTCAATTTGGACATTTGAATCGAATCCTTGAGTTGGGCCAATTTGCTTTGGATAATGTTCTGACACAGCCTTAGCAGAAAGAAGAAACAGACTCCTTGTCATGAAAAACCCCTCTCTATTTCCCTCTTGTGAATTAATGGCATTCATACACCAAAAAGTCCAGGCAATAGTCCTTCAAAGAGTTAACAGCAGTAACACACTTTATCAGTTCCTTGCAAGGCCGTGGGTTTCCAGCCGAAAGGCTGTAAAATCAAGTTCTGGGAAGTAGTCTCTGTGGCACAAAACACAATGAGCAAAATCTTCAGAAATACGAACTGTTGTCTCCTATGACCACCACTCCCCTTTCCTTCTATTTATTCTCTATGCAGGGAGGGGCCATTCAGTGTCCATGTGTGCTTTGCTTCCTGAGTTGACTCCTTGTCCTCCATTGTTCACCTCTCCTAACAGCTCTGCACACATGTGCATTTACAACAGGCCCCAGCTGTTCTTCCTCCTCACTCATAGCAGCCTCCAGAGGCAGCTGCCTCTTCGGTGGCTGGGAAATTTTGGATGGTCCTGGCTGTAACTCTGTGTTCAACACTGAGCCTCCATCAGAACCTTCTCCAGTCCCCAGAATTGGCCAAAGTTCTTCCCCAACCTCGTCCTCATGTGAGTCTGCTGCTAGCTCTGCTGGCAGCTGGCAGGCCAGAACAGATAAGGAGAAAACCACTTCTCTTGCTCTTTCTCTCCATCACTCTGTGCATAAATGTTCAAAATTATCAGTTTGAAGATTCTGACAGTTTGAATTAGTCTTCCAGTTCACTTTGGAGCTTTTATACAATCACCTTGGAATCCAACTTCTAATTGAATATTCACTGAGCCCCAAAAGAGATGTGGTCAAGGCAGTGAAGTGATGTCAAGCCAACATTTAGTGTTATTCTTGCAAAGTGCTAACTTTCCCCAGAATTTGTGGATACTTCAGAGCCTGCCCCAGACTCAAGGTAGAAATTGAACAAAACGTATCTGGGATCCCCTCTCCAAAGCAATGGTGACATCAATGGCGAGGTGCGTGCAAGAGTGAATGTAGCCTGGATGCATTGGCGAGAATTCACCGGTGTGTTATGTGACAGATGAATGCCAACCTGTCTTAAATCTAAGATTTACAAGACAACCATCTGCCCTGTCGCCCTGTAGGGCACTGAATGTTGGACAGCAACAACAAGGACTGAAAGCTATCTTCCTGCAATGGAAATGCAGTTGCTCCGCTGGATATCGGGCATTTCCTTTCTTGACCACATCACGAATGGCACCATCTGACAGCATTTCAGTGTAGCACCAATTATAGAGAAGATGAGAGAAGACTGACTCTGCTGGTATGAACATGTCCAGAGAGCAGCACCTTCCACCATGGCCAAGACTGCCTATCAACTAGGAAACAATGGCCGGTGACCCCGTGAGCATCCAAAATGGAGATGGCAAGACAGCATCAATAAAGACATGCAAGCCACAGGCTTGCGCTCTGGAGACACAGCTGATCATGCAAAATGGCATTCAATGATCTGAAAAGGGGACCCTGCACCTGTGGGAATAAGCTAGGAAGAAGAAGAAGAAGAAGAAGAAGAAGAAGAAGAAGAAGAAGAAGAAGAAGGAGAAGGAGAAGGAGAAGGAGAAGGAGAAGGAGAAGGAGAAGGAGAAGGAGAAGGAGAAGGAGAAGGAGAAGGAGAAGGAGAAGAAGAAGAAGAAGAAGAAGAAGAAGAAGAAGAAGAAGAAAGAAGTGGTGGTAGTAGTAGTAGTAGTAGTAGTAGTAGTAAGTAGTAGTAGTAGTAGTAGTAGTAGTAGTAGTAGTAGTAGTAGTAGTAGCTGGATAGTGTGTCTTTTCTCTATTTTAATCTTTAATCTGTTTCCAGGGTGGCCCATGGGCCAGATCTAAGCACCCCACAGGCTGGATCCAGCCCACCAGGCCTTCAGTTTGACACCCCTGGTCTAGATCAGTCTTAGGTAAGGTAAAGGTTCCCCTTGCACATATGTGCTAGTTGTTCCCAACTCTAGGGGGCGTTGCTCATCTCCATTTCAAAGCTAAAGAGCTTTCTGAAGATGTCTCCATGGTCATGGGGCTGGCATGACTAAACACCAAAGGTGCACAGAATGCTGTTACCTTCCCACCAACGGTGGTTCCTATTTTCTACTTGCATTTTTACGTGCTTTTGAACTGCTAGGTTGGCAGAAGCTGGGACAAGTAACAGGAGCTCACTCTGTTACGTGGCGCATGGGATTCAAACCGCCAAACTGCCGACCTTTCTGATTGACAAGCTCAGCGTCTTAGCCACTGAGCCACCGCGTCTCTTTTAGATCAGTCCTCCTGAAAGGCAAAAATGTAAAACTGGTTTTCTCCCATCAAGCCGCACAGAACAAAAGAATTAATTTTCCTTTCCCATGTAAAATCTTTAGGTGACTTTGAAAGCAATTCTTTAGTCAAAAACACATTATTTCACATTCTTTGCTCTGCTTGCTGGATGCGACACAATGGGGAAAGGTGGGCTGAACTGTTTTCTGTTGTTAATCCTAGAGACTTTTTTTTTTTTAAAAAAAAAGTTGTTGGAAAATTAGCCAGGATTAAAAAGCTCATCCCCAGGCTACTGTTTTGTACATTCTTGAAAGGTTACACCTTTAAAAAATAAATAAATAATCAAATTGAAATCCATGGGATCATATCCCATTTGCAATTAAAAATGGCTGCTAGGTTATCCGGGTAGCACAGCAAATATGTATGATTTCTTCAGAGGAGAAGACAAAAGATGTGGGAAGACAAAAGAGGAGAGGAAACAGTTTATAATTTGAGGCGAAGAGCCATGCATCACAGCCTGGAAAAGAAAAAAGAAAGAGAAGGTATACCCAGGTTCTATAGAAAGTTAGCACCTGACCCTTCCCTAGAAGAATGAAATATTCTAGGAAATAATAAGAAGGCAGAATATTATATTTCCCTGGATGAGAAAAGGAGAAACAGGTCTTTAAAGACAAAGAGCAGCTCCCTGCCACCCAGCAGATATTTGGTGCATATTAAGACTGGGCCACCTTATCTACAAGACAGAGGTGGTATTCTGAAGGTTCTGACCAGTTCTGGAGAACCAGTAGCGGAAATTTTGAGCAGTTCGGAGAACCGGTAAATGCCACCTCTGACTGGCTCCACCCCCATCTATTATCTGCCTCCTGAGTCCCAGCTGATCAGGAGGGAATTGGGATTTTGCAGTATCTTTCTTCTGGAGTGGGGAAGGAATGGAAATTTTACAATATCCTTTCCCTGGAGTGGGGAGGGAATGGAGATTTTAAAGGATCTTTCTTCTAGAGTGGGGAGGGAATGGAAATTTTACAATATCCTTCCCCTGGAGTGAGGAGGGAATGGAGATTTTAAAGTATCTTTCTTCTGGAGTGGGGAGGGAATGGAAATTTTACAATATCCTTCCCCTGGAGTGGGGAGGGAATGGAGATTTTAGAGTATCCTTCTGGAGTGGGAGGGAATGGAAATTTTACAATGTCCTACCCTGGAGTGGGGAGGGAATGGAGTTTCTGTCGGTGTGGCTTGGTGGGGGGAGTCATGTGACTGGGTGGGTACTATTTACTTTTGTATTTTCTTCGTATGTTACACTATTAACTAATATATATATATATATATATATATATATATATATATATATATATATATATATATATATATATATATATATATATATATATATATATGTATGTTATATTTATGCTGATAAATAAATAAAGGGAGACTAGTATAGATCTATTTCATCTAGCTCTCATCAGCTAGCCACACCCTTACTGGGAATCGAACCTGTGCTCTATTGCCTCTAAGGCAGATGTGTTAACCATTGAGCTACAGGGCTCGACTCCTTATCAGCGAGGCCAGGGTGAAAGGTATATATTAAAGTCACAACCCCTGGTATGCCCAAATATGGGAGGAAGGTCACACTTCCACTCTCTGTCTTCGGCTCGTCACAAGAGACCATCCAGACAGAAACCCAATATTTTATATATATATATATATATATATATATATATATATATATATATATATATATATTTAAAGTCACAACCCCTGGTATGCCCAACTATTCGATTCCAAGCATAGGTATGGCTAGCTGATGAGAGCTAAATAGCTTGAAATAGATCTATACTAGTCTCCCTTTATTTATTTATCAGCATAAATATAACATATATATATATATATATATATACATATATATATATATACACATACACAAACACACACACACACATACATATGTACATACGTACGTACGTACGTACGTACGTACATACACACACACACACACACACACACACACGTATGTATGTATATGTATATATATGTATATATATGTATATATGTATATATATATATATATATATATATATATATATATATATATATATATATATATATATATATATATATATATATATATATATATATATATATATATATATATATATATATATATATATATATATATATATATAAAATCCAAGAAATAGAAGAGGACTCAACTTCCAGAAAAGAAACATGGTCAGTTACATACGTAAATACATCAACTGGTGGTGAAGCTAATTTTTCCCCTAGAATCTTGGCAAGCAGGGGAGTGGAGTTAATAGCAACTGTTTGGAGGAGGTTAATGAAGCTATAAAAAGAACAAAGATCTTGCCACACAGGAAGAAAAACCAGATTAAAATGACCCTCCTGTAAAGGAAGTGCAGCTGGTGCAGCCTGCTATTTTGGGCTTCATATTTTCGTTTCCATGCCTCACTCGCTGGTCCTGGAGATGTTTTCAAACACCTGAGCCTAAGGCTGGACTAATTTCCTTTCAGCTTTTCATTTCCTATGAATTACATAAGGCCAAGGCAGAGATATATGTTCTCCTCAACCATTCCAGGTAATTAAATTTCTGGTTGGAAGAAATAGATCAGGGGTGGATCTGGCCTGATCTCAATAAAATGAAATCAAAATTAAGTTGGAGATGTGAAAAATGCAATATTGAGCAGTATGGACATTTATAGTAGATTTCAAAATTAGAAATGCAGTACTGTTTTCTCCTTGACATTAAAATAGAACATAGAATAATAGGATTCGAAGGGTCCTTGGAGGTTTTCTAGTCCAGCCTTCTACTCAACCCCTTACTCAAGTAGGAGATCTTACACCATTCCAGACAAATGGTTGTCCATTCTGAACAAATAGTTGTCCAATCTCTTGAAAACCTCCAGAGATGGAGCAAAGTTTTTCTGAGGGGGTCTTGGCAGAAGAAAATTGCAAGAAACAAAGTGTTAAAAATGTGTGCTGGAGAAACAACCTGAAAAGTATGTGTATGCAAGATTATATTAGGATAAATGTAAAGGTTCCCCTCGCACATACAGTATCTGCTAGTTGTTCCTGAATCTAGGGGGCGGTGCTCATCTCTGTTTCAAAGCCGAAGAGCCAGCGCTGTCCAAAGACATCTCTGTGGCCATGTGGCTGGCACGACTAAACGCTGAAAGCACATGGAGCACTGTTACCTTCCCATCAAAGGTGGTCCCTGTTTTTCTACTTTTACATGTTTTTGAACTGCTAGGTTGGCAGAAGCTGGGACAAGTAACGGGAGTTTACTCCATTATGCGGCACTAGGGATTCGAACCGCTGAACTGCCAACTTATTGACAAGCTCAGTGTTTTAGCCACTGAGCCACTGCATTCCCCTATATTGAGAGCCAAGGTGGCGCAGTGGTTAAATGCAGCACTGCAGGCTACTTCAGCTGACTGCAGTTCTGCAGTTCGGCTGTTCAAATCTCACCGGCTCAGGGTTGACTCAGCCTTCCATCCTTCCGAGATGGGTAAAATGAGGACCCGGATTGTTGTTGGGGGCAATATGCTGACTCTGTAAACCGCTTAGAGAGGGCTGAAAGCCCTATGAAGCGGTATATAAGTCTAAATGCTATTGCTATTGCTATTAGGATAGGAAGTTCTAAACTAATCACGAAGGGCTAGAGAATTCTTGAGAATATTCTTTCTGCTAAAATTCTGGTCAAGGAACCACCTGAAAATCATTTTGGGGTACTGGATTTCGGGGAGGGAGAACAAGAAGCAATGAATGAAAACTAATCAAGGAAAGAAGCAACCTAGAACTAAGAAGAAATTTCCTGATAGTGAGAACAATTAACCAGTGGAACAATTTGCCTCCAGAAGTTGTGAATGCTCCAATACTGGAAGTTTTAAGAAGAGATTGGATAATCATTTGTCTGAAGTGGTGTAGGGTTTCCTACCTAAGTAGGGGGTTGGATTTGAAGACCTCCAAGGCCCTCTCCAACTCTGTTATTCTATTCTATTCCAAGAATTTAGTGACAGCAAGGGCAGTCAAGGCTGGATCAAATCAATCAATCCTAAAGGAAATTGAAGTCTGACTAGTTTTTTTGGGAAGGACAGATATTAAAGCTGAAACTCAAATAATTTGAGCACAAATGAGAAGAGAGTACTCCTCGGGAAAGACCCAGAGGTGGGATGTTGTCAGTTCGGACCAGTTCGCCGGTACCAGTAGTTCTGACCCGCCCTGGTGCTATTCCGTTCTATATATCTCACTCTTTGGCTCACTTGTCCCATCCATGCAGCCCAGCTGATTTTCATGCCTCACCTGCTCTACTCACAACGGCTGCCCGAGAAGGTGTGCTGGAAGCCGTGTGCAAGAAATTGCCGTGTGTTTGAAGCTGCATGCAAGCATGGAAGGTGTGCATGTGCTCTCGTTTTCGGTTCTGCGCTAAAAGAATCAGTTGTTAAATTATGTGAAGCCCACCTCTGGAAAGACCCCACTGTTGGGAAAGATGGAAGGTGAAAGGAGAAGGGGACGGCAGAGGAGGAGATGGTTAGATAGTGTCAACAACACAATGAGCATGGATTTGGACAAACTCCAAGAGACAGTAGTGGACAGGGGTACCACATGTGATGTCATCCATGGGGTCACAAAGTGTTGGATATGATTTTGCAACTGAACAACAACAAATCACTATGGTTTCTGGTAGCGGACACCCAAACTCATTGTCAGGCCTGCAGCCATCTTTTCTTTTGGATCTTTGGCCTGCCACACTTTCTGTTAATCTATTATGCATTTTCTATTGTGGGAAAATGGGAGAGGGGATTGTACAGAGTTAGATGCTATGTAGCCATAACTAAATTCTTCCTAGAAAGCCAAGGTCATCCTTTGTCCTTGTACCTCTGCACCTGAGTGAAACTGGAGGGGTGGAATTGTCAGCATGGCAGTGGAAGATTGGATCATGTGATGGACTTGTGGGTGTGGGGGCAAGATCTTGAACTTTCAATAGGGTGGGGAAAACCGGGAAGCTTTCAGATTAGGGTTTTCCCAGATGTGCCAACATGGTTCTCTTAATAAATTGGAACTTTGAGGAATTCTTTGCCTTGGACTCTGATTTAACTTTGGATGCTATTTGGAACCCTGACACCCATCTCACTCTTGCTTTGTGCCTTCCTCTTTGTCATCCCCATTTGCCGAGGACTTCCTCAGTTCTTTTATCTCCAACCTGCAAACCCTTTTCTAAGCAGCCACTTCAAAGACTCTTGGCCTGCTTATATCATAAACATGATTGTCTTCTGCCCTCAGGATATCATCAATCCAGAGGAGACGCACCAGGGTATTGTTGTCAGCAGCACAGATGGCTGAAAGGTATACATCTCTTCCATATTTTGCCGAGCAGTTTCAATGTGGCAGAAGAAAACTCGGCTTCTGAATAAGAGACTTGTGAATGGGAGGAAGGAAAAACAGACGAAAGCCAGCAAGGAGTTTCTCTATGAAACAGGAAGCACCTGGCATTCAAAAGCAATAATCCAGGAATTTCTGCCTTCCCTTCACTAAATCCACTTGGGAAGAAAGGGGTGTATTAAAAAATGCCCTTAATAAATTCATAACAGAAAGATTGAATGAGGCTGGTGACCGTAGGTCAAATACCAACAGAACTTCCAACATTTAGAGGTCAAGAAAACATTGTTAACCCATATGTTTAATATGGTTCTAGGCTAAATTGCTTCTACCGTTCATACCTATTTCCACCCTCCTTTTTATGGATGCATGGATATATTTGCATAAACCAGAGGTAGGTTTCACATCATGTCACCACCAGTTTGCCACGCACTGAAAATGTGAGTGTGCGGGCCTTACGTGCATGAATAGAATCAAGATCATGCAAAGTGTTACTAGCACCTTATAATGCCTTAGTAAGACCACACTTGGAATACTGCATTTTGCCACTATAATGTAAAAAAATATGTCAAAACACTGGAAACTGTGCAGAGAAGAGCAACAAAGACAGTTAGGGAGCTGGAGGCTAAAACATACGAAGAATGGTTGCAGGAATTTGGTTTGTCTAGTTTAACGAAGAGAAGGACCAGGGGAGACATGATAGCAGTCTTCCAATGTTTGAGAGTCTGTCCCAAAGAAAAGGGAGTCAAACACACCTGAGGGCAGGACAAGAAGCGATGGGTGGAAACTAATCAAGGAGAGAAGCAACTTGGAATTAAGGAGAAACTTCCTGATAGTGAGAATAATTAATCAGTTGAACAGCTTGCCTTTTGGAGTTGTGGGTGCTTCATCCCTGGATTTTTAAGAAGAGATTGGACAACCACTTGTCTGAAATAGTATAAAGTCTCCTGCCCAAGCAGGGGGTTGGACTAGAAGACCTCCAAGTTCCCTTCCAACTCTGTTATTTACTACCCCAATCTTTGGTGCATTGTATTTTCTCCATCAAATGCCACTCCTCCACCTTCAAAGGACTTCAGATTTATTTACTTCTATTTTGTTCTCAAGTGGATTCAACTCTTGTCATTGGTCTTTGTTGTCCTCAACAGCCCCTACCTCTGAAATATGTTTATTTATTTTTTTAGAAAAGTCCTGGTGTTTAGACTGTTTCCTTCCCAGGTCTGGGAGGTGTGGAAAAAGACAGTTAATAGAGTATCTCCATCCCATTTCCACTGACTTGGCTTTTAATGTATTTTCTGAAGACTTGAGCGTTCTGCTCCAGTAACTCACCTGAAGGTTTTGATCTGGGAACCTCATCAATCATTAACGAAAACAAAGTGACGGATGCCTAAATCCAAGGTAAAACTGCTTGAAATTTTAAACAAGCCAACAAGTGAAGTAGAGCAATGCATTTTATCTACACGGCTCATTTTTATCTTCCAGAGGCCTTGCAAAAAAAAAGAAAAAAAAACAAACAAATCTTAGGCTAGGAAGAAATTAAGCTGAACATTTCACACGGTTGCAGAATCTTTCAAGACAATAAGTTAAATGGCGTGACACTTCCAGCAGAGACATCTGTAAGATACTGGGTCAAAAAGTCAAAATGGCAGCCAGCACCATATGATATAAACCAGGGATGAAATCCAGCAGGTTCTGACAGGTTCTGAAGTACCGGTAGCGGGAAGTTTGGGTAGTTCGGAGAACAGGCAAATGCTACCATTGGCTGGCCCCAGACAAGGGTGGGAATTGGGATTTTGCAGTATCCTTCCCCCGGAGTGGGGTGGGAATGGGGATTTTGTAGTATCCTTCCCCTGCCATGCCCACCAAGCTATGGCCACCAAGTCACACCATGCCCACCAAGCCACGCCCACAGAACCGGTGGTAAATTTTTTTGAAATTCACCACTGATATAAACCCTGCCCCCCACTATTTTTTACATGGACTGGGAATGAAGATACATGCAAGAAAAAGGGCAGTCTATAGACCAGTGATGGCTAACCTTTTTGTGCTGAAATTGTGCACGCACATCACACCAATAATGCAATGTGTGTGTGACACCCTCCTGCATGCCCTGTCCCCTGTATGCCCCCCCCCCCGGGCCTGCATGCATGACAACCACCCATGCTACCTCATCCATGCACATGTGACCTCCCCGCTCCCCGTTTTGGGCCTGGCAGGCCTCCTTGAAGCCTCCTGTGACCAAAAACGGGCTGCAGGGGAGGTGAGGTGCATGTGCATTGGAACTGAGCTGGCCGACGACTCACATGCCCGCAGAGAGGGCTCCGCATGCCATGTGTGGCACCTGTGCCATAGGTTTGGCATCATGGGTATAGACTGTGTGGTGGAGCCCAACATCTGACTTATTTAACAGAATAACAGACTTGGAAGGGACGTTGGAGGTCTTCTAGTCCAACCCCCTGCTGAAGCAGGAGACCCTATATCATTTCAGACAAATGCTTGTCTAATCTCTTCTTAAAAGCCTCCAGTGATGGAGCGTCCACAATTTCTGAAGGCAAGTGGTTCAACTGATTAATTGTCCTCACTGTTAAGAAGTTTCTCCTTAATTCCAGGTTGCTTCTCTCTTTGGTTAGTTTCCCTCCATTTTTTATTGTCCTGCCCTCAGGTGCTTTGGAAAATAATTTGACCCTCTCTTCCTTGGGGCAGCCCCTCAAATACTGAACTACTGCTATCATGTCACCCTTAATTCTTCTTTTCTCTAGACTAGCCAGACCCAAAACCTGCAGCCGTTCTTCATATGGTTTAGCCTCCAGGCCTTTGATCATCTTAGTTGCTCTTCTCTGCACTTTTTCCAAAGTCTCAACATCTTTTTTGCAGTAGGACGACCAAAAGGTTTGGGAATAAGAGGTTTTCGTTGTTCCAGGAACTGTCAAATTCAAGGAGTGGAATATGGTTGGATGATTTTTCTATCAGTTGGTTGGAAGTTAGCTCGGATGGGCCCTCATGTATTCTCAATGTTTTGAGGCTGGCAGATGATTGCTGCTAATTATCTCCAGGTTTCGTGAGAGATCAAAACATTTCCATGTGAAAGTATCCCACGTGATTTTTTTCTTTTTCTTCCTGGAGTAGTATCAGGTGCCTGACAAACTCAAGCAACAAAGAAGATACCAGCTAGGCATAACCATCCCCACCACATACTTACAACTGCATATTCTCAAACATCCTTCTCGGTCTGGTGCTATCCAGATGGGTTATCAATTACAACCTCTAGAATTTCTAGCCATCCCAGCTCAAATAGAGTTCCAGTAGAACAACACCTTGGGGGAAACAGTTGTATTGTATACCAAAATACTAACTCCAAGTATTCCAAATTCTGGAAATCAGATGATCCCAGGAGCCAGGCTGCATAACTTCAAGTTTTCTCTGATTACCTTCAGCCTGGACAATGTTTATTCTGATATGAAAACATGACAAATAGTGTTGTTATAATTCCTATGTGGAGTGACGTTGGAAAAATAAAAGAAGGAAGAAATATTTTCAGGCTTGCAATCGATTCCGTTAACGTAGCTTTACAATGAAGTTAATGTGAGCGCTCACAGCTTGTGCTTCTTGTTTAAAGTACCTGAGGAACTAACATCAGGTCTCACTCTGCCTGGAGCTCTTTTGATCAGCCAAGCTTGCCCTGGAGCTTTCTCTGCCCCAAAGCAGGGTCAGACGTGATGTTAGTTGTGAGCTGCAAACTGTGAGCTCTAACAGGATCTTCATTGTAAAGCTACGTTAACAGAATCTATTGCAAAGTTTGGATAGATAACTGTAGCTTAAACTGGCCAGCTCAGGAATGATTGAAAGAAGGGCCCTAGATTTAACTACTCCAAATGAAAACATATTTCAGAACTATGGGCCTTGGTCTGCTTTCCTGCTGGTCATTTTTAGATAATCTGGACAATTTTAGCTCTTCATTTAGCCAAAGCAAAGAGAATCCACGTCTATTTTGGAATTGCCTAAAGTCCTCCTATACACACACACACACACACACACACACACACCATACCTATTTCCCTGGCTCAGCTGATAAAGGAGGAGAACCTTGTGGCTTAGTGGTTAACACAACTGCCTAATATGTAATACAGCACAGGTTCAAATCCCAATAAGGGTATGGCTAGCTGATGAGAGCTAAATAGCTTGAAATAGATCTATACTAGTCTCCCTTTATTTATTTATCAGCACAAATGCAACACACACACAAACACAGACACACACACACATGCAGGTTTTGGCATTTTTGGGTCTTTTCCCATGTAAGATTGAGAGTATCTTGGCAACGTTTCGATGATGTCCCACTCGTCATCCTCAGGCTGGTGTCTTCGGCCTCGTGCCTGTGCGAGCAGTTAATAAGTTCACTAACCTGGTCGTTAAGTGAATCTGGCTTCCCCACTGACTTTGCTTGTCAGAAAGTGGCAAAAGGGGATCATGCGACTCTAGAACACGGCAACTCTGTCATAAATACAAGCCAATGACCAGGCGTCCAAATTTTGCTCACGTGACTAGGGGGAATGCTCTAACGGTCATTAAGTGTGACAGACCATCATAAGCCACATGTCAGTGCTGTTGTAACTTTGAGTGGTCACTAAATGAAGTGGTGTAAGTCAAGGACTATCTTTACAAGAAAAAAGTAAATAAGTAAAAAAATATATGAATTGAACTGAAGTTTCCAAAGGAAGCATCGTAACCAGTGGTAGGTTTCTAGCGGTTCGGGCAAACCGATAGTGGCTTGGCGCCCTGGGTCGCTGGAACCAGCAGCGCCCCAGGCCTGCCACGCCCCCAAACTGGTTCTCATACAGCGGCGGCATCTTGATTTTCGGTTCTGTGCATGCGCAGAACAATTTTCATTGCACACATGTAATTTTTTTCCTTTTTAAAGATTTTATGCATGCGCAAACCTATTTATATGGAAATGCACCAGTGGTGGGTTATGACTGGTACGCCCCGGTACGGGTGTACAAGTGCCTGCTGGGAGCACTGGGTACCATTCTGGTACAGTGCTCGGGAGGGTCCACTTGCCCACCTGCACTCCTTACGGGTATTTGAGCTCTTCGGGTCTTCCGCACACGCGCACGGAGCATACGGTGCCTGTGCAATGCTACATCGAGCAGTTTGAGCATCGTTGAGGCATCACGGGCAGTAACTATGCATGCGTGTGTGTATGCACGCTGCACACGTTCATGTGGTGGACGCTGGGCCCCGTTGCACCATTCCAGTTGCATGGGGATCCGGAACCACAACTGAAATGGCCATGCGCTCTGGCGTGCACGTTTTAAAGTTTTGACGGAGGGACGACGCGCAGCCAGGTTTCAACTAACAAAACTATTTATTCAGGTTGACGGCGATTCAAAGAACGAAAACTCGCGCCAAGGTATTTATACTCTTTTTAAACCAATCACTGGCCGGGGACGAGACAGCAACTGCTGACGTCAGTCCCTCGGCCAATCAACAGTAACGTTAAGCCGGCAACACCCTCTGGAGCTCTCAGCCAATCAGAGAGCCAGAGGGTGTTACTGGCACCAAGAATATTTAACTAATATTTAACACCCCTTTCCCCCAGTTCTGCGCATGCCCGTAACGGAGCATGCGTAGTCCTTAAGGTACGCTGGGCGGCGCCGGACCCGCCCAGATCTTCTCAGTTCAGGGGAAGTCGTCGGCGGAGGAGGACCTCCTCGTGGTAGCTCCTCCCCGAAGGGAGTGTAGCTCCGAGGCACGCCCTTTCGGGAAGGCCCAGAAGGCGGGCTCAACGGTAACGGTAGGTGTAGCCGTGGGGGCGCGTCACTGGTCGTAAGAGGGACCCTCTGGGTAGTGTCCTCGGATTGAGTTGTTGGGCCGGCGTCTCTGTGGTTGGCGCTTGGGTAAGCAGGGCCTGGTGTGGCGAAGGCCCTTGTTTGCGGTCTTCCGGTTTGAGAATGTTGTGGTTGATACAGGAGGGGGCCTGGTGTGGCGAAGGCCCCTGGTTGCAGTCTCTCGGATTGAGGACTTTGTGATTGGTGCAGGTTGAGGCCTGGAGTGGCGAAGGCTTCACATTGCAACCCCGGTGCTGCGGTGTTGTCACTCGGGGGTTCGCGGCCACCAGCCTGCGACGGGAGACGCCTCCTCAGTTGATCCAGGTGGCGTCTCCATTGGGATCCATCAGCCAATTGGACCCTAAAAGAACATGGGCCGGTCAGGGCAACGATAGAGCCAGGCACCCATTTTGGTTCCCCCGCAAAGGACCGAGCCCACACTGGATCCCCTAGCTTAAAGGACCGGGGAGGGAGAACCCCCAGATTGCTCGGCTGATCCCCTGAATAGAGCGGGTGAAGCCTATCCAGGGGAGTCCGCAGGCGCCGGCCCATCAAGAGCTCCGCGGGGCTTTTGTTGGTAGTTGGGCAGGGGGTGGAATGTTGGCTTAGCAGATAAGCCGCCACCCTTGCCTGCCAGTCGCCCCGGTCCATGCGGCTCAGTGCCTCCTTTGCTGAGCGGACCGCCCGTTCTGCCCGGCCATTGCTGGCCGGGTGGTACGGGGCTATGGGCGCATGCCGGATCCCTTGCTCGGCCAAGAACTCCTGGAAAGTGGTGGATGTGAACTGGGGCCCATTGTCCGAGACCACCACGTCCGGCAACCCATGGGTTGCGAACAGTCTCCGTAGGGCCCTGACCGTACTCTCGGCTGTGGTAGAGCCCATAAGGACCAGCTCCACCCACCGAGAGTAGGCATCCACCACAACCAGGAAGTTCTGGCCGTGGAAGGGACCAGCGAAATCGATGTGGAGGCGAGACCATGGGCCTCTCGGAGCCTCCCACTCACGAGCAGGCGCGGCTGGGGGGTTGGGCCTGGATAATTGACAGGTCGTGCAGCGGCCTACATGGGCCGCTATCTCTGTGTCCAGCAAGGGCCACCAGACATAGCTACGGGCCAATGCCTTCATTCGTGCTATGCCTGGGTGGTCCTTGTGGAGCAGATCCAGAACTAGTGGCCGGAGCGCGGTGGGGATCAGCACCCGATCCCCCCAGATGAGACACCCCCCGTGGAGGGAGATCTCGGCCTGGCGATTTTTAAAGGGCTGGAAGCCCTCGGCCACTTTGTCTGCTGGCCATCCCCTTAACACCCAGGAAGAGACCTGGGACAGGACCGGATCGGCCTTCGTGTGGGCCGCTACATCCGCGGCAGAGAGTGGAAAACCGGAGGCGGCAATGGAGAGGACAGAGAGAGAGGGAACGGGGGCGGTGTCCGTCTCCGGTAGTGGGCAACGGCTGAGGGCATCTGCATGCCCTAGCTGTTTGCCCGGACGGTAAAGCAACGTATAAGAATACGCTGCGAGGAACTCCGTCCAGCGAGTCATGCGGGGGGATAGAATGGAGGGAGTCGGCTTGTCCCCCGCCAAAAGCCCAAGGAGTGGCTTATGGTCGGTGACAAGGGTAAAGTGCCGACCGTAGAGGTAGTTGTGGAACCTCTTAATCCCGGACACTGCAGCCAGAGCCTCCTTGTCGATCTGACTGTAGTTGCGCTCCGCCGAGGAGAGTGTCCGGGAATAAAAGGCCACAGGGGCTTCTGAGCCATTAGGGAGGATATGGCTCAGAACCGCCCCTACACCAAATGGGGAGGCGTCACACGCCAACGTCAGAGGCATCCCATCATGATATTGAATGAGGACTGCCGATGACGTCAGCGTCTCTTTGACAGCCGCGAACGCATGCGCTTCGCGGCTCCCCCAGCGCCAGGCCGCGGATTGGTCGAGCAACCGATGCAGCGGCTCGGCTAGTGATGCCTTGTGAGGGATGAAGGGGGCGTAAAAATTGAGCAGCCCTAGGAACGCCTGTAGCTCCGCCCTGGAGGTGGGAGCAGGGGCGTTCTTAATGGCGGCAATTTTAGAGGGTGTAGGGTGAATGCCTTGGGCATCTATTAAGAAGCCCAAGAATTCTACCCTCGGGACAGCAAATGAGCATTTGCTGCTTTTTAATTTTAATCCCGCGCCCCTGAAACGACAGAGGACCTTCCTTAATATTTCGATGAGTTCTGAGCGGCTCGTTGCAGCGATCAGAACATCATCGAAATATGGAACTACCCCCGGAAGTCCATGGAGCAGGCGCTCCATGAGGCTTTGGAAGATCCCCGGGGCCACGGACACACCGAATTGTAGGCGGCGACAACGGAAAGCCCCACGATGGGTGACGATGGTCTGGGCAGCCGCCGCATCGTCATCCACCGGGAGCTGTTGATAGGCTTGCGCCATATCCAGTTTGGCAAATGTGCAACCCTGCCCCAAGGAATGGAGCAGGTGTTGCACAACAGGGACTGGATAGGGGTTTGCCTGAAGGGCCAAGTTGATCGTCGACTTGTAGTCGGCGCAGATTCTCACCGAGCCATCCGGCTTGACCGGAAGAACTATGGGTGTCTCCCATGGAGCATGATCAACTGGCTCGATGACACCCTGCGCCAATAATTTGTCAAGTTCGGCGTCAACCTTGGCCCTTAAGGCAAAAGGCACCCTGCGGGCTTTCAGCCTAATAGGAGCAATCTGAGGATCTAAACTAAGGGAGATGGGGGTTCCCTTGTAACACCCGAGCTGTCCATCAAAAACATCAGAGAACTCCTGTAGGACGTCCTCAATTGTTGAAAGTTTTACCTGGTGCACCCCCCCAATGGACAATCCCAGTGCCTGAAACCAGTCAAGGCCAAGAAGAGCCGGCAAGTCATTTTTTACAATGATGATTGGCAGCTCTCCCTCAAACTTGCCATACCTAACAGGAATAGGAAAGGATCCCAGAACAGGGATCAACTTTCCCTGGTAGTCCCTTAAGAGTACCCGGGATGGGGCTAACTTATTTTGGGAAACTGTAGGGCAGAGATGGGAGAACATGTCCCATGATAATAACGATCGGGAGGAGCCAGAGTCCACCTCCATCTGGCAAGGCTGACCTGCCAGGTGGACATTGGCTGTAATTTTGCGGTTGCCTGAGGAGGCCTGATTGAAGTCTCCACTTCCTGCGGTTCGGAAACAGTGTGGCAGTCATCTCCTCTGCGAGCTGGTTTCGGTGGCTGCTGGCGGCGCTGCTGCGGCTTGGTTCTCTCATTAGCTTGGAAGAAGGCAGGGGCCGGCAAGGAGGCTCGGCACACTTGGGCGATGTGCCCCTGCCTCTGACAGCGGCGGCAGATTGCGTTTCTGAATTGGCAGGTTTGGCGGTCGTGGCGGCCTCCGCAACTAAGGCAAGACACCTTGGAGTTTTGCGGTGCGGCTGTGGATAGAGCAGGTGGCTTTCGCCGTGGTTGGGCACGGACTTGGTCGATGTTGTCGTGCTCCCGGACCTCACAAGGTGTAAAATCATCATCATAGTCAATGTCATGTACTTGTGAGGCCGGTGCCGTTTGAGATGACAGCTGTAGCCGCTCCAAATCTGCTGTTGATTGCTCAGAGAGCTCAGCTGCTCTGGCGATCTCTACTGCCTGGAGTAGTGTAATGTCGTGATGACGGAACATGCGGCTTCTTAAATGTACATCCCGCACTCCGCACACGAACTGTTCGACTAGATTTTCTTCGAGGTTTGAAAAGTCACACTGGGCCGCCACAGTGCGCAGGGCCTCTAAAAATTGACTAATCGACTCCCCCGGCTTTTGTACTCTTCTCCGGAATGCGAAACTGCGGGCAATTTTGGATGGCGTCGGGGCATAATGGCCCTTCAATTTCGCCATCAAATTGTCCCAGCCCAGCTTATATGCCGGTCTGGGGGCAGCCATAGCTCTGGCTGAGGCGAACATAGAGGGTTCGCAGCATGACAAAAAGAAACTGCACTTCTCTTCATCTGTTTGCGCTTGGTTTTTGGTAGCAATTAAATAAGTTTCAAAGCGCTCCATGAATCCTTCCCAGGATTCGCCGGCGGAGCCGAAAGGAGCGAAAGGCGGCAATGAATTCATATTGATTAAGCTGACGTGTGAGGAGCGGAGTGATGGAGGTCGTGACAGGAAAATTTTTCCTCAGCGTTCGGTGCCGGCGCGGATAGCGACTTACAGCAGCTAGCTGAAATAACCTCTCTGTCCTCAAACCTAGGCTTGCGTGGAATCGCCGGATCCCACCCTCGTCGCCAGTTTTAAGTTTTGACGGAGGGACGACGCGCAGCCAGGTTTCAACTAACAAAACTATTTATTCAGGTTGACGGCGATTCAAAGAACGAAAACTCGCGCCAAGGTATTTATACTCTTTTTAAACCAATCACTGGCCGGGGACGAGACAGCAACTGCTGACGTCAGTCCCTCGGCCAATCAACAGTAACGTTAAGCCGGCAACACCCTCTGGAGCTCTCAGCCAATCAGAGAGCCAGAGGGTGTTACTGGCACCAAGAATATTTAACTAATATTTAACACACGTGAGTGAAGTGAGTGTGCACGGGCAAAATTTTTGTGTGCACCGAACAAGCAGTAATGCCTGCAGCATCCCACCCCTGATGGAACCAAACATAATTTCTCAGATAACGTGGTTGGGAGGATTTGCCTTTCTGGAGGGTGGTGAGTGAGCCACAACACCTTGTCTAAATCTACCTCAAATTCTTCTTATAAGCCTAAAAAAGCTGCCATGAAATATCGATGAGATTTATTTATTTACTTGAGACGGTGGGGCAGAAGTGGCTCTCTTGAGTTGTTGGTAACAGATGGAGCTTCTTTTGAACCAACAGAGAGAGGCAACACCTTGTTATCTAGAGGCCTGTGATTTCTCCTTGCTGACATATCTCACATCCCTCCTTTTGAGTTAAGACATTTTTCTTCTTTTTGTTAACAGCTTGCAAACAGCAATCAATCCACCAGAATAGAGCTGGAAGGGACCTTGGAGGTCTTCTAGTCCAACCCCACTGCTCAAGCAGGAGACCCTTTACCATTTCAGACAAATGGTTGCCCAGTCTCTTCTTAAAAACCTCCACCCACAACTTCTGGAGGCAAGCCGTTACACTGGTTGATTAAATAGCAATAATAATGAAAACAACTATTGTTCTTATCACTCTTTTTATTGTTGTAAACTGTTTGTGGGGTGGTGCAATAATCTAAAAGCAAACAAGCAAGGAAAGAAGGAAAAAAAGAAAGAGAGAAAGAGGAAGGGAGGGAGGAAGGGGGAGGAGGGAGGGAGAGAAGGAAGAAGAAAGAAAGAAAGAAAGAAAGAAAGAAAGAAAGAAGGGACTGATAGAGACAGAAGGAAGGAGGGAGGTAGGGAAGAAAGAGGGAGGAAGGAAAGGAAGAAAGGAAGAAGAAAGGAAAGAAGGAAAAAGAAAGAAAAAGAAAGGAGAAGGGAGAGGAAGGAGGGAGAGAAAGGAGGGAAGGAAAAAGAAAGGAAAGTGAGAAAAAAGGAAAAAACAGTCATTTGCAATGTCCCATATTTTAATACTCCTGTTTGAAGAACAAATCTTCCTTTGACACAATTTGCTGGAAAAAAGAATGAAAACCAGATTTTTCTGCCCAGCCCAGCCTAGATTAACAACTTACATCTTTAGCTAAAGTAGAACATTTTTGATTTGTAGAACATATGTAGAACATATCTTAATTTTTGGATCTCTGCAGTGACACTTCTCACCCACTGGAGGGCATCAAGCAGGTAAAATAATGTAAAAGTCTTGAACTTATCATAAGCCCTTCCATCATGAACCCAAGTTATTACATCACTGGTTTGGGGAGGTTTTTTTGACTTGTTTATTGCTTATTTCCTTTTTTGAGCCATAATTGTTTTCAACTTTGGATTTTTCTGTTGGAAGAACTATTCATTTCCATTTTTGAGATGATATAAATACTTCTTATGAATAGACATGCAACTTAATTAAAGCAAATGTTACTTGTTTCCATTGTACATTTGCTGTTCCATGAATATAATGCAATTTTCAGCTTAAAAGCTTTAAGCCTAATTTTTCTTATATAGGTAGTCCTTGACTTATGACCACAACTGAGGCCAAAATTTCAGTTGCTAATCGAGTGAGGTTTGCCCCACTTTATGATCTTCCTTGCCACAGTTGTTAAGTGAAAGATTGCATTTGTTAAGTTGGTAACAAGGTTGTTAAGTGAATCTCATTTTCCCAGTGACTTTGCTCGGTCACTAAAGGAGACCTCGGGATGCTGAAACCATCATAAATGTGAACCCGTTACCAAGCATCCAAATTTTCATCCCATAGCCATGGGGATGTTGCAATGTTTGTAAATGGGAAAAATGGTTGTAAGTCACTTTTTTCAGCACTGTCGTAACTTTGAAAGGTCAGTAAATGAATCATTGTAAGTCGGGGACAACCAGGATTTGAAACCTAAACTTTCTTATCCTTCCATGCTAGTGATTCCTACTTAAATCATTATCAGTAATTTCTTGTATCTGGAATTTTAAAAAAGCATTCCGTAGCACTCAAAATAGAATGTTTTGTAGAGCCCACTACTCAATGGATTCTACATTGCTCAAACATTACTCAATACCAACAGAATCTGTTGGGTTGTTTTCCAAAGCATTGCATTGTTGGGTCTGCTGTGAATAGAAAACCCTATTTTCTATTTAAAGAAAATAAAGGATCAAACTATTAAAGAGGTCAACCTATTTTCCAAAGCACAATAGGACAAGATGAGAAACAATGGATGGAAGCTAACCAAGGAGAGAAGAACTAACCTAGAACTAAGGAGAAATTTCCTAACTGTGAGAACAATCAACCAGTGGAACAGCCTGCCTTCAGAAGTTGTGGGTGCTCTATCACTGGAGGCTTTCAAGAAGAGACCCGACAGTCACTTGTTTGGAATGGGAATAGGGTCTCCTGCTCAAGCAGGGAGTGGGGTTGGACTAGAAGACCTCCAAGGTCCCTTCCAACTCTGTAATATGATGTTCTATGTTCCTAGATGAAGCCAAAAAGGAGGAGTTTGAAAGCAAAGAGGAAGAGGCAAAACATTTTCCTTGTATATTCACAAGCACAAATATGCACAGAGCAGGGAGCTTCTCCATTCAATCATTTCTTCTTCGGAAAGAAGTTTTAGAATGAGGAAAGCATCCCTTTCCCTCTTTGCTACTTGCAGGTGTACAGGAGGCACGCTAGGCAATTGAACCACTTCCATGTGACCTGCCTCCACAGACGTCTGAGGATCTGGGGGCAGGACAAGGTGCCAGAGACAGAAGTCCTCTCCAGAGCAGGCCTGCCATCAGTTCACACCCTGCTGATGAAAGCCCAGACACGCTGGGCAGGCCATGTTGCAAAGGTGCCAGACCATCACATTCCCAAACAGCTCCTCTATGGTGAGCTGCCTCAAGGAAAGCGATTGCACGGGGGACAGGAAGGAAGAGATACAAAGACACGCTGAAAGCCTCCTTCAAATCCCTGGATATTGACACCACCACTCGATACAAGATGGATCTGGTGCACGCTGATCCACCAAGGCTGCCAGACATCTGAGGACAGAACAACCACCACAGCACAAGAGAAGCGAGCACTCCACAAAGCCAGAGCTGCAAATGTTGCAACAATGGTCCCCCACACATGTCTGCCCGGCACGTGGCAGAACATTCTGTGCCTGTATAGGCCTTAACAGCCACCTGCGGACACACTGTGGGCAGCCCACAACCTGTTAGATGTCAAGGTCCTCTTCGAACACGATGGACGAACATCACTTCTATGTTCCAAAATAAGTCATTTGTTGGCCAATTCCCACCTTCTCACATGTGGTGAACAACAGAAAGACTTTCTCCACAGGGTGGTGTGAGCCAAAAGAAAAAAGGATCTAAATCCCTTTGATCAAAATATAAGTTGTCCGGCCCTCAAAAGGTTCTTTTTCTAAAATGTTTTTTTTGTTCTCTGTATGCAATTATAGGTATACATTCACATAGTTATTATTCTTTTTCACATTCATCGTTCTTATACATTTGTCATTCCATTTACAGGATTCTAACATACCATTTGGGTTGCTTTGTTTACCATCCCTCGCCTGTTTTGACACCACCTTATCCCTTTCTTTTCTCCCTCCATCCCTTCTCTACTTCCTTCCTTCCTTCTTCCCTTAACTCTCCCCTACTCCTCTCTTTCTCTTCCCCTTCCTACCCTCTCTCCTTCTCCCTTCCATCTTCCTCTCCTCACCTGTATCTTCCTTCCCTCCTCTCCCTCTCATCTCCTCTCCTTCTCACTTCCTTTCTTGCTTTCAAAAGGTTCTTGATCTGCTTATGCTTCTTGACAAGGAAAGAGGATTGTTGTGAGTACACTGACATGATGCTTAGAGACCCTTCCACCCCCTTTCATACCATTGCAAATTAAATGTTATAACTGAAATGGACAAGTTTCTTTAGCACAAATTATTGTCTACCTAGGGATGCAGTGGCTCAGTGGCTAAGAGGCTGAGCTTGTCGATCGGAAAGGTGGGCAGCTCGGAGGTTTGAATTCCTAGCACCGCATAATGGAGTGAGCTCCCGTTATTTGTACCAGCTTCTGCCAACCTAGCAATTCTAAAGCATGTAAAAAATGCAAGTAGAAAAATGGGGACCACTTTGGTGGGAAGGTAACAGCGTTCCATGCACCTTTGGTGTTTAGTCATGCTGGCCACATGACCATGGAGACGTCTTCGGACAGCAGTGGCTCTTTGGCTTTGAAACACCCCCTAGAGTCAGCAACGACTAGCAAATATGTGCCAGGAGAACTTTTACATTTACCTTATTGTCTACTTTCAACTCTGTTTCTCAGCCATGAGGGTGATGAGGTTGTTATGTGGCAGAGATTCTCACTTCATCCATCGGAACATCCCCATAGGAACAAAAGCAGCCTCTAATTTCTGGGGCAAGAAAAATATCATCTAGAAAGATTTGTGAGTGGTGCACATGCCTTTAACCTTCTAGGGAAGAAGGGAATCTCAGGCTCACTTATCTTCCCAGGAAGAAATAATCAGCTGGACTCAACTTTAGAGCTTTTTAAATGGACAGCCTACAGATTTATTTAAGGGTAGGTGGCACTTGGACTACTGTGAGTAAAGTTTTGGTTGAATAATGCAGATTTCCCAGATGGATAGCAATGTTTTGTAAAATACCCTTGTCTGTTTCAGTCATTGCTGACTTGAAAACAGAGTGGTCCTTCAAAAGCATGGTTGAACTCAATAAGCATTTGTCATAGCATCTTCAGAGTCTACGAAAGCCTTCATTTTCTGTCTGGTGTAATCAATAAGCACATGTGTGAGTGGGAATTTGCAGCTTTATGGGTTTTTCCCCCCAGGGGTATTAATCTCTGATGCTCTAAAATAACAAATCAGACATTTAAATCCACCCTCTTACAATTAGAATAGAATAGGAAGGGACCTTGGAGGTCTTCTAGTCCCATCCCCTGCTCAAGCAGGAGAACCTACACTATTTCAGATAAGTGGCAGTCCAGTCTCTTCTTAAAAACCTCCAGTGATGGAGCACCCACAACTTCTGGAGGCAAGCTGTTCCACTGGTTGATTAAATAGCAATAATAATGAAAACAATTATTGTTCTTATCACTTTTTTAAATGTTGCAAACTGTGGAGTGGTGCAATAATCTAAAAGCAAACAAGCAAGGAAAGAAGGAAAGAAAGAAAGAAAAAGAAAGAAAGAAAAAAGAGGGAGGAAGGGAGGGAGGGAGGAAGGGAGGGAGGGAAAGGAAGGGAAGGAAGGAAGGAGAAAAGGAAGAAAGAGGGAGGGGAAGGAAAGAAGGAAGGAAGAAGGAAGGAAGAAGGAAAGAAGAAAGAAAAAAGGAGGAAAAGAGGGAGCGAAAGGAAGGGAAGGAAGGAAGGAGAAAAGGAAGAAAGAGGGAGGGGAAGGAAAGAAGGAAGGAAGAAGGAAGGAAGAAGGAAAGAAGAAAGAAAAAAGGAGGAAAAGAGGGAGGGAAAGGAAGGAAGGAAGAAGAAAGGAAAGAAAAAAACCCCCTTCTCTCTAATGATGAAGCAACAACAATTTCTGAAGGCAAGCTGTTCCACTGGTCAATTGTCCTCACTGTTAGGAAGTTTCTTCTTAATTCTTCTCTCTTTGAGTAGTTTCCAACCATTTTTCTTGTCCCGCCCTCCGATGCTTTGGAGAATAATTTGACCCTCTCTTCTTTGTGTCAGCACCTCAAATACTGGAATACTGCTATACCTTTCTTTAGACTCGCCAAACCCAAATCCTGCAGCCGTTCTTCATATGTTTTAATCTCCAGGATTTTGATCATCTTAGTTGCTCTTCTCTGAACTTTTTTCCAAAACCTCAACACCTTTTTGGTAGTATGGTGACCAAAATTGGTTGCAGTATTCCAGGTATGGTCTTTCTAGGGTTTTATAAAGTGGTACTAATACTTCACGTGATCTTGATTCTATGCCTCTGTTGATACAACCCAGGATTGGTTGTATTAATTAAATTAAATTAATTTAATTTAACAGAAGCTGCACGCCCTTAATTTCAAGGACCAACTTAACTGTAGTTTCAATTGGGACCTGGGAACATTATAGACAAAGCCAAGTCCAAAATACTAGAGCATTTTTGGAAGATTTGTCTTTTTCATTCAGACAAATCAGCCATCCACAGGCACATAGAGATAAACAACAGCTACATACCATTCAAAACAGACATTCAAAAAGCCAAAAAGGAAACAAAAGGCCAAAACATCTCATCAGCAATCAACATCCAGATGAGCTTAAATTAACACCAAGATTAACATCTGATCAACAATCAAGGAGTAAACAATACCCCAATCAAGAAACTTAGACAAACAACCTCACAGTAAACAACAGCGCAATCAAGGAACCAGCAAGACTACTTCCACCAACACTGACAGGGCAAAGCCACTTGTATATAAAGAGAGCAAACCTCATTTCCTTATAGCCTGATGATGTTACCTAGTGTAGTAACGAAAAGTCAGCAAGAAAACAGCCAACCTCAGAGAGCACCAAGGTTCCTTCAGAAGATGAATATGAATATTGGCTAAAACATTTAGCCTATAAATATAGAAGTCTAGCTTAATAACCCAGCGCTACCCAGGTATTTATTTATCCCAGCCCTCCTTCCATGAATGTCGCCACAATTTCTAATGTTGGATTTTTCCCCCTTACCAGAGGGAGCCCCCTTGTGGAGTACTGTGGCAACTCAACAACGCTGTACAGTAGAATCCATTTTAAGGTAGTATGGTAGAAGCCGTTTTAAGGCACAAGAGGTTTTTAACAGAACCCCCCCCCCCCACACAAGAAGTGTTGAGGGTATCTTACCCCCACAGTATTTGTGTCCAGAGTAAGTAATCTGTCTACCAAATTTAGTTGAAATTGCTTGAGGTGTTCCAGAGTTATGCTGGAACATACTGTACGTACGTACATACATACATACATGCATCATATAATAAATATAATATAATAAATATAACATAACATAACAACATACATAACCTAATGATATGATACGATACGATACAATACAATACAATATATAATAATAAATTGATAGACTGAAAGTAGCCACACTGAAAATACCTGGCTCATGAACTGTAGATACAGTGGTTATCAAGCGTTTTTGGAGTGAGGTTCAGTGCCAAATAAAGTCCAATTTATTGTTGAACATGTAAAGTGATCCCAAAGTCCCAGAATCAGTTTGTTGCTAACTAATGGCTGTTTGGCCTCAGTCAGAAACTTTGGTTTAGGTTTTGTTATTCATCAAATACCAAAGCTCTAATTCATTTTTCAGCATAAAGGTGCGGCAAGCACTGCAACATCCAATTGAATCACTTTTTACGGAAATTTGAAGTACAAGTAATTTTCTCCTGGTAAAGCTGAGGAAGGGATCCTGTATTTACCATGTAACTAAAGCAAGTTAAATTAGCGCAAGTTTTTGTGATGGTGGGAAGGGCATTTTTCTCCTTTTTTTTCTCCTCTCCAGGAGAACATTTTTTTCTCCCCAAGACAAAATCCATCTGGAGGAAATAATATAGCATGAATTTGTGTGTGTTTGGCATTTAGGAATGGTGAGATGTTTGGGCAGCTCAAGCTCTCTTAACGACCATGTGCTTTTTCTTAGAAAAACACCACTTTTCATACCACTAAATAATAATAGTAATATTCACAGAAATATCAATGGATGTTTTGTATAGCAATAACAATAGCACTTAGATTTATATACTGCTTCATAGTGCTTTTACGGCCCTCTCTAAGCAGTTTACAGAGTCAGCATTTTGTCCCAACAATCTAGGTCCTCATTTTATCCACCTTGGAAGGATGGAAGGCTGAGTCTACCTTGAGCCTGGTGGAATTTGAACTGCCAAATTGTAGGCAGCCAGCAGTCAACAGAAGCAGCCTGCAGTACTGCACTCTAACCACTGTGCCACCACGGCTCAATGCATTAGACACTGAATAAAAAAAATTAGAAGGAGAGGAAGATTCAGTTGCAAAATTCTGGCCTCCATCTTGACTTTTTTGATGTACCCCCACCCCAAACATCCTTCGTTATAGCCAACTGCTTTTGCTGGAAGTGCACTCACCTGCCGTACACACACATACATACTTATATATATACACACAAACACACCAGAGGAGGGTTGCTCCCGGTTCAGCCAAACAGGTAGTGGAATTTAGGCCTGGGTCGCAGAACTGGCAGTGACCCAGGCTGGCCACGCCCCTAACCGATTCCCCAGTCGCCATTGCCCTTGCCAGCATGTTGTTTAGTAGTGCACACTCATGCGCAGTTCACTGTAAATTGTTCTGCGTGAAGTGCGTGCACATGTGAAGCCAACCAGTAGTAAAACCGGGAGCAACCCACCTCTGAAACACACACACCCAGTATCTCGAAGAGCTTAATGGATGTGAGAGGGGCAAATGTACCAGCTTGACATCTGATAGACACACATTTGGGGCTAACAGGACCACAATTGCAGCCATTCTGAGACCAAGTAAGTCCCCATGGCTGCCATTTTGTGTGAAGAATCCCTAACGTTCGACCTGTATTGTAAAGTAATCCACCTCACTGAATGTCAGTGCAGACTGTTAACAAATTAAGGAGCTTTAGGGAGGGAAAGGCCCTCACAGTTACTTCAAAAGCTCGGAGCAGATGTCTCCACAGCCCCCTCTCCATTCTGTTTGCATCATTGTAGGATGAGATACCAGAATGTGACGGCCCTCAAACAATTGATTGCATCCAGTTTTAGAGCAAGATATGCCAAATAAAACAAAGAGCTTTGAAATGTACTCCGTTCCAGTTAATCTTTAGAAGAAAGCTCCCATCAGCAGTTTCTGCCAGAGTTGGTTAGAAGGTTCCTCAAGGAAAGTTTCCCAGGAATAGCATGCAGGTGAAGAAGCTGGAAGACATGTGTTTTCTGACTGTCATTTGACCCGTGTTTAGGCATGTAAATCTTCCTTTATTCCCATCCCGCCTAATCCTTGGATAAAACTGAAGGCATCAAGCGGAAACAACAGCCAGAAGTATGTAGCCCTGACAGTGTGCAGGCCTCAAGTCATCTTTTCTGGCTTTCATTGTCCTTCGCATGGCAGCGAGGAGTGAAATAAAACAGCCACGGTAGAGTGTGTGAATCCTCAAGTTCAACAAAATGATGTGTCCCAGGAAAAGATGAAACAGAAGGAAGATTAGCATTGAAGCCTATTTCGCCTGAGGCAAGCCAGCTATTTGGCTTTCCAGAAGTCTGGATGAGTCTGGACCAGCCCTGACGAGCTGAAGGATTCTTGGTTTCCTCCTCGGGCCGATCTTTGGACATGGAAATATTCACAAGGCTATTATGTTACTAACGTTTTAAAAAATGGCCTAGCAATATGTAGAGATCCTGTCAGTGATGAGAAGCAGAACTTCCAAAGTGTAAAGGAGCCTATGCTTGCTTTCAGGCATTTTTTTTTTAAAAAAAGAAAGAGCTTTTAAAACATCCCTAATAATTTAATCCAGTTTTCCTCCTGTGGTCCGTATAAATTCATTGAGCGATAATGTTTGCTTGCTTTCCTCTTTGGCCAACGAGGAAGAAACAACTTGGAATAGATTCCTTAAAACCTCTTCTTCCTGTTCTGCATGCTGGAGAAATCCATCCACTCCATTTGTATAAAATGGATCAGTAGCACCACGAGTGGTCTCCATTAAAGTACAGAACATGTTTCTACGGCTACGGAATAAACAGGGCCCACATATGATGCCTGGTTTCTGTTCCTTCTGCCTCATCTTAGAATAGAACAGAATAACAGAGTTGGAAGGGACCTTGGAGGTCTTCCAGTTCAACCCCCTGCCCGGGCAGGAAACTCTACACCACACCAGACAAATGGTTGTCCAATCTATTTTTAAAAACTTCCAGCGTTGGAGCATTCACAACTTCTGGAGGCAAGTTGTTCCATGGATTAATTGTTCTAACTGTCAGGAAATTTCTCCTTGGTTTTAGGTTGCTTCTTTCCTTGATTAGTTTCCACCCATTGCTTCTTGTCCTGCCCTCAGGTGCTTTGGAGAATAGCTTGACTCCCTCTTCTTTGTGGCAGCCCCTGAGATATCAGAACACTGCTATCATGACACCCCTAGCTGTTCTTTTCATCAAACTAGACGTTCCCAGTTCCTGCAACAGTTCATCGTATATTTTAGCCTCCAGTCCCCTAATCATCTTTGTTGCTCTTCTCTTCACTCTTTCTAGTGTCTCAACATCTTTTTTTTACACCGTGGCAACCAAAACTGAATGTAGTATTCCAAGCGTGGCCTTACCAAGGCATTATAAAGTGGTATTAACACTTCATGTTAATACCACTTCTTGAGATGTTTCCCTGCAACTGTTGAAATGGAAGTCAACATGGGAAAATCACAATGTATACATTGTCCCTCTACTTTGGTTGTACAGAAGCAAAGTGGACTATGGAATTCTTAAGCCCCCACCCAGGCTGATTCCTATTCCTAGATTTGAAAAACAAGAACCATGAAAGAAAAAACAACAACTTGACATCTGGTTCATGTCAATGAACCAGTGATTTGACTTCATCTAGTTCACACGCTTTCAGTTCCTCTTGACTTAGAACTGTAATCCTGAATGTCTCTTACATTTTACATTGTTGGCTTCAATTCTGTTTGACCTCTGTACCCAATAGTGCTCCTCGGGAGGATCAATACATTTTATTAAGCGCATTCTTAATGGCCTTGTAAACTAAAGCACAAAACCAACCAACCAAACCGAAGCCCACTCTTTATGTCAAAACAGAAGATAAAGCCTCAAGCAGGTTGGAGACATGCTTCTTTTCTAAATAGGTGAATGCATCATTCGGTGCTGTGGCTTTGTGTGCTGAGCATATATTTTGTGAACACATTTGCAACTTGGATGTTTGATGTCAACAGAAGAAGCTCTATCAGCGATCCTCATGCATTTACCTTTTCGACCGTGCTTCTAAAAACAAAACGGTGAAGATCAGGGGTGTCAAACTCGATTTCATTGAGGGTCAGATCAGGGTTGTGTTTGACCTTGGGGGGCCGGGATGGGCATGGCCAGGGTGGGCATGGCCAGATTGACATCACTCGTGTCGGGGGCGCCTGTGGTGGCCCAAGTGCTGTGCCAGTGAAAACAGGCTCCTGAGTTCTGTTTCAGCTGCAGTGGCCTCCTGCAACCCTCTGTCATTGAAAATGCAGCCCTCCTGAGCTCCTTTTTTGTTGGCAGAGGCACCACGGGCCAGTCCTTTGCTGTTTCCAGGGCCAGATCTAAGCACCCCACGGGCAGGATCCAGCCCCCGGGCCTTGAGTTTGACACACCTGGTGAAGACAAATGAACAAAAAAGCTGAAATGAAAGATCCCATGCACAGATCTTTTTCCCCCATTGAAAAGACTAGGCAGCCTAGACCTTAGAAAAGCAATTAGATGTACAGTATCATCTACAAATATATTTGTTTAATTTTAGAGTGCAGCAAGAGCTCTGCTAATAAAATGATTAGAATAAAACAGTAAATGATTACAATTCAAAGAACAGACAGAGGGACTTTAGCAATAAGGAAGCTTTTTCCATATCTTTACACAAATAAATCAAAATTAAACAGAACTTAGCAAGAAAAAAACCATAAACTAATTGAGCAAAGCTGTACACAGTAAATCTCCAGAGGAAATTGTATAGTTCATTAATGGGGGATGTTCTCACGGAGACTGACTCTTATTCTGGATAATGTTAGCTTTTCCATTTGTTCTCTGTTAGTCAGTTCAGCAAACTGGTCAACGGGCATGAAAATTATAGGCAGGGTAAGGCATTCAGTTGAGGTGCATCATGCCTGTCCCAAATTGTGTTCCTGCATTTTTGAAGAAAAGCTCCCCTTAAACTGGGATCTCCCTGAAGTTTCATGGTGGTGCCATGCAAGAACTAATTTAAGCACATTAAAATCCCTGAAAAGGAAGGAATTGGGAACCTATCAAGAGAAATGCAAGAGGAAAATGATTGCTAAACATCCAAATTTCTAAATCATTCATTCATTCATTCACCCATATCTAATATTTTCCGTATCACCTTTTCATCAATAGGAATCTCTACACTTTTCCAGTGTTGTGCAAATACAATTCTAGCAGTGGTTAATCACGAATAATTAAATACATATTCTCTTTATTATAAATTTCAGGTAGAATTCCTAGCAGAAATATTTCTAACTTCAGCTCAATACATTGTTGTAGATACCACTTTTATTGTTTTAACAGATAATGTCAGGGTGGTGAACATAATCAACATTTCTTTTTCCTCTTATTTTTCCCACAACAACAATCCAGTGAGGTGAGTTGGGTTGAGAGGGGCTAACTGGCCCAAAGTCACCTAGCTGGCTTTCATGGCTAAGGCAGGACTAGAACTCCCTGTTTCCTGTTTTCTGGCTTGGTGCCTTAACCATTAGACCAAACTGGCTAAGAGAGACATAAATGACCTTCTTAAGTGATCTTCTTATGGTGTGGACCTTGAGACACTAGTGATGTCAACAGATCTGTCTTTCATCTCCAGAAATCTGAATTTCTTATGCACATATGTGATTCCAAACCTCTATAAAATGTATTAGAAGCTTTGAATATGTGGTCACCTGGCTGGATTTTATATTTTGTTTCCTTCTTGCTTGTTTTCTCCTTCTCCTCCTTCTGCTCCTCCTCCTTCCCACTTGAAGCTGCTGAATTGAAGACTGACTGCACTTTGTTGCGAATGCACCCATTTACCCATCCTGGCCTCCATTTATCATTCAACTCCCTGTTTTCATCCTCTGCTGCTCAGTGGCTTTCCATCCATGTCTGTGTTGGGCAATTTTGCCTCTGCTACACCTCCCCCAACTCCACTCTTCCCTTGTCCTGGCATTACGGTGCAATCAATTGGAAAATCTTTTCCATCTTCTATCAGCAATTTGGATAAAAGACAGGGTCAATGAGAAGTCATTGTGCTGATCAATTACCCAGTGAAACAACAACTTCTGAACTCAAGGAACTCTTTCACACAGACGTGAGTGTGCCTTGATTTCTCTGCGTGAATGGTTAGCAACCGAGTGTGAACTGAGTCCATTGACAAGCATTTCATCTGAGTTGAGGCAACAGAACATAAAGCTGCCAGGGGATATTGCATTTGAGTTGTCTCTTTGTCGATATCTTCTTCACTGGCTTTGCACTTTCCTTGTATATTGGGACAAAATGCACCTAGGAGCCTGCTTTGGAGTCTCAGGTTGATATTATTTTCCTCTTGGCTTCTCAGTGCTAGCTAAGAAAGGATTTTTCAAAATGACCATCATATAATTAGTATTTCTTATACAGTAATTACCATGCTCTGATTCTAAGGAGTTCTACTCCCCCTCCCCAGCTGAAAAGAACTCTGTTCCAACTGCCAGTTGCCTCACATTCCGTTTCCTCAGTTCAAACTGACAGATGTTCCACTCCTTCACTTAGGAGCGCTCTGGGGCTCCTTACAGTACTGAAGGTCGGTACCTCACCAGAATGTCTATGCCTTCCACTTATGGAACTGCTTCTCGATTCAAGGTGGTGGGAGCCATATTCCTTTATCACCGATCACCACTGAGCCAATGGATTGTGAACTGAATTTCTCCTGCATAGCCCGATCACATAGTTTCATCATGAAGCACAGGTATCCAGCCAATACTTGATATATGCAAGTTTTGATATTTGATTTTAACATGAAAGTACACACTGGATGACATGCTACAGCATTTAATAACTGACCTGAAGCAATACTCAATTCTAGACTCTATTTGATTAGAAATGCTTCATTTTAGCTGACCTGTTTTATCTGATGGTATTTTTTTTATCCAGTTAACAGCATTTGACAATTTGCGTGCTTTCCTGTTTCTATTTAGACATTTTCTGTCAAGGGTTCATATCTAATATCCATTAATCACCAACCAATCTAAACTATTCAAATGCTGAATCTGAATTTTATTTTTAAAATGCACAGAGGCCTCTTTTCATATGACCATTTTAGGGTACATAACTCTGTCTTCAGAATTTAAACAACAACTGTTTCCTTGTCAGCTATTTGGGTTAATATTGTTGTGGCCTGCCAGTGGCCAGTGAAGCTGGCAGCAGATTCAGACAATGAGGAGGTTAGGGAGGATGGGCCAGTCCTGGAGTCTGGAGAAGGCTCTGATGAGGGCTCTGCGTCAGAGTCAGAAAGGGAGCCAGAGCCATATGCCAGTTATCAGCTACCTTCGCAGTCAGATATCAGTGAGGCAGATGAACATCTGAAGCCTGTTCCCAGTGTGCACATGCATAGAGTTGCCAATGAAGGGAACAGCTAAAGAACAGGGGTTGACTTAGAAGTTAGACCACATGTGGATGATGAATGGCCCCTCCCAGAGGAAATAAAAGAAGAGTGAAAGAAGAGTGGAGTTTGCAGGAGACAATTAGTTCACTTAATTGGTTCATGATTCTCTGAGACTCCTTGCCAGGTTTTGCAAATTTTGGCCTGGCAGCTCTCCAAACCAGATAAGGTCTGTGACTGTAAATCCTCCCATGAAAGACGTGGCTGGATGTGAATGAACAGAATTCACAGTCAATTAAGAAAAGGTGTTTTTGTTCAGACAAGGAGTTTGCTTCATGCTCTTGGGAAGTCTCGGTCAGAACAAATATCCAAAATGGAAGCAACATGAACTCCGTTCTGACTACTGTTACTCTGGCATATTGATGGATGGATGAGCCTTGAAAATGCTCTAGTAATTATTCCTGAAAATCCTACTGTTGTTGAACTGGGCTACTCTTATTCCACCTGATGAAAAGGAAAATTTCCCACCAAAGCATCTATATTAGGGATGTGAAACTTAATTTCATTGAGGGCTGCATCAGGGTTGTGTTTTTGACCTCAATGGGGATGGGGGGGCATGGCTGGAGGACCTGGCCAGCTTGACATCACCTGAGACTCCATTTTTGGCCGCGACAGCTTCCTGCAGCCCTTTGCCAGCGAAAATGGAGGTCAGGGAGGTCTGTTTTTGTTGGCAGAAGCACCATGGGCCAGACCTTCACTGTTTCCAGGGTAGCCCCGTAGGCAAGATCTAAGTACCACATGGGCTGGATCCGGCCCATGGGACTTGAGTTTGACACCCCTGGTCCAAGGGTAAAATCCAGCAGGTTCTGATAGGTTCTGGAGAGCGGAAATTTTGAGTAATTCAGAAAACTGGCAAATGCCACCTCTGGCTGGTCCCACAGTGGGGTGGGAATGGAGATTTTGCAGTATCCTTCCCTTGCCACTCCCACCAAGCCACACCACTCCCACCAAGCCACTCCCACCAAGCCACAGCACTCCCACCAAGCCATTCCCACCAAGCCACAGCACTCCCACCAAGCCACTCCCACCAACCCACAGCACTCCCACCAAGCCACTCCCACCAAGCCACACCACTCCCACCAAGCCACACCACTCCCACCAAGCCAAGCCCACAGAACTGGTAGTAAAAAAGTTTGCATTTCACTACTGCCCTGGTCTATATTGTGAGAGAAATGTTGCATTTTAGGACTTTGGTTTAGGATTTCAGCCAATGGCATGAAGAAAAGGTTTATGTCTCTGGTTTAACCTTGCCTTCAAAATCAACCTGAGTATCCTTCTTTCAGCCTTTATTCAGGCCATGTTTTCTGTTAACAGCCCACTGCCCTGTAAGTCCATGCCTTAAATCTCATCCCCGGTTGTTTCTCTCCATGGATTGTACAATTAGCTTGGTTCAAGTGAAATGCAGCCAGGTAATCAATAGGCCTGAAAAAGAACGGGGAACGCTAGCGGTGCTCAGCTATAAATTGTTTGGCAGCTCTCAACTGTGTGTCTTTGCAGTGAAAACTTTGCGTTCTTTATTTGATCTGGTTTTAGTCAGACTCTTAAGCCCCGTGGCTAAGTGCACTTTATTTTCTTTAAACAGATGTTTTATCTGTCATGCATAATGCCTGTTGGGTTAGGTAATTCCAGGTGATCATGTCAGCTTGTCCTACATAATCCTTTACGGGAAAGGCGGCCTTAATCAGCATTGCAGGAAATGCATTTGTCTTCCTTTCATTGTCATATTTTGGCTGTCACAGAAAATCATTTATCACCATAAAATATGTGCTGGAATCCCTTCTGCCACAAACAGGGTATATCACATTCATTTTATGTTGGATAAGTCTGGGGTTTTTTTCCCTCTGAGAAATCAAAGGGGACTGTTCTTTTAGACACAGAAATAGACTCTCTTCAAGGGCCACTTTACACTTGTTCTTCATAATAAAAAGGCTGAACCTGTAGACTTATCTGCCTGTGGAAGTTTTACCACTGGAGTAGCAATGAAATACCATATTTTTCTGAGTATAAGACGCACCGGAGTATAAGACACACCAAGATTTTGAAGAGGCAAATTTTTCAAAAATGTTTTTGCACTCTGCAGACCTCCCAAAACCAGTCCGTTTTACATGAAAATGGGCCCGTTTTTCTTTAAAAGGCATGAATAGTCTTTAGGAGGCTTGTAGAGTGCTCCTGGGGGGGGGATGGAGGGCCCCCAAAACGAGCAAAAAACAGCCCATTGTTTGTGAAAACGCCTCCTGCTGGCCAGCTTGTTTTTCAGGTTTCTGCTGTGCATGTGAGGGGGGCAGGGCACATGTGGGAGACACCTGTACATGCACAGGGGTGCGGGGGAGCACAGGGGGTTTGCACATGCATGTACAGGGGTGTGGGGTGTCCACAAGGGTCATGTGCAGATGCACAGGGCGGGAGAATTCAGGGGGAACACAGGTGAGTCATGCGGGGAGATCACACATGCATTGCATTATGGGTGCACGCATGTGCACACTGTTGCACACACACATGCATACTTTTGGCATGCAGTGACAAAAAGGTTAGCCATCACTGATTTAAGTTATAGGCCAAATGAAGTCAATTTAAGTTAAATCAAGTTACAAATGGGATTATTGGTGCTGAAACTCAATACAATGGAGGACATCAACTTGGAAAAATCAGTTTGGGCTAATTCCGCATTTGTTGCTTGTTGAAGTACTTGAAGAAGTCAAATATCTCCAACAACATTAACTTCCTCGGCAAGCCAGATTTGCTTCATGATGGCATGGCTCACTTAACGACAACAGCAATTTACTTAACAAATGTGGCCACAGAAAGTTCATAAAATGGGACAAAACTCATTTAGTAACTGCCTTGTTTAGCAGTGGAAATTTTCAGCTTAATGGTAGTCTTAAATTGAGGACTATCTGGATTATTTTCTCAGAAAAAGTGGTACTAAAGTACACCGGACAACCAGATACATTACTTTTGACCCACCACTGGAGAGAATGTTGAAGTTGGAGAGTTAACAATAATAGTATAACAATTTCCATCTTGTTTTCTTCTTCTCTTCGCTGAGAATTTTGAAACGAATAGCTAACTAAACTGCCCAGTTCACATTTTAACTTTTACAGATGTTTTGTTTTAATTGAACAGCATGTATTTTTTCTCCCTCTCTGTAAATTTTTAAAAATATCCAGGTCTCTCTAGACAAGTTTTAATTTTCCTTCTAGTTAACCGGTGAGTATTGTTTCATTTCCCATAAGATTTTTGTTTAGCCTCATAATATTGTTGAGAAAAAATAATAGAAGCTGATGAATGAAGCCATGTGTTTTTTGTCACTCAGATGAGTTTAGCAAATTGTTCTGGAGGTCCTTATTTACAGAATTTATTTTGATAAATTTGATATTTTAAAGATAAAAATAATTAGTATAATAAATTAAATAAATGTGGGGATATTTCTGTTCAGTTAGGTGAACTGTCTACGTAGTTTGGAGTTACTAACAAATTCAACAATTAAATTGAATCCATATTTGAAAGAGAATTCCATTTATTCACATTATTTTCATACAGACACATAAAACCCCCAGGGTCAAAATGAGTTTTTGTTAAACAAGATATTTTTTTCTTTCTGTAAAAGGTAAAGGTTCCCCTCACACATATGTGTTAGGAGCCGGTGCTCATCTCTGTTTCAAAGCCGAAGAGCCAGCGCTGTCCGAAGATGTCTCTGTGGTCCAGTGGTGGGTTGTGGATCCTGTTGCAACTGGTACAGTGCAATGGGGCTGGGCATCCACCACATGAAAGTGTGCAGCATGCGTGCACATGCGTGCAGCACGCACATGCATACATACTGCCCGTGACACTCCATGACGTGTAGGCACTGTACGCTCCGTGCGCGGAAGCCCTGAAAACCTCAAATACTGGTAAGGAGCGCGGGCAGGCGGGTTGGCCCTCTGAAGCACTGTACAGGAACGGTACCTGGTGCTCCCGGCAGGCACCAGTACGCCCGTTCTGGGGCGTATCGGTCATAACCCACCATTGCCGTGGTCATGTGGCCAGCATGACTCAACACCGAAGGCACATAGAGGTGGTGCCTATTTTTCTACTTGCATTTTTACATGCTTTCGAACTGCTAGGTTGGCAGAAGCTGGGACAAGTAACAGGAGCTCACTCCTTTACTAGGGATTCGAACTGCTGAACTGCCGGCCTTCTGATCAACAAACCCAGCATCTTACCCACTGAGCCACCATGTCTCTTTTCTTCCTGTAATATCTAATAAATATAAATGAAATAAATTAAACTGACCAGATTCTCTTATGTTCTCCTCAGAGATGTAAGTGCTCATATGGACTTTGGTCAATATTAGAATATAATAATATGGTTGGAAGGAACCTTGGAGATCTTCTAGTCCAACCCCCTGCTTGAGCAGGAGATCCTAAGCAATTCTGGACAAATGGGTGTCCAGTCTCTTGAAACCCTCCAGTGACGGAGCACTTCAGGAGGCAAAATGTTCCACCTGTTGAATGTTCTCCCTGACAGAAAATTTCTCCATAGTTCTAAATTGGATCTTTCTTCCATTCATTATTTCTTGTCCTGCCCTCAAGTGCTTTGAAGAATTAACTAGCTTCTTGGAACTACCTTTTGGTTATTTGAGATTTTCTCTTTGTTGTTCACTTGTGGTGTCCTGTGACAGGTGTGTTTTTCCTCACATTTTACAAGATATCCTCTGGACTATTAGCTTACAGTAGAGAAGGCCCAATGAATATCCGGATTTATGGAGTGGTTTCCTGAGTATCTGGCTCAATCCTGTTCAGGCCTCAGCAAGTTTGAGAAAAACTTCCACTTTACGTTAATCCACTGGCATCTTAACTGAACTTTGAAAAACTGTATATTTTCTTCCTAGGTTCTGTATTACCACAGTTTCACTCTAGCATGTGAAAATGGCTGCTGTCAGCAACTATACATATGGACTTTGGATTTCATCCATTCATGTTGTTACACTCTTCATTGTGGTTAGTTCACAGAGGGTGAGATTTATTATCAGCAGTCTACTTCAAAGCAGCCTGCAAAGAAATCTCATTTTTCAATGATAAAAATAGATACAGGTTTTCTGGAGTCTTCGGTTCAACTCTGTTAATGAATAATAAATGTGCAAACCCACTTGCCAATTTTCCATTGCAGATTTGCTTTTTCATAGTAATTTTCACAGAGACCCCCCTTTTTTTGTTAACTGGGCCCTGCATTTCAACTCTATAGGTTGTCCTTAATTTGCAACCACAATAGGTATCAAAATTTCTGTTGCTAAATAAGGTGGCTGTTACCCACTTTTTAACTCTCGTGTATTTCTACTTTTGGATGGAGGGACACAATGACTACACTGAATTCCAAACCATGACACAGCATAGATTTATATAAAGACTTTACAATCGTTTTGTTTTCCATCTCTCCCTACTAATCCCTAATGATGGATTTGCCTATTTCATTGTGTAGGAAGTTTTAACCCAACTCTCTCCTAGGAAAATGAAATATTTTAGGACATATTAAAAGGACAGAATATTTCCCCTAAAAGGGAAGCACAAACTCACCTCCCACCTTTGTCAATGGGCCATTAAGGCCTGGATCATTCTATTCTACATAACAAAGATCTACCCCCTTCAGGCAGAGCCATTTCATTACCCTTCATTGCACCACCCACCAGGTTTCAACCAAACTTAGCACATAGACAACCTACAAAGCTAGCTATGACCTCTGACAGCAACCAATCAAGATACTCTTCCTGTGCCCCAGGAAGTTCAAAACCCAGAGAGAGCATAAAACCCAGGGACTCCCAGCATCTCTTCCATTTTTTTACCCAGGAGCTCCAGGGCATGTGATCCTGTCCACCATTAAACCATCTTTCCAAACAGCCTCCATGTTTCCAGTGTCTTTTTCCCCACTTGGAACTGAATCCAGATGGACATTTTTTCCAACAGTTGCTACTACAAAGGGTTGATATTTTGATACAGCAGGATATCATAATTCCAGCATCATACTTCACAGCGTAAATGTAAAGTTCAGCTTACCCTTAACATAACCCCTACATATCTTTTTACATGGAGCCTTACTTTTTACTTGTCCTGTTTTAAGACACACATCCAATTAGGTTCTTGTTTAGTTTTTTTTGACACTCAGGTCAACTTGTATTGAATAATTTGGCAATTAAAGCCAGTTTGGCCTAGTGGTGAAAGCACCAGGCTAAAGACCAGGAGATGATGAGTTCTAGTTCTACTTTAAGCATACAAGCTGGCTCGATAATTTTGGAACAATCACCAGGAGACTGTGAGTTCTAGTCCCAGCTCACGCATGAAGCTGGCAGAGTGATTTTGGAACAATCACCAGGAGACGGTGCGTTCTAGTTCACCTTAGAATGAAAGCTGGCAGGGTGATTTTGGAACAATCACCAGGAGACAGTGAGTTCTAGTCCCACCTCACGCATGAAGCTGGCAGAGTGATTTTGGAACAATCACCAGGAGACGGTGCGTTCTAGTTCACCTTAGAATGAAAGCTGGCAGGGTGATTTTGGAACAATCACCAGGAGACGGTGAGTTCTAGTCCCACCTCACGCATGAAGCTGGCAGAGTGATTTTGGAACAATCACCAGGAGACGGTGCGTTCTAGTTCACCTTAGAATGAAAGCTGGCAGGGTGATTTTGGAACAATCACCAGGAGACAGTGAGTTCTAGTCCTACCTTAGGAATGAAACTAAATTGGATGACTTTGGACACCTCCCTCCCTCTCTCCCTCCCTCCCTCTCTCACACACACCCCATCCAGAAGCAAACTTCAATCCCAATAAATCTGAGTGTAGTAGTAAACATACACATTCTTGTGAGAATGCACATTCACTTTCCAAGCAGAATGATATTTTTTAAAGAAATATATTAAGTTGATTAATAGTTACCAATTAAATAAGGTAACCCATTTATAACGTTGACTGATCTTCCATCTCCAAACTCCCATCATTTTCTCATTCTTGGTTTCACACGCACACCGACATCAACATATGTACATACAAGGATACTACCTCATAGGAGAAGAAGAGCCGGAGCTTTGTGGGGGGAGTCAAGAGAGGAATCAGCCTGGAGTCGTTGTGTTCCCACAAGAGGTTTAAGCCCAACCTCTCTTGAATTCTGTTTGGCTCTTATCTAGCATCAATTTAGTGCTAGACTGTGCAGTCCTGATTCTTCACGCTTGACATTCCGCACCTCCTTCCTCAAGGAACATTGAGAAGAGGAAGAAAAAAAGCCATCGGAGACAGCCTTAAATGCAACAGGCCATCATCCCTTCCCAAACAAGGGGTCTTCAGCAGTAGTAGATCCTGCTGATTTAACAACTGGTTTGGTGATTGTGTGTTTCGTGCATGCACAGTTTTACCAAAACTTACCTTCCATGTTACTTCTTGGGCAGTAACACAGCTGAAGCACAGCAAGGATATAGGTAAATAAACCGCAAGGGAGGGTGGACCTGATCGTCAGAGAGAACCGATTCGCTCTCAACTGATTGTTGGAGCTACCAGTTCACCCGAGCCAGTCCGAACCGGCTGAATCCATCCCCTGGTCTTCAGGCTAATCTTCAAAGACATCCATGCTTTTCAGAAGAGCTGGCCCTCCGTTAGGCCCTCCTCTCATTCAGCAGTTCTTCCATTCTTCTATTGTTATTGTAGGGTGGGACCAAACATCCCGTATCCTCATCCTCATATTAGACCTTCCATGGATAACGTAGAACCGCGTCGCTTGCGATCAGACCTAGGTATTGCATACAAAATCATATGTAGTAATGTTTCACCTGTAAAAAACCTTTTTTTTGTTTTAATCACAATAATAGGCACACTAACGATCGCTTTAAACTCAATGTGAGTTGTTCTAAACTTGACTGTAAAATATGATTTCTGTAATAGAGTTGTCAAAGTCTAGAATGCGCTACCCGATTCAGTTGTTTCAGCTACAAATTTTCACAATTTCAGTCACAAATTGACTTCTCTAGACCTTACTTCAGACTTAAGTGGTCAGTAGAGGGGATGTGCATAAGTGCACTAGCAATAGCACTTATAAATTGCTTCACAGTACTTTACAGCCAGCTCTAAGCGGGTTACAAAGTCAGCATATTGCCCACAACAATCTGGGTCCTCATTTTACCAACCTTGGAAGGATGGAAGGCTGATGGATGGAATAGCAACAGCAGTAGCACTTAGACTTATATACCAGTTTACAGTGCTATACAGCCCTCTCTAAGTGGTTTGCAGATTCAGCCTATTGCCCCCAACAATCTGGGTACTCATCTTATACTAACATGCCTATCGTCCTCGTTGCTGTATTTTTAGTCGTTTATTCTTGTTCTCGTTTTTGTTTGACAAATTCTAATAAATAAATAAACATTTTACTTTACTGAGCAGACTGTGTTAAGAAGACAAGAAAGGATGCAAGAAACCTTGAAGGCTAAACAGGAACCGCGTCTGCTCCATCCTGCCTTAAAATCCACATCCTTCAGGGTTCAAGGCAGCCCCTCTGGCTGGGCTGCTTTGCCAAAACGCTTCAACCACTTATTATATCTGGATTGCCCCCCAGGGATGAAACAGGCTGAGGCAGGGGGAGTGCGGAATAAATATGATTTAGTGAAAGCTTGTACCCTCGAACACATCATTGGCCTCTGAACTCCGAAACATTTAAATATTTCAAGCTTACAAGCGGAGCCTGTCACAGGAATGGACCTGTATGTTGGCCCAGCCGGTTCCTGAACATCTGCTGAGGCATTTACCAAGTTAATAGATTAGGTACGAAAATGGGGCAGGTGTTTTTCACCAAAGCCAGAGAACATCAAAATCAGATTGCCCTCCAAGTATTTCCAGCACAGGCAATTGAGGTGGAATGACTCATAGAGCCTAACAGATAATAAAACACACATAACGCTCGCCCGCTTTAAGATACAGGTGGGGATAGGCTCTGCTTTAGGAGAGGCAGGAAGGGAATGGAGTCCTGTTTGGGAACAAGGTAATTGAATGCAGATGGGTGGAAGCAAATGAAAGAATGTTGTGAGCCTCTCGGTGGAATAGCTAATGGGAATGAGACAGAATAGGAAATTAAAAATTATTTGAAACAGATGGACTATTCTTTGAGGTTTTTTTTTTCTTTTCCAAATTTATTAGGGCCGTGGAAAAAAAGTGTCTGTTTATTTTCCACGGCCATGAAATTAATGACTTGGTGAGTTGTGCTTGTGCAGTTTTATGACCGCCATGTCATTTGTCATAATTTGGGTGCCGTTTGATATGGATTTATGAATGTTTCCTCTCTCTTTCCTCCTCCCCTCCAGTGTGATTTATCGGCGTTGGTCATATGTGAATTAGACTGTCACCTTTAGTCTTATGAAAGTACAAATGACAGATTATGGAAGAGTACTTGAGATCCAAGTAGAGCAAAGGAAGAGGTGATGCAGTTTCTTCAGTCGAGTTGTTTATGCAGTACTAGCTGGATATCGTGCTTCGTGACGAAACTATGTGATCGGGCAATGCAGGAGAAATCCGGTTCACTCCGGTTCAATCTGTTGGCTCAGTGATGGTTGGTGATTGAAACACATAAGGGAATATTGCTCCTGCCACCTTGAGTCCGAAAGCAGTTCCATAAGTGGAAGGTGTAGACATTTTGGTGAGGTATCAACATTTAATACTGTAAGGAGCCCCAGACTGCTCCTGAGTGAAGGAGTAGAACGTCTGCCAGTTTGAACTGAGGTAATGGAATGTGAGGCAACTGGCAGTTGGAACAGAGTTCTTTTCAGCTGGGGAGGGGGAGTAGAACTCCTTAGCATCAGAGTGTGTTAATTACTATATAATAAATACTAATGATCTGATGGTCATTTTGAAAACTCCTTTCTTAGCAAGCACCTATAAGCCAAGAGGAACATATGTGCCAAATTTCAAGTTTATAAGCTTTATGGTTCTGGAGATTTTGTGATGAGTGAGTGGTATTTGGTTTTTATATATGTAGATGTGGGAGTGGGTTTTTTTGCTTAAAATTTGGAAACAGAGAAGGGAAAACCTTGGATATAAGTCAACCTTGCAGAATCACCAGGCTGAAGTGAGGGCTGACGATCTCATGGGAACGTCACTTGTGGATTTCAGCCTAACTTCTTTTTGCCAGGCCATCAAGACAGAGAGATCCCACACAGCAGAGTCTGCTGTAAACCAAGGGTCTTCAACCTATCTGAGGACCAAACCAAAGGGTATCTTGGCAAATGTATGGTCAGAACCCCACCGGTTGCCTGAGGAACTTGGTATGTGAAGTAAGACAAAAAGTTCTATTTCTTTGGATGTGGCCACCACTATGTTGACCTCTGTAGTGGGACTCCATTTTCGTACTTGAACCTCTGTTGACAGAAGAGGATGAGTTGTCCCTGGAATTAGTCTCTTTCCTGGGCAGTTGTGTTCAAAGGCTGACACAATTCTCTGGGGAGGAGGGGTAAAGTTTTGGGGCTGTCTGTCTTCCCCAGCTATGCTTAAAATCTTGGTATCCAAAGGTGTAACCTCTTCTCCAGAACTGACTTCACAAATGAAGTTTGGCAAACATGACTTGGCAACGTTATTTACTATAGACCAGAATGAAACCATGTACAGGAAAAACTATTTACAGTAATTTGTCCAACACAATCCATTTCATTTTCTCTCCAGAGTTTAAATCCCAAGCTTCCCGCTCCCTGCTTTTCTGACTCAAAGGACAATATGCTGCCCTTTCTAAGGCCATGGGATCTTGCTGCAATATTCTCTCAAGTCTGGAAATCACGGGATCCTGACTCAACAAATTCATTCCTAACAGATCTTTATCCTTTCCTGATCCCCATCTGAGGCTGAAGACTCTTCCTTTGCCCATCTGCAACCCCATTTGGAATTCACTGTAGCACATTTGCTTGGACAGGTGATGGAAGAGACTCTCAGAGCAGACATATCACTTCCTTGCAAATATTTCATTATCCAAACTAGGTAAGATCATTGGTGCTAGTCAGCGCTTACCACCAGCACTGATGATTTTACCTAGTTTGGGTAAGGAAACGTCTGCAAGAATTTGAGGAGCTGCCACAGAGAGGAAGTGCTCAAGCCCTTTTCCAAAGCACCAGAAAGTCAGACAAGGAACAATGGATGGAAATTGATCAAGGAGAGATTTAATCTGGAAATAAGGTGAAATTTCCTGACAATGAGAACAATCAACCAATGGAACAGAAGTTTCCTTCAGAAGTTGTGCGAGCTTCATCCCTGGAGGCTTTCAAGAAGAGACTGGACTGCCATTAGTCAAAAAAAGTGGAGTCTCCTGCTTTGGCAGGGGTTTGGAGTAGATGACCTACAAGGTCCCTTCCGACTCTGTTAATCTGTTAAAACAACCAAGTTTACAGAACACCAAATATCCTTCAGGGTAGGAATAGACTGTGGCATTGTGGATACAGAAAGATATTCAGTCTGAATGCAGCTGCTATGGAAAAGTTCCAGTATATATTGGGGATCATTAGAGAAGGAAACCATCATGAAGAACCAAAAGGAAATGGAAAAGTTTGTCAGCTGGATCTCCAGCATTGAGTTCGAGTTTGCTGCATGCTTACTATCAGCTGCCATAGTAATTGGGACGGAGGGAATGGCATTTGGGTTGGGAAAGTGAGTTGGTGAGGTGAAGCCTGAAAAGGAGGTTTGCTCTCAAGAATTATTGTGCTGCTGAATGTTGTTTATACTTCATCAAGGCCAACTGTCCTGAGACTCCAGATGCAAGAAATACCTGAAGAGGAGCTTTCCCATAACATCATACTAAGCATTGATTGGACTCTCAGCGCTTGACCCTGGGGGGAGGGATTTGGGGGAAATTTCAGTTGGTAACTTTAGTGCTTTTTGACTCAGATCTTGCCTTGCTTTCTCTACTATCATTTTAAACTCAGTAAAAGTACCTCTTCTTTATCTCAGTGGAGTTGGGGATTTTCTTTCTTGGGTTTTGAATGGAGACAGACTTGACAAAGTTGCAGGAAAAAGCTCCTTATCAGAAAGCAGTGGTTTTCTTCTAAGGTTTGGCAGTGCTGAGGCAAGCAAATGCCTAACAGAAAATTTGACTTCCTAATAATCAGTGCTAAGGTACATTTTTTGAGGTTCTTCTCAGAATTTGAAAGAACTTCCCCACCAATTTGGGGTGGGGTGGGGATCAAGGGGCAGGAGCATTCAATAAACAGAAGCAGGTAGGCATCTGCGCACGGAAGGTGTTCCAACACAGGCATCCTTAGAAAGCAAGAAGCAAAGTCCCAACCAAACCTCTTTTATTTAGATGACTGTGAATTCCTTTCATTCACAGTCAGCAAGGCTTAGCAAGCAGTCATTCAGAGGAATGTATATCTGCACGGACTTTATCTCATATGGAGTGCTGCCAGATAACTAGTTTCCAAACACAGGGCAAAGCAAAACTTGTCACAGAGTATCTTATAATCACAAACAGAACTTTCCACTCTTGACACAACGGAATGAATGAATGGTTTCCTACAAAAGCCCACTCTCCATTCATTCCTCTTTTGTTTCCTATGGGAGGGCCCAATCATCTCCAAGGTGTGGCTTTACTTTTAAGTCAACCCTGCTTCCTTAATTGTTCTTGTCTTGGCAGTTCTGCGCAATTGCACACCTGGGAACAGGCTCCAGCTGTTCTTCAGCCTCACTGCTGTCTGACTCCCTTTCTGCCTCCAATGCAGAGCCCTTGTCTGAGCTTACCTCAACCCCCAGGACCGGCCCATGTTCCTCCCCAACCTCCTCACTGTCTGACTCTGCTGCCAGCTCTGCTGGCTGCCAATGGGCCACAACAGATGGGGTGGAAGAGAAATGGTGGACACAACCAGGTGATCCAAGCCTTCTACCTCATCCAACCCGTAAACATGGCAGTGATTATTTCCCAATCGACTTTCTTCTTTCCAGAATGATGAAGACAACTAGAGGTCTCCTGATAGCTTGCAAAAGTCAGAGCACTGTGTAATCAATCAGATGACACTCTGTGCAAAGAGAACTGAGGTTTGACCTGGTCACACAAATACAATCTTATTATTGGGGATTTGTTTAAGGATCTCCTTTGTGTGACCACTGGCAGGACTTAGGTTGGGAAGGAGCAAGATGTTATTACAACCCTTTTTGTAATACAGCCCTGGAGTAGTATTCACTTACTTTCCCTGCTGGTTCACAAATGTGAGCGTGCGCGCATGCAGTCACTTTGCTCGCACGTGCCATGTCCACGCATGCACTCAGACTTCCGTGCATGTGCTTTGATCGCACGTGCGGCTTGCATGTATGCTCACAGCTTGAAAACATGCCTAAATAGGACAGCATGGAGCCCGCAATTTCCACTACTGGTTTGAGCGAACCGTTCCAAACCAGCTGAATACCACCTCTGACGCAGCCTATTTCGATTCCCCCTGGTCTGGTGGGAGGGAAGAAGGCAGAGAAGTCATGGTGAAGAAAGACAGGGTAGATGAACAATCTAAATTCAGGATGTTTCTCTGGATAATGGTCTGGTCTCGTCTTTCTCCTCTCAAGCGGGAGATTAGGTTAGCTGCACCCACCCAACATGGTGTCGCCAATGCTGATGGTTTGCTTGCAGAAGCCCTTTATTTATGAAGTCCCCCCCCTCACCCAAGTCAGCCAAAAGAAATCTGTTCCATATTTTGAAAGGTTAAAACACTTTCCTTCTGCTAAGCTTTTGGACTGAACTGAGTGGGATGTAAGTTTTCAACTACGTGACATGACAGATCCTTGGCATCAACTAAATGGCGTCTGAACAGGAGTGCAATTAAACCTGAATGCCCAGGTGTCACTGCAGAACAAAATGACAACCCCCCCCCCCAAAAGAGGCCAACCGGCCTGGTAAAGACCCAAGAGCTCCTACAAATCATGGCTCAGGTGGAACAAACAAAAATGGGAGGGAGAAGTCCATTGTAGCACGTCCTCTACATTACCTAAAGATAACGAGGGGTTAATTTAGCTAGGGAATTTAAAGTTATGTGTTTCTGACTAGCCAAACTTGTTGTTTTCCACACACACACACGCACACACTGCGCAGCTAAGTTTCATCAAAATCTCAGCTGCTTGTTCCCCCCCCCCTCCACAGTTCACGATGATTCAAACAGCTTGTTCCTGTATGGGAGGGCTGCAGTTTGCAAATGTTTATACCACAGGGTAGAGCCAGATGGCACTTCCACGGGGTTGGAGGGAACGCGGGATGTCCACCCTGTGATGGATCGACTGATGAAAACAAAAACCAGCAAGATCGAGGAGGAAGGGGAGAAGGGAAGAGAAGAAAGGTTCAAATCAAAACCTCCTTGCAAAGCCATCAGTGAAATTTCACCAAGTCCCGAGCAGTTGGGGATGTTCCTCATTGTTTTCATTAGTCTCGTGCAAGGAGATGTGGCAAAGGCAGAGGGTCATAGTAAGGGCAGAGTAGCTCTTTGCAGATGGAGCATCAGGAACCTAAACAAATGTGGTGGTGAACTCTGGTATCGCGATGGAGGAACATGTTTGTTGGTTTCTTTTCAGCTAGCCTCGTTGCTTCAAGGATGAAGCGCATATTGTTGCCTGTTTCCCCATTGCGCAGACCACAAGCTATTGTTTTCAAAAAAACGGTGATTTTAAGTCCTCAAAGGAGTACTTCTAAAACTGAGGTGAGTCTTGAACTCAGTCTCAGCCCTGGGAGTTAGACACACCAGGCAGATAGAGAAGACGAGCCGAGGTGGCGCAGTGGTTAGAGTGCAGTACTGCAGCCACTTCAGCTGACTGCTAGCTGCAGTTCGGTGGTTCAAATCTCACCGGCTCAAGGTTGACTCAGCCTTCCCTCCTTCCGAGGTGGGTAAAATGAGGACCCAGACTGTGGGGGCGATATGCTGACTCTGTAAACCGCTTAGAGAGGGCTGAAAGCCCTATGAAGCGGTATATAAGTCTAACTGCTATTGCTATTGCTACCAGGACAATATGGTTGGTTTTCTAGCTTTTCCACTGGGATCAACCTGGCTCCTTTCATTTTGGAAGGGAGAAGATCTGTAAGAAAATGCACCTTGGTATCTGAGATAAGGATGTTAATGAGAAATGGATCCTTGATAAGCCAGAATGCTTCGCATCCCAGTATCCTCTTCTAACCTCCCTTGCTTTGGATGGGATGATGCGTCTTGCCTTTGAGTAGAGAAAGTTTGATTTCTCCTGGTTGGTAGTAGATGCTGGAGGTAGAGGGGGTGTGAGGGGTGTTCAGGGAGAGGTAGCACCTCTGATGTAGGGGCATGTCATGTCCTTTTAGGGCAGCTCATCTACCTTTGTTCCCCACCTGTCACTCAGCTCTTACCTGTGGCTCCTGGTAGCTGTAGCATGCATAGTAGCCATACCCTGGGCAACAGCGTCGACAGGCTGGCCAAACCAGGTTGAGAGCAGCTATTTAGTCATTGACCTTCGGTGAGATAGGGACTTGTCTATCCTGAGCATGTGAAGACAGATTCTGGATGATTGAGTGGATGAAACCTACTAGAATAGGACAACGGTTATGAAGGCAGTCTCTGCAAGTGATGTGATACGCTAAGAGCATGGCAAGACACGGAAGACGCCCGGTCAACCACGGTGCCCATCTCCAACTGTCTCGACTCTTGTCCTGCTATTGGAGCAAGATGGAATCTGGGAAGAGAGTGAGGCTGACTCTCCGCCTGCCTCCCTCACTTTAATCCAATTCACGCGCAAGTCTTGACATCCCAGATGTCAAGGTCCTCTTCAAACAGGATGGACAAATATCAGTAGATGCTATTCCTTCATTTAATTTGGAACATAAGGGTATTACCTACTGTTTCCTGCATCTAAATAGACTTTGGATGGGCCTGATGAGGTTGAAGGATGTGTCCCAGTGGGCTTTAATGCCATGTGTTCCTGACCAGCTGGGATGGTCAGAAATGGACAAAAGGCCTCATCCTACAGAGTGTGGGCAGTAAAAGATCAATCAGTTGCTTGGCTAGCTGTCAAGAAGATTTGTGCAGGAAGGATGAAATGCCTGAGGATCTTTGTTCCCTGGAAACTGGTCAATGTTGAAAAACTACTTTCCCCTTTCTGTTCCTTTCTGCAGCTGTTTTCTCAGGCATGCCTCCCCCCTCTGCCTTTGAAGGGTGAAAGGGACATACAGGGTTCAAGCAGAAGTGCCACTCAAACAGGTTTCCTTGGTCTAGTTCATTTTGGTTTCAGCCAGTTCTTAAGTTTGTCATAAAGCTTCCTGATACATATGTGCCAGGGTGGGCTGCTGGGGATTCACAGGGGTTCGGGAGAACCTCTAGCTAAGACTCTATGCAGTTCGGAGAACTCGCAAATCCCACTCCTGGCTGGCGTTGCCCACACCACCCCTCCCCTCCCAGGAGTCCCCACAGGGCACGTTTTGCATGCAGATACATGCAGGGTGCATGCGAAGGCTCGGGGAGGCTGGAAACAGGCCCATTTCTGGCCTCCAGAGGGCCTCCAGAGCCTGGGGAGGCCATTTTCGCCCTCCTGGAGGCTTTAGGAAAGCCTCCGGAGCCCAGGGAGGGCAAAAGCCCCCCCCCAGTGTCGTGCAGGAGGCTGACTAGGCCACGCCCACCATGGCCATGCCCACCCAGCAACTAGGCAGAGAACCCCTTGCTAAAATTTTTGAAGCCCCCCTTGCATTTGTGGGAATTAACTTCCCAGAATACCTGGCCTTCTGTTATCCTGATCAGGACTTCAAGGCATCCTGATTGAAACCCAATGGAAGATGCTAAGTAAGAAGAGACTACAATACAGAGAACCTCAATCCAGATATAATTCAAAATGAAACAAAATCGAATAGAGACAGATGCAATTACATTCATCTGAAGAAATGAGGTGCATAATATAAGATTAGAATATAGTAGAATAAGAGAGTTGGAGGTGTTCTAGTCCAACCCCTTGCTTAGGCAGGAAACCCTATACCACTTCAGACAAATGGTTAGCCAACATCTTAAAAACTTCCAGTGTTGGAGCATTCACAACCGCTGGAGGCAACTTGTTCCACTGATTAATTGTTCTGTCAGGAAATTTCTCCTTAGTTCTAAGTTGCTTCTCTCCTTGATTAGTTTCCACCCATTGCTTCTTGTTCTGCCCTCAGGTGCTTTGGAGAATAGCTTGACTCCCTCTTCTTTGTGGCAACCCCTGAGATATTGGAACACTGCTATCATGTCTCCCCTAGTCCTTCTTTTCATTAAACTAGACATGCCCAGTTCCTGTAACCGTTCTTCATATATTTTAGCCTCCAGTCCCCTAATCATATTTGTTGCTCTTCTCTGCACTCTTTCTAGAGTCTCCACATCTTTTTTACATTGTGGCGACCAAAACCAGATGCAGTATTCCAGGTGTGGTCTCACTAAGGCAGCGGTTCTCAACCTGTGGGTCGTGACCCCTTTGGGGGTCGATCGACCCTTTCACAGGGGTCGCCTAAGACCATCGGAAAATACATATTTTGGATGGTCTTAGGAACCAAGACACCTACATGCCAGTGTTTGGAGCCAGGGGAGTGGTGGCGGCGGTAGGCGCCACCTTGCAAAAGGGAGGGGCTATCTGACAGGAGCGGCGGCGTGAAGACAGCCGGCGCACAGCCAATTGCGACACAAGAGGCACCGGTGGGCGGATTGGATGGGTGCACTTGACGAGGGGAGAGGAGGGGCGAGAATGGAGTGTCCGAGCACTGGCGAGGCAGCACCCTGAGAGGTGGCCAGGCCGGGCTCGGTCTCCCAGTGGTGAGGGGAGGGGATGCCGGGAAGAAGGAGCCGAGAACCGAGGCGGGAAGGATGGCGACGATGTCCCTTCAGTCCGCAGCCTCCTCCTCCTCAGAGACTCAGAAGTTCATGTGGGTGCTCTGCAACAGCTGGCTCCAGACATTTGGATTTTCCCTTTTTTGTAAAAACTTCCATCCATTCACAAGGAGACCTGCCTTCGTTTCCTTCCCGAGATATCTATGAATGAAGTAGTTGGAAAACTTGTGAGCGAGAGGATTCCAGGAGTTTAGGGGTGGAGGGGAAAAAAGGTAGCCATCACAAAACATCTTCAGCAGCCGCTTTGAAAAAATAAATAAATCACTACATCTTTTTAGTTTTAAGCTTCCATGCTTAGAATAGAATGGAATGGGAATGGGAATGGGAATAGAAATAGGAATGAAATAGGAATAGGATGGAATAGAATAGAGTAGAATAGAATAGAATAGAATGAAATAGAAAAAGAAATGTTTATTGATGAAGTGTCATAAGACACACAAGGAATTTGTCCCCAGTGCACCAACTCACAGTGTACATCAGTGGTGGGTTTCAAAAAAGTTTGGAACCTCTTCTGTAGGTGTGGCCTGCTTTCTGGGTCCACTGGTGGAACCTCTTCTAACCGGTTCAGTAGATTTGACGAACCGGTTCTACCGAATAGGTGCGAACTGGTAGGAACCCACCTCTGGTGTACATATAAACAGCAAGCAATAGGTCATAGGTCATAATAATAATTACAATCATTACTTACAAACAATAATTGATAAATCATAAAGAGCCAGTAGGACAAGATGAAAAATAGGAGGGGATATCCAACCTAGTACTGATTTTCTCTTTGACCCATTTTTTTTACTGTCTTTCTTCTCTGTTTTATTCTGTTTTATTTTGTTACCAACTGAAATGTTTCATGGACTTTTTGTAACAAGGTTAGAGGTTATATTATATTATATTATATTATATTATAGTATAGTATAGTATAGTATAGTATAGTATAGTATAGTATAGTATAGTATAGTATAGTATAGTATAGTATTGTATTGTATTATTATATTATATTATATTATATTATTATATATATTATTTTCATTAGCAAACCATTTCACAATATATAATTGCATATTGTTTTTGTGATTAATCACTATGCTTGAACTATGTTCAATTTGTAATAATGAAAATACATCCTGCATATCAGATATTTACATTATGATTCATAACAGTAGCAAAATTACAGTTATGAAGTAGCAACGAAAATAATTTTATGGTTGGGGGTCACAACAACACGAGGAACTGTATTAAAGGGTCATTGGGAATGGAGATTTTACAGTATCCTTGTCCTGTAGTGGGGTTGGGAACAGTATCCTTGTCCTGGAGTGGGGAGGGAACAGTATTCTTGTCCTGGAATGGAGATTTTACAGTATCCTTGTCTTGGATTGGGGAAGGAATGGAGATTTTACAGTATCCTTGCCCCAGAGTGAGGAGGGAACAGTATCCTTGCCCTGAAGTAGGGAGAGAATGGAGATTTTACAGTATCCTTGTCCTGGAGTGAGGAGGGAACAGTATTCTTGTCCTGGAATGGGGAGGGAATGGAGATTTTACAGTATCCTTGTCTTGGATTGGGGAGGGAATGGAGATTTTACAGTATCCTTGCCCTGGAGTGCGGAGGGAATGGAGATTTTACAGTATCCTTGCCCTGGAGTGGGGAGGGAATGGAGATTTTACAGTATCCTTGCCCTGGAGTGGGGAGGGAATGGAGATTTTACAGTATCCTTGCCCTGGAGTGAGGAGGGAATTGAGATTTTACAGTATCCTTGCCCTGGAGTGGGGAGGGAATGGAGATTTTACAGTATCCTTGCCCTGGAGTGGGGAGGGAACAGAGATTTTACAGTATCCTTGCCCTGGAGTGGGGAGGGAATTGAGATTTTACAGTATCCTTGCCCTGGAGTGGGGAGGGAATGGAGATTTTACAGTATCCTTGCCCTGGAGTGGGGAGGGAACGGAGATTTTACAGTATCCTTGCCCTGGAGTGGGGAGGGAATGGAGATTTTACACTGTCCTTGCCCTGGAGTGGGGAGGAAGCAGTATCCATGCCCTAGAGTAGGGAGGAAATGGGGATTTTGCAGAATATCCTTCCCCTGGAGTGGAATGGTAATGGAGATTTTACAGTATCCTTGCCCTGGAGTCGGGAAGGAATGGAGATTTCACAGTATCCTTCCCCTGCTACATCCACCAAACCATGCCCATCAAGCCAAGCCACGCCCACAGAACCGGTAGTAAACATTTTTTGAATCCCACCACTGAGAAGAGATCCCCAGAAAAACAAAGGACTCTACTCCATTTTCTTAGGATTGTGCCACCTGGAATCTTTTCCCCTCCAAGTCTGGAACGATGTTTAACTGACTGTAGGAAAACAACCTTGAATATTAATGGTGCAACTCTGAGGCAAATTTGAGGGAAGAAAGAAGTTTTCTTCCTGCTTCTCCTTGGTAACCAGAAGGGATTTGCCAGAAGGACAGGTGTCTAATGGTTGAAACCATCAGGACATACTGCAAAGTGATGATGATGATGCCCTGCTTCCAGCAGAGCTTGCTGCGATCGCACATTGGGCACGTTGGAGGAGCCAAATCTCATTATCCCGGAGAGAAAGAGCAGGTGTCACAGCTTCAGAGGGGGCAGTGCTCTGGCTCAACAGCCGCCTGTGGGTGGCAAACACATCCCCTCAGCCCTTTCAGGTTGGCTCAGGGTGCGTTTCCATGCTATGGCTGGCCTTGAAGTCTAGTTCCAGTCTCAAGTCGACAGATGGCCTAGGGAACTTCAGGCAGCCTTTGGCGAAGATGCCAGATGCCACCTCTAAGGTTGCCCTGTTGATTGTAAACTATAGGGCCTCGAAGTTGGCCCATTGAAGGGAATCATTAGGACCTGGAGAAATGGGGGTGGGGGAAGAGGCAGACTAGACTGTGGTTAGTTGGGGTGCTTGTAGGGCCAAGAGAGGGGTGAAGCCAAGTGGGAGTTATTATCGAGCCCAGTAGAACCGGGCATTTAAGTTTCAGGTTACACAGCAGAATGTCCTTTTTACTGCTCCAAAATATTGCAATATTGGAAATATTGTATTCTACCACTTTTTATCATTTCCAAGTGTTAAGAAATTGTTCATATATTGCCTCATACTTATGATAGTGTAATAAAAAATGCTAACTTGTTTGGGGGGGAAATCCAATCAAATAAACAAGTAATCCACAGTGTACCTTTTCAAGTTACCTGCTACTAGCATTTTACCCTAAAAGTGCTTTTCGTGGCCGAACCTGGGAATTGTGGTTAACAGAAGAATATTTTTAAAAGACAGAATATTATATTTTCCAAAGAAGGAAATGGAGAAACATGATTTTTTTAAAGGCAGAAAGCAACCCCCACTTTCCTTAATAGCCCACAGCAGATGTCAGCACTTAAGAGATAAAGAGCTTATTGAAAGAAGATCAGTATCTAGATAACTCTATTCATAAGCAAATACCTTTACCCAAGAGCCAAAACAGGATGAAAGCAATTAAGCCACAATGGGAATTACCCAACACCCTTTCAGACATTGCTTCACCCATCAGAGCAGTCCAAACTTCAACCAAACTTAGCTCAGACAAACACCTAGGATTTGTACTTTGCCTATAAAGCCAGCTATGACCTCTACATAACCCCTACATGGCCCCATGGGAATCTGACAATAGCCAATAGAATATACGTTCTTGCACAGCAACAGGAAGCTCAAATTCAAAGCCCAAGAGAAGATATAAATACCTCTCAATCTCAATTCCATGTGGTCAGCTGACCATCTATGTGGTTCTACCATCAATAAATAGATCCTCTTTCCAATCAGCCTCCAGTCTCAAGTGCCTTTCTCTTGGCTGGGAACTGAACCAGATGGAGATTTCTTCCCACATGTGGTTAAAGATGTGGATTAAAACTGGGGACTTGTCCACAGAAGCAAAGGAAGGAAACAAAGCTGTATCATCACAAGTGCAGTTCTTTTCTGTACGTATCCTGTGACATCACACACACATTGAAAAGGGGCAGATCTTGGATTGTGACACCACAATGCTACTATTGTCATCCTGCAGATGCCTCCAACTGTGTTCTGACCTAGACTTCCCCAAACCACGAAGCAGACTCCTTGTCCTGACAAAAAACGCTTTTTATTAAGTTACTGTGAATTTCTCTCATTCACATCCAGCAAAGTTTTTCCAAGGTGAATTTTACAGTCACAGACCTTACCTGGCTTGGAGAGCTACCAGGCCGATATCTTCAAAACTTGGAAAGGAGCCTCTGTGAGTCACTAACCAATTAAGCGAATCAATTGTCTCCTGCAAACTCCACTCCCCTTTTGCTCCTCTTTTATTCCCTATGGGAGGGGCCATTTATCATCCACTTGTGGCCTTACTCCCAAGTCGGCCCTTGTTCCTTAACTATTCCCTTCGTCTGGCAACTCTGTGCATGCACACAGAGAGAAGAGACCCCAGCTGTTTGTCTGCCTCACTGATGTCTGACTCCGAAGGCAGCTGATAACTGTCAGACGGCTCTGCCCCACCCTCTGCCTCCGACTCAGATCCCTCATCAGAGCCTTCCCCAGACTCCAGGACTGGCCTATGTTCCTCCTCAACCTCCTCACTGTCTGCTGCCAGCTCCACTGGCCACTGGTGGGCCACAACAAATGGGCCCATAATACAGATGCAGGGGGGACCAATGGAAAGTTGCAGGGCAGACTAATAAGCTCTGCATAATGCACCAGTTCTGGTTGCCTCTGGAACTGGCCAAGGCTGCAGTGGGATGGAAGGTGTTGGTGTTAGAAGAATGACACATTTGTAACAGGCTGTATTCTTGAGTCAGATGTTGAAAGATGAAATAACTGATGAACGATTTTTCTTTCCAGACTCAGACAATGCTTAGCAACATCTTGCAGAATGTGACAGAATGTCACGATTTCTGGTACAAAGCAAAGTGATAATGATATTTTACGCTCCTTTCAACATTTGTCAGAAGTCCAAGTAAGCAGTTTCTCACACGAAGGCCACCGTGAGACAACGGGTGAAGGAATTTGTGGGCTTGGTAGGGCTTTGCTCAGACTGACATTTGTTGTTGTTGGTTTGTCCCCTGGCATAAGCTGCCCTAAATGTGTGTTGTTGTTAGTTGCGAAGTCATGTCCAACCCATCGCGACCCCATGATCAACGTTCCTCCAGGCCTTCCTGTTCTCTACCATCCCCTGGAGTCTATTTAAGTTCACGCTACTGCTTCGGTGACTCCATCCAACCACCTCATTCTCTCCTTCTTCTTTTGCCCTTGTCTTTCCCAGAATTGGGCTCTTCTCCAGTGAGCCCTTCCTTCTCATTAGGTGACCAAAGTACTTGAGTTTCCTCTTCAAGATCTGACCTTCTAAAGACTAGTCAGGGTTCATCTCCTCTAGGACTGACTGGTTGGATCGCCTTGCAGTCCAAGGGACTCGCAGGAATCTTCTCCAGCACCAGAGTTCAAAGGCCTCCATTCTTTGGCACTCAACTTTTCTTATGATCCAACTTTCACAGCTGTCCATTGCAACTGGGAAAACCATCTTTCCAAGCAGCCTTCATGTTTCCAGTGTCTTTCTCCCCACTTGGAACTGAACCCTGAAGGACATTTCTTCCAACACCACCTTTTTTTCTTTTTTCCTTCTTTCCTTGTTCTTTTTGTCACGGAGAAAGTAGTTCTAGTGGTTGAAAGAACCACATATTGTAAGAAGATGGGAAATCTTTTAACAAGGAAGAGAAGGAGCAAGAGTTTCCATTCTCCATTGAAGAATCACATTCTTTTCTCTTCCACTGTAACTTGAGGAAACTCCCACCCACCCCCTTGAAACATTATTAAGGCAAACACAGTATGATGTATGTAGAAATAAAGCGCTACCTTAAAGCAAGGACTGATGGAAAGTGATGGTCTGTCTAAAATAGAAAGTGGTACCTCTAGACTAACTATCTCTGGCAAAATAAATCCAGACAGAGTGAAAAAACACATGTGCCTTTTAAAGGGGAATGGTGTACATTCCCCTATCAACTCTCATTCAGTTATTTCTATCTGCTAATTCACAGCTTTGCCCTTTACTTTCCAACTGCAGCTAAGGAAAAAAAAATCTACCTGCCTGCCCCTTACTCACTGGAGAACAGTGTTCTGATGAGAAATACCAACCGGTCTGGCCTTAGCCGAAGCAAAACTCTCTGAAAAGCATATTTTAATTGGAGCCAAACAAAGACAGATCACCTACATCCATCTCTGTTTTTGAGGATAGAAGTGGGGGATTAGAATGTTCGGAGAGAGAAGGAGACCATAAATCTAACCTTCATGTTTTATGTCCTTCCATCTGAATGCAGCCGGCTGTTTTGGTTTTGAGGGGATGGAATTTTCTCAGGGTTTTTATGGTTTTCACAGAGACTTCAGGGTGATCATAACTGCAGGAAACAAATGTCCCCCAAAATGGCATTTAACTTGGGGGGTGGGGACTGCTAAGGGAAGGATTTGCCCTGATCTTTCTCCCTTTTTCCTGATTCCTCTTGCAAATTTTCCCTAGTAATTCCTGGAGGAGAGGAAAAGCTTCCCCCTCCCTGATTTTTTTTTTGTTCTCTTGCATAGCACTTTAAGTATGCATTCACATAATTGTTATTCTTCTTTACATTTATCATTCTTATACATTTGTTATTTCATTTAATAGGTTATAATATACAGTTTGGGTTGCTTTGTTTACCATCCCTTACTCCTGTTGTAACACCACCTTATTTTCCCTTTCTTTTCTCCCTCCCTCCCTTCCCTACTTTCTTCCTTCTTCCTCTCCTTCTCCTTCCTTCTTCCCATACCTTTCTCCTACTCCTACTCTTCCTCTTTCCCTTCTCTCCTTCTCTTTCTCTCCCTTCCACCCTCCCCTCCCCACCTCTTTCTTCTTTCCCCCATCTTCCTTTCATTTGAGGAGAGGAAAATCTTTTAGAGATGAGAACAGGGTGTTTTTTTTTTTTAAAAAAATCCAATTATCACACATGAAAGAAATGTTGACAAAGAGGGGAAAAAAGGAGGGACAGGTCAAGTCGGAAAAAAGAGGTAAAAGAAAGTGGACAAAGAACTTTGTCCTTTCTCATCTCACTGCCAGACAGAACTCCCCACTAAGGTGAGAAGGGCTGCCACAAAGAAAAGGGGGGTCATCCTATTCTCCAAAATACCTGAAGGCAGAACAAGAAACAATGGATGGAAACTAACCAAGGAGAGAAGCAACCCTGAACTAAGAAGACACTTCCTAAAAGTGGGGGCAATTAAGCTGTGAAACAGCTTGCCTTCAGAAGTTGTGGATGCTCCATCTCTGGAGGCTTTTAAGAAGCGACTAGACTAAGGTGACCAGATTTTCAGATTGGAAAAGAGGGACACCCTTGACCGGGGGGGGGGGGGCTTGATTAAAAAAAATTTTTTTGTCAAAAGGTCACCCCAGGACACTGAAACCAGAATAAATACGAATCTGTTGCCAAACAAAATTTTGATCACGTGACCATGAGGATGCTGCAACGGTCGCTAAGTGTGAAAAATGGTCGCAACGGTCGCTAAGTGTGAAAAATGGTCATCAGTCACTTTTTCAATGCCATTGTAACTTTGGTCACTAAATGTTTTCCCCCTCCTCGAGACTCCTCACTTCTTCCTTCATTCCTCTTGCTTATCTACCTTCACCTTATCTGTCTTCTGCTCTTTCCCTCTCTTCCTTCCTTCCTCCCTCCTTCCATCCTCTTCTTTCCTCACTCACTCCCTTCCTCCTTTTTTCTCTTCCTTCCTCCTTCCATTCTTTATACGATATAAAATTCAATGAGGGTGAAACACACCAAATCTGGCAAAGCTGCCTTGCACCAACCTGGCCTGCCCATAGAATAGCAGCCACTTTGAGACACATAAACCTGGTCTGAACATATTGCATCACAAAGATTTGCAAAGATCACATTTGCAAAAAGGAACATTTCTTGTAGTAAATACATTTTATAAACAATTTAAAAGTAAAAATCCCCCCAAAATAATAAAAAAGGTATTCTATAAATAAAAGAAATCCTTAAAAACCATTGTTAAGTATTACACCAGCAATAATTTATACTGTCACCATTTCAAACTATCATCAGAAATACGAATCTGTTGCCAAACATCAACATTTTGATCGCGTAACCATGAGGATGCCACAACGGTCGCTAAGTGTGAAAATGGTCGCTAAGTGTGAAAAATGGTCATCAGTCACTTTTTTCAATGCCATTGTAATTTTGGTCACTAAACAGCCATGTTCCTGACTTAACAACCACCATGATTCACTTAACGTGGCAATAAAAGGTCGCAAAATGAGGCAAAAATCATTTAACAAACGTCTCCCTTAGCAACAGAAATTGGGGGAATCAATCCTGGTCGTAAGTCGAGGATTACCGGTAGCCAATTGCAAAAGGCAACTTTACTTGGAACAGGTGAGATTGTGCCCGGATCCCTTTCATGCCAACGTATCCATCTTCTGCTCTTTCCCTCTCTTCCTTCCTTTCTCCTTCCATCATCTCCTTTCCTCACTCACTCCCTTCTTCCTTTTTTCTCTTCCTTCCTCCTTCCATTCTTTCAGCTTCATTTCTTTTGCCTATCTACCTTCTCTGTCTTTCTGCTCTTTCCATTTCTCCCTTCCTCTTTGCTTTTGTTCCTTTCTCCTTCCCTCCTTTCCTATTTCTTGCTTCTTCCTTCCTTCTGCCTATCTACCTTCACCTTCTCTGTCTTTCTGCTCTTTCCCTGTCTTCCCCTTTCCTCCCTCCTTCCCTTCTTTCCTTTCTAGTTCCATCCTTTCTTCTTTCCTCTCTCCCTCTTTTTTCCCTTCCTTCCCCCTTCCTCTTGCCTATCAACTTCATCCTCTTTGTCTTTCTGCTCTTTCCCTCTCTTCCCCTTTTCTTCCTACCTCCTTCCTTCTCCCTCCCTTCTTCTTTTTCTTCCTTTCTTCTTCCATCTTCCTCCTTCTCCTTCCATTCTTTCTCCTTCCATCCATCTTTTCTCCTTCCATCTTCTCCCCCCCTCCCTTCTTCTTTTCCTCCCCCCTCCCTCCTTCCTTCCTCTCCTTCCCTTTCTCACACACAGGAAGGGGAGGGGGGGCTATCTAGTCGCTTTCACAGCATAATTTCTTTATCTAACTTTTAAAAAACAGTGTGCAAATCAAACGAGATTTTCGTAACCTGCGAAGCACCAAGTTATATTATGTTGTTACAAATTCGCAACTACTCCATTCTTTCTGATAGGGAACTACATTTCCCAAGATGCCTCAGGTCCTCAAAGTGCTGAACGCAGTTTTGCAATTGACTCCAGCGAGGCCCGGTAGCCGCCGGTTGGGGTGGCTGTCAAGGCGCTGAAAGTAAGGAGCTGCAGCCGAAGGGAGAGACGCTCCCCCCCCGTGTTCAGCAAAGCAAGGTCCAGCCATGGACGAGAAGCTAGCTAGCCCCAACAACAACAACGTGCTGCTCTTGCCGCCACCTCTGGATGGGAAGCAACCAAGCCTTGCAGACTCGCTTCCCGCCGCACCGTGTTGTTGTTGGGGCCAGCCACCGCCGCTTCCCTCGTCCGTCTCGATCCTGGAAGCAGTAACAAACTGGCCGCGTCCGCTCCACCGTCAGCGCCCCGACAGCCACCCCGGGCTCTGGAAGAGGCAGAGGTAAAGAAGGCGGCGGCGGCAGGGGGGGGACCCGCAGTTGGCTTCCCACCACAGCACAGGCGCCGCCAGCGGGCTTGCTTTGCTGAACACGGGGGCGAGCGTCTCTCCCTTCGGCTGCAGCTCCTTCCTCCCGCGATCCCATTCACGAAGAGGCAGCTTCTCGCGGCCGCAGGCGATCCCAATTAAATTCACTCTGTGCGGGCGGCAGGCGCTGCGCCCACGAGAAGCTGCCTCTTCGTGAATGGGATCGCGGGAGGAAGGAGCTGCAGCCGAAGGGAGAGACGCTCGCCCCCGTGTTCAGCAAAGCAAGCCCGCTGGCGGCGCCTGTGCTGTGGTGGGAAGCGAACTGCGGGTCCCCCCCCTGCCGCCGCCGCCTTCTTTACCTCTGCCTCTTCCAGAGCCCGGGGTGGCTGTCGGGGCGCTGACGGTGGAGCGGACGCGGCCAGTTTGTTACTGCTTCCAGGATCGAGACGGACGAGGGAAGCGGCGGTGGCTGGCCCCAACAACAACACGGTGCGGCGGGAAGCGAGTCTGCAAGGCTTGGTTGCTTCCCATCCAGAGGTGGCGGCAAGAGCAGCACGTTGTTGTTGTTGGGGCTAGCTAGCTTCTCGTCCATGGCTGGACCTTCCGTTCTTCCTCTGCACCTCGTTACAGTCGCTGCTGACGTCCGCCGCCACCGCTTCCCTCGTCCGTCTCAATTGCTGGAAGCAGTAACAAACGGCGCGTCTGCTCCGCTGTCAGCGCCCTGACAGCCACCCCGGGCTCTGGAAGAGGCAGAGGTAAAGAAGGCGGCGGCGGCAGACTAGACAGCGGAGCAGACGCGCCGTTTGTTACTGCTTCCAGCAATCGAGACGGACGAGGGAAGCGGTGGCGGCGGACGTCAGCAGCGACTGTAACGAGGTGCGGAGGAAGAACGGAAGGTCCAGCCATGGACGAGAAGCTAGCTAGCCCCAACAACAACAACGTGCTGCTCTTGCCGCCACCTCTGGATGGGAAGCAACCAAGCCTTGCAGACTCGCTTCCCGCCGCACCGTGTTGTTGTTGGGGCCAGCCACCGCCGCTTCCCTCGTCCGTCTCGATCCTGGAAGCAGTAACAAACTGGCCGCGTCCGCTCCACCGTCAGCGCCCCGACAGCCACCCCGGGCTCTGGAAGAGGCAGAGGTAAAGAAGGCGGCGGCGGCAGGGGGGGGACCCGCAGTTGGCTTCCCACCACAGCACAGGCGCCGCCAGCGGGCTTGCTTTGCTGAACACGGGGGCGAGCGTCTCTCCCTTCGGCTGCAGCTCCTTCCTCCCGCGATCCCATTCACGAAGAGGCAGCTTCTCGCGGCCGCAGGCGATCCCAATTAAATTCACTCTGTGCGGGCGGCAGGCGCTGCGCCCACGAGAAGCTGCCTCTTCGTGAATGGGATCGCGGGAGGAAGGAGCTGCAGCCGAAGGGAGAGACGCTCGCCCCCGTGTTCAGCAAAGCAAGCCCGCTGGCGGCGCCTGTGCTGTGGTGGGAAGCGAACTGCGGGTCCCCCCCCCTGCCGCCGCCGCCTTCTTTACCTCTGCCTCTTCCAGAGCCCGGGGTGGCTGTCGGGGCGCTGACGGTGGAGCGGACGCGGCCAGTTTGTTACTGCTTCCAGGATCGAGACGGACGAGGGAAGCGGCGGTGGCTGGCCCCAACAACAACACGGTGCGGCGGGAAGCGAGTCTGCAAGGCTTGGTTGCTTCCCATCCAGAGGTGGCGGCAAGAGCAGCACGTTGTTGTTGTTGGGGCTAGCTAGCTTCTCGTCCATGGCTGGACCTTCCGTTCTTCCTCTGCACCTCGTTACAGTCGCTGCTGACGTCCGCCGCCACCGCTTCCCTCGTCCGTCTCAATTGCTGGAAGCAGTAACAAACGGCGCGTCTGCTCCGCTGTCAGCGCCCTGACAGCCACCCCGGGCTCTGGAAGAGGCAGAGGTAAAGAAGGCGGCGGCGGCAGACTAGACAGCGGAGCAGACGCGCCGTTTGTTACTGCTTCCAGCAATCGAGACGGACGAGGGAAGCGGTGGCGGCGGACGTCAGCAGCGACTGTAACGAGGTGCGGAGGAAGAACGGAAGGTCCAGCCATGGACGAGAAGCTAGCTAGCCCCAACAACAACAACGTGCTGCTCTTGCCGCCACCTCTGGATGGGAAGCAACCAAGCCTTGCAGACTCGCTTCCCGCCGCACCGTGTTGTTGTTGGGGCCAGCCACCGCCGCTTCCCTCGTCCGTCTCGATCCTGGAAGCAGTAACAAACTGGCCGCGTCCGCTCCACCGTCAGCGCCCCGACAGCCACCCCGGGCTCTGGAAGAGGCAGAGGTAAAGAAGGCGGCGGCGGCAGGGGGGGGACCCGCAGTTCGCTTCCCACCACAGCACAGGCGCCGCCAGCGGGCTTGCTTTGCTGAACACGGGGGCGAGCGTCTCTCCCTTCGGCTGCAGCTCCTTCCTCCCGCGATCCCATTCACGAAGAGGCAGCTTCTCGTGGGCGCAGCGCCTGCCGCCCGCACAGAGTGAATTTAATTGGGATCGCCTGCGGCCGCGAGGACCCCTGCACAAATGGATTCCTCACGGCCGCAGGCGATCCCAATTCACTCAGCCAGGGCGGGCAATCTCTGCACGAACGGACTACTCCTCGCGGCCGCAGGAGAGGGAGGAGGAGGGGGCAGCCGAGCCGCCCGCACAGAGTGAATTCAATTGGGATCGCCTGCGGCCGCGAGGACTCCTACACAAACGGAGTATTCCTCGCGGCCGCAGGCGATCCCAATTCACTCAGCCAGGGCGGGCAATCTCTGCACGAACGGACTACTCCTCGCGGCCGCAGGAGAGGGAGGAGGAGGGGGCAGCTGAGCCGCCCGACTCCTGCACGAACGGAGCATTCCTCGCGGCCGCAGGCGATCCCAATTCACTCAGCCGGGGCGGGCAATTTCTGCACGAACGGACTACTCCTCGCGGCCGCAGGAGAGGGAGGAGGAGGGGGCAGCTGAGCCGCCCGACTCCTGCACGAACGGAGCATTCCTCGCGGCCGCAGGCGATCCCAATTCACTCAGCCGGGGCGGGCAATTTCTGCACGAACGGACTACTCCTCGCGGCCGCAGGAGAGGGAGGAGGAGGGGGCAGCTGAGCCGCCCGACTCCTGCATGAACGGAGTACTCCTCGCGGCCGCAGGCGATCCCAATTCACTCAGCCGGGGCGGGCAATTTCTGCACGAACGGACTACTCCTCGCGGCCGCAGGAGAGGGAGGAGGAGGGGGCAGCTGAGCCGCCCGACTCCTGCACGAACGGAGTATTCCTCGCGGCCGCAGGCGATCCCAATTCACTCAGCCAGGGCGGGCAATTTCTGCACGAACGGACTACTCCTCGCGGCCGCAGGAGGACAGGGAGGAGGAGGGGGCAGCCGCCCGCACGCGGTTCAGGGGCTTCTGCCGGGCGGCGGGAGCCCCTGCACCGCATGGAACTTCTCTGCCGCGGGCGGCTGCAGCTGCCCCCACCCTCTCCTCCTGCCGCGGCGAGCGGAAAATTCAATTAGAATTAGATTACTCACCAGTCAGCGCAGCTGCAACCTCTTTTGTCTTTTGTAGAAAGGAAATGGAAACTCGCGCAAGCGTGCTGAAAATTTCCCATCCCAGCCAGCTCACTGATTGGCTGGAGTCCAGGCCAATCCAATCAGTGAGCGGGAGGCTGGGCTGGCTTAAATTTGTAGGTAGTAGGTAAAAGGCTAAAAGCACGCTTTTTTTGGCGCTCGCAGCTCCCGCCCATCAGCTGCTAGCTTGCTGGGCTGGCTCATCTGGTAAGATAGAGAACAGAACGATGAGCCAGCCCAGCAAGCTAGCAGCTGATGGGCGGGAGCTGCGAGCGCCAAAAAAAGCGTGCCTTTTAAAAAGGCGGGCGGGACGCGGGAAAATGCGTTGGAAGGCGGGTGTGTCCCGCCAAAAGCGGGACGTCTGGTCACCTTAGACTAGACAGCCACTTGTCTGGAATGGGATAGGGTCTCCGAGCAGGAGGTTGAACACCTCCAAGTTCCCTTCCAACTCTGTTATGTGTTCTATGAAAATGCCTACCTTTCAGTCCATGTTGCAACCACAGATTCTTGTCAGACCTTGAAGATGTTGGGTGAAGGAAAAAAAAGGGAAGAGATGATGAGAGTGCCCTGGTTTTATACCTTCTCTGGGCTTTTGAATTTGAGCTTGTATTCAGACTCCCATGGGGCCAGGCAGGGGCAACTCTGTAGGTTGTCCTGAGTCCCAAGTTTGGTTGAACCTTGCTGGATGATGTAATCTTCCCAGCTGGCATGTGGTGAGATGGGTAGAGGGATAATCGTACCTTTGTTGGATCTTGGGTGAGGTCATTTGCCTATGAATAGACCTAGCTATCTCTTTATCTCTTAAGTGCAGATATTTGCTGTGGGCTATTGAGGAGGGTGGGGGTTATTAAGAGCGAGTCTATTTCCTGCCTTAAAAAACATGTGTCGCCATTTCTCACCCAGGGAAATATAATATTCTGCCTTTTTAATATTTTCTAAAATATTTCATTTTTCTAGGAGAGGGGTAGGTGCTAACTTCCTACGGTGGAATGGGAGAGAAAGAATCTTAAATGCTGGACACTATTTGTCATGTTTCCATATCAGAATAAACATTGTCCAGGCTGAAGGTAATGGGAGGAAACTTGAAGTAATGCAGCCTGGCTCCTGGGATCATCTGATTTCCAGAATTTGGAATGCTTGGAGTTAGTATTTTGGTATACAATACAACTGTTTTCCCCAAGGTGTTGTCCTACTGGAACTCTATTTGAGCCGGGATGGCTAGAAATTCTAGACGTTGTAATTGATAACCCATCTGGGTAGCACCAGACCGAGAAGGATGTTTGAGGATATGCAGTTGTAAGTATGTGGTGGGGATGGTTATGCCTAGCTGGTATCTTCTTTGTTGCTTGAGTTTGTCAGGCACCTGATACTACTCCAGAAAGAAGGAAAAAAATCACGTGGGATACTTTCACATGGAAATGTTTTGATCTCTCACGAAACCTGGAGATAATTAGCAGCAATCATCTGCCAGCCTTAAAACATTGAGAATACATGAGGGCCCATCTGAGCTAACTTCCAACCAACTGATAGAAAAATCATCCAACCATATTCCACTCCTTGAATTTGACAGTTCCTGGAACAACGAAAACCTCTTATTCCCAAACCTTTTGGTCGTCCTACTACAAAAAAGATGTTGAGACTTTGGAAAAAGTGCAGAGAAGAGCAACTAAGATGATCAAAGGCCTGGAGGCTAAACCATATGAAGAACGGCTGCAGGTTTTTGGGTCTGGCTAGTTTAGAGAAAAGAAAAATTAAGGGTGACATGATAACAGTAGTTCAGTATTTGAGGGGCTGCCCCAAGGAAGAGGGGGTCAAATTATTTTCCAAAGCACCTGAGGGCAGGACAATAAAAAATGGATGGAAACTAACCAAAGAGAGAAGCAACCTGGAATTAAGGAGAAACTTCTTAACAGTGAGGATAATTAACCAGTGGAACAACTTGCCTTTAGAAATTGGTGACCCTCCATCACTGGAGGTTTTTAAGAAGAGACTGATATATATATATATATACACACATTTGTTAAGTCATTTGGAAAAAAATCTTAGTGGTTATTATGAGAGGAAACTCCCTGGCTACAAAGGTGCTATCACTCAGTTGCCTTTAAAAGACCTTGTAAGCTCTGAATTTGAGTTATGGGTTTTTGCAACCAAGCTTTTCCCTTCCCAGATATAATTGTGGCTACTGATTGCTATTGTAATTTGAGAGGTGAAAAGGGGAGAGGAACAGGGGTGGGGGGGGAGGATATTACTGTCCAGAAGCAAAATGGCAAAGTCTTAATAAATTATTGAAGCCCAACATTATATTGCTTAAACTTCACAAATGGTACAGAGAATCAGATCTAATAATAATTTAAATAACCAGAGAAAGGAAAATGAAAACCCGACTAAGCCTGGGCTCCATAAAGCTGACTGAAGTCCCAAGGCTGATGGTTTTTGCAGGTTCTGGCAACATATGAATTAAATGAAGAAGCACATATGACTCAATAATCTGAAGTTGTTTTTCTATCCTGTTCTAACAACTGTAAAGAAGGTTTAATTTATGTTGGCTGGTAAGTAATGTTATATTTCATTGACATAAAAAGAAGATTATTCCAGATGACCGCCGCAGTCAACTTTTTAAAACCTCAAAGCAAGGAATTTTGGGGGCTCAGAGGAACTTCTGGCAGCTGAATCCATTCAGGGCATATTTGCATTGGTGTCAGCTCCGTTGAGTTCAACCATGCCTGGTCTCAGAGAAACGCCTATAAGACTGAAGTTTTCAAAAGCTAAGAAGAAGGTTGAGCTTTGGAAATGTGGGGATATACTAATAGAGTAAATTCAGAATTCTCTACATCTTCTGGTCCTTAATAGGCCCATTTGTCACCCAAATATAATAGATTTTCTTATTTTGTTACTTCATTTTGTGGGTGGTGCTGATATTTGGCAAGACAGAAATAGCTGCAAATACACTGCAAAGCTTCTCAAGCCTCTTTCAATTAGCAATTGCAACCACTCAAGGCCCACGGGCCGCATCCGGAATGCAATGTGGCCGGACTCAAGGCCCGCGGGGCCATCCTGGTCTATCCAATACGAAGAGGAAAGATCAGGCCAGCATTGCTTCGGCCCAGTCTACCCAGTGAGAAGAGGAAACGGGGAGTGGTGTCAAGCTGGACATGCCCACCTGGTTGGCTACACCCATCTAGTCGGCTACGCCTGCCCAATCCCACAAGGTCAACCACAGCCCTGACACAGCACTCAGTGAAATTGAGTTTGACACCCCTGCTCTAGAAAGAGTGCAGAGAAGAGCAACCAAGATGATTAGGGGACTGGAGACTAAAACATACAAAGAATGGTTGCAGGAACTGGGTATGGCTAGTCTAGTGAAGAGAAGGACCAGGAGACATGATAGCAGTCTTCCAATATTTGAGGGGCTGCCACAGAGGGGGGGGGGGGTTCAAGCTATTTTCCAAAGCACATGAAGGCCAGACAGGGAATAATGGATAGAAACTGATCGAGGAAAGATTCAACATGGAAATAAGGAGGAATTTTCCGACAGTGAGAACAATCAACCAATGGAACAGAAGTTTCCTTCTGAAGTTGTGTGAGCTTTCAAGAAGAGACTGGACTGCCATTTGTCAGGTATGGTGTAGGGTCACCTGCTTGGGTGGTGGGTTGGACTAGATGACCTACAAGGTCCCTTCCAACTCTATTAATCTATGTTGTTTTCCAACAGCACTCTCAGCACACATATAGTGAAGTACATTTTTTGTGGGGGTCTCTCTTGACTAGGACGTAGCCTTCTACAGCTGTTTCATGCTGGGCTGCTGCATCTCTTGCAATCTCTCCTGATGCTAATCAGTACAGGAGCTCAGCTCGTTTATCGACATGGGGAGGGAAATATTAAACACAAATTTTGTGGGGCTTTCATGTCAGGTATCTGCCAGGTGCGAGTGGAATTGAGCCAAAGATTGTTCTTTGAAGACAATCTGGGAAACCTCTGCTTCTCTCCCACCTACCCTTTTTGGATATGTTTGCCATCTGTTTTCTCTCACAATTATTAATGGAATTTCACAGCTGTAGTATTACACACTTGAACTTGGAAGCAGCCCTCCTCTTAATTTAGAGAGTCCAGTTTGGAATACAGATCCATAGTAGGACGCAATCCCATTTAAGTTGATCCTCCAACTCCCACCGAATTCAGGACAGGTTCAGATCTTTTAACTGTTGGATGTTTCATTGGTGAACTATGTCATTGGCAAACTGTTGAAACTAGTTGGGTTCTTACAGTATCTTTTAAATGGGCCCCAACCACTTCCAGATCTTGCTATAATTTGCAGTGAAGATTTTTAAGTCCAGTGGGACTTAATATCAGATAAAAGTTCATATATATATATATATATATATATATATATATATATATATATATATGTATGTATGTATGTATGTATGTATGTATGTATGTATGTATGTATGTATGTATGTATGTATGTGTGTGTTTTGTATTTGTGCTGATAAATAAATAAAGGGAGACTAGTATAGATCTATTTCAAGCTATTTAGCTCTCATCAGCTAGCCTAGTCTCCCTTTATTTATTTATCAGCACAAATACAACACAAATATAACAAAGGCAACAGTAAAAATATTTTAGATCATTTGTCATTGTTGTTGTTATTATTATTACCCTGAGTTTGAAAGGTGTTTGGCAAAGAAGATAATTCTCATTTTCAAGGGAAGATAAATACTGTTGCTGTAAAAGTCTAAAGCTGCTTCTTAGTTCTGCAAAAAACTTTTTAACAAAAAGAAGGTGATGGGTTAAATAAACTCTGCCTAATAAGTATCATGGGTGTTCCAGCAAATAAATTTCCAAGCAATTTGATATTAATTAATTTCAAACAAGATACAGCCAACAATTGAGTGCAGAGATAGATTTATTACAAGAAATGGTATCTGGAAGCCTAACATGTAATGAAGGATGTCATAAGATAGCAGCCCAACAAAGTAGAGCAATATAAATGACTGAATCATTCATTATTGTAAATCTTTCTGTCTTGGGAATGAGTTATATGTATGGTGAATTAATAAGTTATTCTGATGTACGGTCTAAAAAGGATTCAGGCTGTGGTCTTCTCCTCACTTATTTAGGGGAAAACCTCTTCCCACTCAATAGGCCAGGACTTAGATATGATATGAATGATGGTCTGTCTGTCACATTTCCCATTGTAAATATCCTTATCTAAAGCAGAGGTCTCAAACTTCAAATTTAAGACTTGTGGACTTCACCTACTAGACATGGCCAGCTAGGGAACTGAAGTCTTAACACCAGTCTTAAAGTTGCCAAGGTTGGACACCCCTGATCTAAGCAGATAAGAGGGAAGATGCAGAGAACACATTTAGAATAGCTACAGGTTCTCCATATATGCATAATGTACATGCATCTGGTGTGCACATACACAGATCTTAATTTTTTCTTTTACGTAGACTCAGTAATGATAATCTGATGGTAATCAGAACAAAAGAAAAGTGAGGAGCAAGGAAGATGTTTAACTCCCCCCCCCCCCCCCGTAGCTCTTTGCTGAAACCTTGCTTCTTTCCAGTTGCTTTCCTTCATAGGGAAAATAGCTCAGGTTAGATTAATTTTACCTACAGCAGAGAAAGCTGTTGAGAAATAACAAAACCAAAGGACTAAAAATTATGATTCTCCTATCACTCTGCAGATTAAAGTCAGAACGTTGGTTAACTGTTGTTCATAGCGGCATGAGGTTCCCCCCTCCCACCCCCCCGCAGTGATTGGTACCTCTAATACATTCCATGTCACAAGTAATTTGGAAGGCGCTGGCTATTCTAAATTTAAATAAATATATAATTAGTTGATACTCTGAATATTGGACTTTGTTAACTTGGGAAGAGGAGGAGGGGGAGAAAAATGAGGAGAATGAAGAAAGAGGTGGAGGAAGAAGAGGTGGAAAAAGGAGGAGAAGGAAGAGGAGGAGGAAGAAGAGGCAGAAAGAGGAGAAGGAGGAGGAGAAGGAGAAGACAAAGAGGAGGGGGGGAGGAAGAGGAGAGGGAGGAGGAAGAGGAGGAGAAGGAGGAAGAGGAAGAAGAGGAGAGGGAGGAAAGAGGAGGAAGAAGAGGAGACAAAAAGAGGAGAAGAGGAGGAGGAAGAGAAGGAAGAAGGAAGGAAGGAAGAGGAAGAGGAGAAGAAGAAAAAGAAGATGACCTACTTGAAACCTTTTTTTGGTGCTGTTGCCTTAAGATTTACAGAATGGAATCCTTCAAGAAGCATTGTAATATTATTCCCAAGCTTTCATTTCCGCTCAGGCCAAGTCCCCTTGGTGGTTTTTTTTTGCTATTCCAGTTTTCTTTACCTTTATCCTTGCCACAGGGGGCAACTGAAGCTTCCTTTAGATCCAATGATTTGAGAAGATATTTTTTGGCTAAGTTAAAATGCTTTAGGCTTTATGGCCTAAGCAAAGCTAATGTGCTGTCCTTATTACTCCTAGCTTCTTGTTTCATCAATGTCTCCCGTTATCGAAGAAGTTGCAGCCAAGCGGTTTAGAAGCGCCCCATATTTTGCGACTTTCCCCCTTCCCTTCTTCATACTTTCCTTCCTCCTTTTTCCTCCTTTTCTGGCATCTTAACTAAGTTGGTTAATTGTTCTGTCTGAAACACATTTATCTCCACCTTTTAGAAAAAGGAATCATTAGAGGCTTCTTTTAGTTTTATCTTTCCTTCGGGGTCTTTTCTTTCATTTTTGAATAACATTATCGAGTAAACTGCCCTTTTCCCATTCCCCCTGCAAGTAACCTCCCTGACTCATTTCAAGTGAAGGGCAGGTCAATCTATCTAACAAAATGAAATTCAATGTAGACAGTGGTGGGATTCAGCCCGTGTAACAACCGGTTTGCTGAGCATGCTTCACTCCATGCGTGCACAGTGCATTTGAAAACAGCTCAAAAACTTATCTTCTATTGCAGCCCTGGTGAGTAAAACAGCTGAGGTGTGGCAATGCATTCTGCCGCACCTATCAGCTGGGCTTCAAACGAAGGAAATATAGGTCAGTATAGTGCAGGGGTGGGTGGGCAGGCCCACCTAATCCTCGGAGCAAACCAGTTTGCTCTCAGCATATCATCGAAGCTGCCAGTTTGCCTGAATCTGTCTGAACTAGCTGAATCCTACCGAATGTAGACAAAAGCAAAGTTTTACACTTAGACAAGAAAAATCAAATGCACAGGTACAGACTAGCTGAAACTTGACTCAGCAGCGGTAACTGCGAGAGGGATCTTGGAGTCCTAGTGGACAATCACTTAAATATGAGCCAACTGTGTGCGGCAACTGCCAAAAAGACCAATGCAATCCTAGATTGTATTAATGAAGGGATAGAATTAAGATCATGTGAAATATTAGTGCCACTTTATCCGACCTTGTTGTGAGACCACACTTTGAATATTACATCCAGTTTTGGTGGTCATGATATATATATGTACAGTATATATGTTGAGATTCTGGAAAGAATAAACAAAGATGATTAGGGGACTGAAGGCTAAAACATGTAAATAACGGTTGCAGGAATTGAATCAGGGGTGGGTTCCTGCCAGTTCTAGAAGAGGTTCCACAAATCCACAGTGTCGTTTAGAACTGGTTCCAGCTCCTGCCCATCGCCCGTCTGCACATCATCAAGATGAAGAGCGAGAGGAGGAATTCTGGGAGTTCAAGTCCACAAGTCTTAAAGCTGTCAAGTTTGAACACCCCTGGGTTTTTTTTCTAAAGGGTTAGGGGTGCAAGGGTCTTGTAACTTGACAGCTTTAAGACTTGCGTGCTTCAAATGCCAGAGTTTCTGAGCCAACATTTTGGTTGCTAAGCAAGAGCGTTGTTGAGTTTCACCACATTTTACAAGTTGGCCACACTCACTCAGTCACATGGCTTGCAAGCCACTCCCACCCAGTCACACGGCCAGCAAGCCACTCCCACCAGTCACATGGCTGGCAAGCCATTCCCACAAAGCAGGCCACACCTACAGAAGAGGTTCTAAATATTTTTGAAACCCACCACTGAATTGGTTATGTCCAATCTAGTGAAGAGAAGGATTAGGAGTGACATGATAGCAGTGTTCCAATATTTGAGGGGCTGCCACAAAGAAAAGGAGATCAGTCTATTTTCCAAAGCATAGAAAGCAAGACAAGAAACAATGGATGGAAAGTAATCAAGGAGATAAGGAATATATACATAAGGAGAAACTTCATGGCAGTACGAACAATCAACCAGTGGAATAGATTGCCTTTGTGGGTGCTCAATCACTGGAGGTTTCCAAAAAGAGACTGGGCAGCCATTTGTCTGAAATGGTGTAGGGTCTCCTGCTCAAGTAGGGGATTGAACTAGATTATATTGGACTCTAAGGTCCAGTGGTGAAATTCATTTTTTTTTAGTATTGGTTCTGTGAGCGTGGCTTGGCTGACATGGCAGGGGAAGGTTTCTGCAAAATCTCCATTCCCACTCCACTCCTGTGGGAAGGCTATTGCAACATCTCCATTCCCACCCCACTCCAGGAGAATGATACAGCAAAATCTCCATTCCCTCCCCACTCCAGGGGAAGGATACTGCAAAATCTCCATTCCCTCCCACCTGAAAACAGGACAACAATTGGCACTGCCGTTGGGTCAAACCCAGTATTGGGATTCAATTTTTTTACTACCACATCTGTTGGGGTGGTGTGGCTTGGTGGGTGTGGCAGGGGAAGGATACTGCGAAATCTCCATTCCCAGCCTACTCCTGTGGGAAGGCTATTGCAACATCTCCATTCCCACCCTACTCCAGGGACAGGATATTGCAAAATCTCCATTCCTACTCCTGTGGAAAGGATACTGGAAAATCTCCATTCCCTCCCCACTCCAGAGAAGGATACTGCAAAATCTCCATTCCCAGCCCAATCTAGGGCCAGCCAGAGATGGCATTTGCTGGTTCTCCGAACTACTCAAAATTTCCGCTACCGGTTCTCTAGAACCTGACAGAACCTGCTGAATTTCACTTCTGCTAAGGTCCGTTCCAACCAGCAGTGGGAGTCACTTACCTTCCCTGCCGGTTCGCAAATGTGATCCGTTTCTGTGCATGTGCAGTACTCATGCATTACACTGGAGCGGGTGTGACGACCTTCTGCAACCCTCTGTCAGTTAAAACGGAGCTCCGAAGGGCTTCCCATGGCTCTTGCAAGCTCTGTTTTTGGCTGTGACGGCCTCTTGAAACTCTCTTCCAGTGAAAACAGAGCTTGCAAGGATCGCCTGCAGCCCTCCTGAGATCTGTTTGCACTGGCAAAGGTACCACAGGCCAGTCCTTTGCTGTTTCCAGGGTGGCCCCGTGGGCCAGATATAAGTACCCCGCATGCTGGATCTGGCTCCCAGGCCTTGAGTTTGACACCCCTGAGATAACAAGTCCAACCCACATGTCTGATTAGGTGAAAGGGTCTTCGTCTCACTCCTCAGCCTCATTTATTTGTAGACGTTCTCCAGGATCCAGCCCTAAAACCAAAACTTCAATTTGTTGCTAGGTTCTCTGATTTCTTCTTTTCAGTTAAGTGATCCTATCAATACCACTGACAATTCTTAGAAAAATTCATCAGGCCCATGTAATGTGGTTTGGTTTTTTCTTTCCAGTGACACACCATCTGGGATTTCCAGTAATATGTTCCTACCACTTTAAATTAAATTTGGATGAAACAGAATGTATTGCTTTGCACCTGTTTGTCTGCCTTTCCTCCTATTAATTTTACTTGTCACAACTGCCATCTTTGGGTGTCTTCTGAAGTCCAAGGTCTGGGAGTTCTTCTTGACGAAAAACTGACTTTCATCATTAAGCAACAGCAACTTCCATTTTCTCAATATCTGGAGAATTTGTTCATTTCTTCTTATTCAAACATTTCAACAGTTCGTTCATACCTTGGTGGTGACTCGCCTGGACCATTAGTGAGAAAGTTTTCCTGACTCTCTTTTCCATTCTGGGTTTTAGGTCCTCTGCAATTCACCTCCTTCCATCAATCCTTCCACTGACTAGGTTTTGAGAGCATTGTCGGTTTTAAATGGTGGATGCTAATTTTTTGAACTGAAGTTTGATTGCAATCGATGTGTCAGGTCTGGAAGCCATCTTTTACCTTTGGGACTTCAGGCCTGCCACATTTTCTGCTGTGGGAAAAATGGGAGGAGGATTATACAGAATATGGGTGATATATAGTCAAAATAACATTCTTTTCTCAGAGAATCAAGGCCAGCTTGCCCTGCAGCTGCGATAAGGTGACTGGGAGGCATCTCCAGTTTGGGATGGTGCCTGATTGGGCCATGTGATGGACATGTGGGTGCTGGGCAGGGACTTGAACTTTCACTTAGGAGGGGAAAACCTGGAAACTTTCAGATTCGGCTTTTTCTGGATGTGCCAGTATGATATCTCTAATAAAATAGAACTTTGAGAAAATTCAAGCCTTCTTTTGTTAGGGTGTTACTTGGAACCTGACATTAACCCCAATCTCTTTTAAAGAACTCTACCAGCTCCCCTGAACTCTGGGGTGCTGTCCGGAGGCCTGAGCCGCAGTGTCAACCTGAACCCTGGCGGCGTCAAGACTTAGGAGAGATGGAGGAAGACAAGAAACCCTTGGAAGGAGCCACCGGAAATGGTTCTGATTTATGTCGAGACCAGGGGTGGGTTCTCGCAAAGATTACTGCTGTTTTGCTCAACTAGTTTCCACAAACTAATTGTCTGTCAAGCAGGTAAAATGTTGAACATGGGTCACATCTACAGAGGAGTTGAAACCTTCTCTGGGGATCATGTGTCACACATCCCCAGCTCCTCCTCCTAACAATCTAGAGGTTTTCATCAACAATGAATGCAGCTTTACAAGCAACTAGTATAATTTGAGGAACAACTCTGTTTGTGTACATTGTGCTGTCACATCCCTGGCTCATCTTGTCCCCCAGATTTTATGGGTGGAATGAAACTAGTGGTGGGATGCCGCTGATTTTACAACCGGTTTAGTGAGTGCGCGTTTCATGTGCAGTGCTATATGATGGATTTAGAAGATCAGCTGCTTATCTTCCAAGTCAGCAATGATAAGTAAAACAGCTGGGGGAGGAATCAGCTGTGGTGATGTGATTGAGATAAGCTGGAAAGCAGGAAATAAAGGACAGGATAGAGCAGAGGCAGGTGGGCAGGGCAGCTGATTGTTGGAGCTACCTGTTCCCCCGAACCAGTCTGAACTGGCTGAATACCACCTCTGAATGCAACTCCCCATTCTGATTGGCAAATGAGCATTGGGCTGAGACATCTCAGGGCTCAGCGATTGGCCAAGAATGGAAAGTTCTGATTGGCTGTGAGCAAGCACCTGTTTCCTGGGTGAACTACATCATAGGCTCATTGTGAGGATAAAAGGAAGGAATTATTCATGCAGGCTTGTAGTCCTTAGAGGCACCAAAGCAAGAATTTGCTGTGATTGCTATTAAATGCCTCATTATAAGCAGTGACATTGTGTTTCTGACTAATAATCCATCAGAAATGCAGAGGGTGGGGGCAGATTTCTCTTAAATAGGACCCCTCGATTTGCCTCATCTCATTTTTCCAAGGTGAGGTTGGTGTGGCAGCTTTTACAAAACTTCAGAGAGAAAACAGCACACCGTCGTCTCAAATGTTTCTCCCTCGCTTGGCCTGTCTCCTTCCATCCATTCAAAAATCTGTTTTTTAATTGCCCTGATGGTGTGAACCTCAATATGCTGGGTGCTAAGCTCTTGGCATACAGAGGTGAATGGAGGGTCGCTGGTCCCTGATTTTTGCTTGCAGATGGTTTGGCCCTGCCTGAATCACGTTGAGTCAAAGCCACGGAGCTGTCAACCGAAAGACAGGTTGACTTCATCCTCTTGATGTCCCTCAGGTGAGGATCTCTGGCAACAGGGAAGTTAACTCAAAGACGGGCCGTTGCTTCTGCCCTTTGAAGTTTGGCATCCTGGCTGTGAACAGGAAGCCTGGGGTTGAAAGCAAATTTTTAATACAAACAGAATGACATTAATATCACATTTTGCCATGATGGGGAGAGACTACATTGCAGGCAGCCCTTTTAAACTCCCAGCAGTGATGTTCTTTACTTGGAAAGAAGGGTAGGGGGGCAGATGCGACGGCAGCATCTAATTTTGCTTCTATCAGAATGAAAAAGGACTTGTCAACTGGATGAAACTGGGATTTCAGGAGTGAACAATTGAGAGACACGACTGGTAGAATGTTGGTGCCAGAACATTTCAGTTAATGCGACTTCCTGGTCTTTGTTTCCAGCCTCTTCTCCCATGTCTTCTTTCTGTTAGAATTGGGGGCGAGGCTGGGTGGGGTGGAAGCACTGAAACTCATTAAAACAACATCAAGCCGTCGGATGCAAAACAAAATATTGAAAAGACACTCTTCAGTATTTCCACATGCAAGTTTCCCTTCGTAATATTTATCGGTACTCTGGGATTTCTCCCTGCCTTTCTGGCTTCCTTGAATGGGGAGGTTAGAAATGTAGGTGCTCTGTTCAGCGTTTGCCTGTCACGATAAAAGGATATCAACATGGTTAATAGTCAAGGTTGGCACATGAAAGGGGAGCTGGAGGGATTAATTTTGGGGAAGGGAGGACAAATCATCAGTTTGTCCTTTCTTTCCATGCAAAAACAACTGCCTCATTTGTTATACTGTGGTTCCATGGGGTGGCTTAAGAATGCCAGTTGTGTGTGGCATTGGCCAAGCGTATAATCCTACTTCCAAAACATGTCAGCTCTGTTTAAAAACAATAAGCTTCTAGCTTTTAGTGCCTGGAAAAATGTTCCTAATATTCTGGATGAGACCTACAGAGCCAGAATGACATTCAATAGCACATCTGGGTGGACATAAGCTTAGGCAGAAGTTACTGAATGGGACAAAAACCAATTTGTATTGGTTTGAGTCCCGTTTGGGTGGACTCAGTGATGGGTTTCGACTCCTGTTGCAACTGGTACGCTACAATGGGAGCTGGGCATGCACCAATGGCACACGTGCTGTGCACTCATGCGCACCCACTGTCTGCGTCACTCCAGCTGCTCGGCGGAGCATCGTGCAGGTGCTATATGCTGCGTGCATGCGTGCAGATAGCCCGTTTCCTTCAAATACAGATAAGGAATGAGGGTGGGCGGGAGGACCCTCCAAAGCAAGCTTTCCGGTATGGTGGCTGCTGCTTCTGGCAGGCACCGGTAAGTGCCTACTGGGACGTACCGCCTGCAACCCCCCACTGGGTGGACTCAATGAAAACAGTGGAACATTTGTTAGTGGGGAGTCGCTTCTATCCTCTTGGTTTTAGCAGGTTTGCTCTAATGTTACGGAGTCTGGATACAGCTAATATTAGGTAGAAGATGGTGAGGGGGATTAGGGGCTAAATCCTAAAAGGATCGGTTAAAGGAATTGGGAAAGTTTAACCTCAAGAAAGAAAGGCTGAAAAGAGGCACGATAGTAGTTCCCCAATAACTTAAGGATTGGCCTTGGAAAGATGGTATGCAGCAGTGGGTTTCATATTTTGTTACCACTGGTTCACCCCGCATGCGCCTGCCCGCTTCACATGAGCCCGTTCCGTGTATGCTCCCGGCCTTCCATGCATGTGCTTTGCTTGTGCACATGCCTTCTGCGCATGTGCCCAGCCTCAAAAACATGCCTAAATAGGACGACATAGAGTCAGGGCAAATGGGCAGGCCCTGCTGCAATTTCCACTATGTTGGGCAAACCAGTCCGAACGGGCTAAATACCACCTCTGATAGTATGGATTTATTTTTTTGTAGCTCCCAAGTATAAGAACACAACCCAATTAGTGGCAGCTTTATAGAGGGAGATCTTAATTTGAAATTAGAAAGTTTCCTATCATAAGAGCTATCCAGCAGCCTGCAAATGTGGAAACGGGTGGACTCCAAAACTGGAGGGTTTCAAAAATAAGTTGGACAGCCTATTGTTTGAGATGATCTGAAGAATCCAGCAGAATATGTCTAGAAGATTCTCCCAAAGTCTCTTCCAAACTTTGGATTCTCTGATTTTTCTATTGCTGATTGGTTTTTCTAACAATCAATCAATCAATCAATCAATCAATCAATCAAACAATCAATCAATCAGTCAGTCAGTCAGTCAATCAATCAAACAAACAATCAAACAATCAAACAATCAATCAAACAATCAAACAATCAAACAATCAAACAATCAAACAATCAATCAAACAATCAAACAATCAATCAAACAATCAAACAATCAAACAAACAAACAAACAAACAAATAACAAATAAAAGATCTAGTGTTAATTATAATTTAAGAAGTTGAGAGCTAGGTTTTTTTTTGATAGGCTAGCTCTCATTCTTGACCTAGAATAGCTCACCAAATATGACATGATGGAGGAAAAATTTGAGTAAGTTATGATGCCTGATTGAGCCTGGAAAACATAATGATATGTAACCTGAATGAGTCTTTCCCTGTTCCGTCAAGATAGGCTGACTTTTGAAATGGGAGCTTTCCTCTTTAGTTCCCAGATTTAACAGAATAGCAGAATAACAAGAGTTGGACAGGACCTTGGAGGTCTTCTAGTCCAAGCCCCCTGCACAAGTAGGAGACTCTATACCTTTCTGGACAAATGGCTTGACCAATTTCTTTTTTAAAACCTCCAGTGATGTAGCATCTACAACTTCTGAAGACAAGCCGTTCCACTGATTAACTCTTCTCCTTCTCAAGAAATGTCTGTTAGAGTTTGCAGCAATCCAATCAGCATACATGTAAATAATTCAGCAGGATTCATTTATACAAGAAACTTCTTTATATACGATAATATAAAGCATGACACATTTATTAGTTTTTTTTATTAGTTTTATTAGAATTTGTAGGCCGCCCTTTTCCCTGAGGGGACTCAGGGCGGCTCACATAAAACTGGGAAGGGGGGAACACATGTACCAATGCAGCAGAAGCCAGAACCAGAATCACAGAAACACATATAATACAGATAGAGGCTATATTGCAAGGACAAACTAACTCTTATATACAGACCAGTTGGCTAAGCCCCGCCCAGGCTCTGAGCCGTCTGAGTCACCAAACAGTCTCCATTGGCTGACCTGTTATCATGTCTATTCCAATTCATGAATTCTTATACAGTGACAATGTCTCCTTAGTTCTAAGTTGGTTCTCTCCTAGTGCAGAAGCTGAAGCAAGATGCAAGAGAAATGACTATCCTTCTTCCATCAAGGAAATGCATAGAAGAGGAGAAAAACTCTTGTCCTCCCTCCTGGATATACCCTTCCTCCATGAAGGAATCACAACTGACAATCCTTTGATTATCAAGAGTGCTAATCAACTGGGTAGCCTACAATAGTGACCAAACTTTAGCAATAGCACTTAGACTTATATACCACTTCACAGTGCTTCTACAGCCCTCTCTAAGCAGTTTACAGAGTCAGCATATTGCCCCCAACAATCTGGGCCCTCATTTTACCCACCTCAGAGGGATGAAAGGCTGAGTGAAGCTAGAACCTGGTGAGATTCAAACTGCCAAATTGCAGACAGCTGGCAGCTGGCAGTCAACAGAAGTAGCCTGCAGTACTGCATTCTAACCACTGGGCCACTGCAGCTCCTAACTGCTCCTAACCCTCTGTTGCAGCATTCTATGGTCCCACAAGCATATGTTACAGAGCCAGAGAAAGTGTTCCAATAGGGGTCAACCTATTCTCCAAAGCACCTGAAGACAGAACAAGAAACAACGGGTGGAAACTAATCAAGGAGAGAAGCAACCTAGAACTAAGGAGAAATTTTCTGACAATTAAAACAATCAACCAATGGAACGGCTTGCCTCCAGAAGTTGTGAATGCTCCAATACTGGAAGTTTTTCCAGAAGATATTGGACAGCCATTTGTCTGGAATGGAATAGTTTTTTTTCCTGCCTGAGCAGGTTATTGGACTAGAAGATCTCCAAGATCCCTTCCTACTCTGTTATTCTGTTACTTGCATCAAAATGCACACCATATACCTTTCATATAAACAGTGGGAAAAGTCATATAAGATGTACCAATCCAAATGTATTGCACTTCATCTCCTCTGCTAGAAATGTAAGACCTTCTTAACAGCATTATGGGCCCCTATTTAATGCCTCATAAGCAGTGACAGTGTGTTTCTGACTAATAATCCATCAGAAATGCAGAGGGAGGGACAGATTTCTCTTAAATAGAACCCCTTGATTTGTCTCATTTTTTTCCAAGGTGATATTGGTGTGGCAGTGTACTGGGGCCCCTACGACAACTACTCACAGGAATAAAAATGTAAATGGTCGATAAAATCAAACATATATTTATTTTATTGGCACTTCCAACAAAATTGGTGTTGAAACATTAAAAGCATGATGTGTAGCAACAATTAATCCACATGAGAAAAATTTGAACAATATACAAGGCTTGAAAAACACAATAATACTCAGTAAGCTATACAGTTTCCGTATTTATGATACAAGGCAGGGGTGAAAACTACTTACCTTTGCTATTGGTTTGCAAATGTGAGCATGCGTGCACGCTTGCTCTGCTCACCCACGCCACCTCCATGCATGTGCAGGATCTTCTGTGCATGCGCAGAGCATCAAAAACAGAAATGACATCCGGGAAGGTGGGTTGAGCCTGCTACCAAGCACGCCTGCAAAGGTAAGCAGAACAGCGAGAGGAGGAATCCGTTGTGACACACAATTTAGATTACTATATTTTTGGAGTATAAGATGCACCTTTTCTCTCAAAAAAGAGGCTGAAAATCTGGGTGCATCTTATACACTGAAATTCAGTGACATGCGGTGAGGTTTATGGCTGGTGAGGCAGTCCTCTCTCCCGACACCCTACTGACTAAAGCGCTTTCTTTCACCTGCCTGTGCTTGCGGCAGAGCTCAGGCGGGCGAAAGAAAGCACTTTAGTCAGTGGGGTGTCGGGGGAGAGGAGAGAATGCCTGAACATTCTCTCTTCTCCCCCGACACCCCACTGACTAAAGCACTTTCTTTCGCCCGCCTGAGCTGGCGGGCTGGTGCAGACATAGAGGCGGGCGCCTCTGCTGGGGGCCTGCCGCGGACACAGGCAGGCAAAAGAAAGTCTCTTTCGCTGGCCTGTGCTGGTGGGCTGCCGCGGACACAGAGGCGGGCGAAAGAAAGTGACTTTCACCCGCCTGAGCTGGAGGGCTGCCCTCCCTGCCTCTCCTACCCCCTTCCCTCTCTTCACTCAAACAAATTATCTCTGAAACAAACAAACAAACAAACAAACAAACAAACAAACACACACACACACACACACACACACACACACACACAGTTGCACCAGGAGGATTAGGTTTGAATTTTTCCCCCTCCCTCTGACCCACACATACATGTACCTTTTCCAGCTGTTTCACAGAGGATTTCAACTCTGCTCTTGCCTGCCATCATGAAAAGAAAAAAAATGTAAAAGGAAAAAGGCAAGAGCTGAGGTCAGGCTGAGCTAGTTGCTGCCAGAGTCGCCATGGATGACTCTGCTTAACTGTTTAAAAAAGCCTCTAAAAAAACGCCCTCTACAGGAGGAGGCAAGAGAATGACATGCCTCATCTACTTCAGGAATTTTTCAGCTTTTAACCTTTGCTAAACTCTGCTCGAGTGATCAAAAAGTCAGACTAGATGAAGCATGTGGTTCTCCTGCCTCCTCCTGTAGAGGGCGTTTTTAGAGGCTTTTTTAAACAGTTAAGTACTAAGCGGAGTCATCCACTGTGACTCTGGCAGCAACTAGCTCAGACTTTTTCCTTTTACATTTTTTTTTCTTTTCATGATGACAGTGGTGAGGCTCTGCCTCCCCTGACTGCACATCCCTGCACTGAATACAGCATTTTTTGCAACCTGAACCCCCCCCCCCTTCACCAAAATGGCCGTGCAGAGCCTGTAGGAGACTTTCAGAGTGTTCCTGAGGGCTGGGGCGGATATGAGTGAAAAACAGGCCTTTTTTTGCTTGTTTTGCCCCCCCCCAGTCCCCAGTAACACTCTATACGCCTCCTAAAGGCTATGCATGCAATGTTTTGGCAAAAAACGGGCTGTTTTTGCTCGTTTTTGGGGGGGAGCACCCTCCAGGAGCACTCTAGAAGCCTCCTAAAGGCTATTCATGCCTTTAGGAAATCCTGCTTTCTAGCTGATTTAAATTGTGCGCCATAGCTGATAGTTGGAAATACTGGTTCGCCCGATCTGGTAGCATTTTTTTTACAACCGGTTCGGGCAAACCGGTCCGAACTGGTAGCATTTCACCCCTGATACAAGGTGCATTGAAGGGTTAACTTAACATGCACAAATTAGTATAGGGCCCCTATGCTTGTGGGGCCCATGGGCAAGTGCTCATCAGACCCATGCATTAAGACAGCCCTGTAGAAATGAAGCTACAAACAGATCACCTCATCTGGATCTCCACATGCAATCCCTTGTTTGAGGTTTGGCAGTCTTTGAAAGCAAGTCAAAACCACTCCAAAGGCTGAGACAGATATGTGATAGAATTAACGTCTTTTTTTCCCTCCTACCCTCTAAAGTAGAGAGTTTCGGGGAAAATGGCCTCCCACAAATCATTTGATCATTTTCTCTTCATGGCTGTTTGCAATTTTTCCCGGGCCCTGTTTTCTTGCTGTTTCCTCTTTGTTGTTGTTTGCAGTAATTTTCTCTCCTCTCCTGCCTCCTTGAGTGATCTGAATCAGTCAGGGATCACATACTCAAAACGATGATAGCCCCAAGCATTTTGCTTAATAAATTGTAGCTGTTTGCTAATGTTATCAGAATGAATGAAGCTCACTCCGTATTTCTATTCTGATCAGAGGGATAAACTCACCGTTTATGGATTTTTGGGGGGCCAAAAACAAATGGATGATTTCTGATTTTACTAAGGACAGAATAAGGGGAGAAGGGATTCATGTTATATTATATTTATAATTGCTGTGAGATCGGAAAAGGCACCAGGTCTTATTTGGGGGGGGGGAGGGATGTTGTCCACTGATTCCAATATTTGAGGAACTGCCACAGAGAGGAGGGGGGTCCAGATATTTTCCAAAGCATTCAAAGGCCAGACAAGGAATAATGGATGGAAACTGAACAAGGAGAGATTCAACCTAGAAATAGGGAGAAAATTTCTAACAGTGAGAACAATCAACCAATGGAACAGAAGTTCCCTTTGGAAGTTGTGGGAGCTTCATCATTTGAGACTTTCAAGAAGAGACTGGACTGCCATTTGTCAGAAATGGTGCAGGGTCTCCTGCTTGGGCAGGGGGTTGGACTAGATGACCTATATGGTCCCTTACAACCAGTGGTGGGTTTCAATTTATTTTACTACCTGTTCGCTCATGCATCGATTCTGTAAATTTACCAGGGCATGCACAGAAGCGTCCGGGCAGGTGGGTGGAGCCTCCCACCACCACCACTACCAGTTTGCCCAATCCAGGGCGCACCGGCAGAAATCCACCTCTGCTTCCACCTCTGCTAATCTGTTAAAACTATCTTTCTGTTTTCTGTTTTTATTTTTTGCTCTTTCTTGCTTTACCACTTTGTCCTTGCTCTCTTATCTTTCTACCTCTTTATTTTGTTTTGTGTTTATCTTTGAACTTTGTAAATGAAACAAAGAACCCCACCTCTTGGATAGAGCTTACAAAAGAAGGGGAATCCAGTCCTGTTAGGCCAGTCCATTCTCAAAAAAAAAAACAAATACTTCTGTGATGACTTGGGGTATAGCATGAAAGCAACAGAACCAGAGAACAGGTCTAATTCCCCTTTATTGCTCCAACTGTGCCCCCCAAACGTTCCCATATTCACTACAAGTCCTGGAGTAAAGCTCTCACACACACTTTCAGTAGCCTCTGGCTGTGAGTAGTCCATGAAGCAAGGTTAGCCACACAGAAACCAGGACCAGCAGTCCAGTAAGCCAGGTTAATCCAAACAGAAACCAGGGCAAGAAGTTCAGTGAAGCAGGCAAACCGGGCAAGCCCAGAGCACAGTAATCTCCAAGCATCAGCAAGTACACACAATTCTCCATAGATTCAATGCTTGTTTCCAACAAATGCCCCTCCCACCAGCACCTCCTTACATCTCAGTCCCCAGATGTGCCTTGTGAAAGGAAGTGGGGCACTCTCCTCTCTCATAGCCAACTCAGTCTGCGTTGTTCTCACCTTCTCTCTTCTCTCCATGCTCTAGGATCAGGAGGGGATGGTCCTTGCTCTTTGCATGAGCTGTGTCTCCCCTGTTCCTCCCTGTCTGCAGGCCTTTCTAATCCTGAAAAGCCTTTCCTGGACCAACTCTGCCCTTCCTCAGTTTCCTCCAAGGCCAACGGAGCCACCCTCTCAGTCTTTGTCAGCTCTTGTTCTAGCTCCTCTTCCAGCACAGATATCAGTCTCCGATGGGGGCATGACAACTTCTCACAACTTTATTTATTTTTTACTGTTGGAAGAAATGTCCTTCTGGGTTCTTCCAAGTGGGGAAAAAGACACTGGAAACATGGAGGCTGCTTGGAAAGATGGTTTAATGGTGGACAGGATCACGTGGCTTGAACTCCTGAACAGAAAAGGAGAATCACATACTTCAAGATATTGGGTGAAGAAGAAAAAGGGCGAAAGGGGCTTGTTGAGAGTTACTGTTTTTTATAGTCTCTGTTTGGCCCCACCTCTGTGTTTTCTGTTCCTGTATAAGAATTGTATTCTCTATTGGTTGTCAGACTCCCAGGGGTGGGATGGGGGCAGGGGTGGGTTTCTCGCCCAACCGGTTCAGTTGGAACGGGGCCGGCGGCATCCTCGTGCACGCGCATGGCACACGCATGCATACTAGCACCTGTGCGATGCTCCAGCTGCTCCTGGAGGATCGCGCAGGCGCTGTATGCGTCCTGCGCATGCGTGGAAGCGCAGAACTCGTCAAAACCGGGTAAGGAGCGCGGGTGGGCGGGTGGGCCCTTCGCCGTTCCCGGAAGTTACTTACTTCTGGGTTCGCCGACCAACCGGTTCGCAAGGACCGCCGCGAACCGGTTGAAACCCACCCCTGGATGGGGGGGGGTCTTAGCTAACTTTGTAAGTTAATTGTGTGTCTTTTGAGTCCCAAGCTTGGTTGAGTTCCCAGATGCCCTGGGGTGAGTTTCTGTTGCAGGCTAATCCTACCTTTGTTATGTAGAATAGACTGGCTCAGGCCTTTTAATGGCCCATTGACAAAGGTGGGGGCTATTAAAAGTGAGTCTGTTTCTTAAAAAATAATAATAATAAAGTGAGTCTGTTTCCTGCCTAAAAACATGTTTCTCAATATAATATTCTGTCTGTTGAATATTTCCTAGGATATTTCATTCTTCTAAGAGAGGGATGGGTGCTAACGTCCTACATTACCATGAGCCAAAAGTTGCTAGTGGCCCATGGATTAAATATTCACATTATATTTAATATAAGATGCATAAGGCAGACTTGCCTTGTGCAACTCTGATTAGTGCTCCACAACAAGGCATTTCTGAATGTCTGTTTATTAAATAGCATGCCAAGAAAGATAAAGCAATGGGTTAAAAAAAAAAGGAGTTTACAGGTTTTAAACTTTTTTTTTCTCTTGAAAAGAAACACAGGTGGGTTTGAGTGACATCCAAGCATAGTAGCGTGGCTTCTAATGCTGTACGATTTCACCTGATTGCTTTGAGGTTGAATGTCTAATAATGTTGGATGGTCAAGTTTTGAGTTCCAAATGGATCCTTCATAAAAGATGGGAACAGGTGAGAGGAGGAATGTCCAATTCGATCATTTATTACTTGATATTGAAAGAGACAGAAATTTATTCCCGTGTTTTGAGTTGTTTTCCCTCCGAGGTAATTTACAGAGTGGGAATGTATGATCTTCCCCAGTCATCTGTCTTTGAGATTTGCAGATATCAGAACGGGCAGCAGTTTTGCGACTTGTTATAAACAAATGTTTCGTTGTATTACAACCTATTTCTCTGTTAAAAGACCCATGAAATTTGCCTCCTGCTACAGCCGGCTAATCGGAGGGTGATTGGCTGGCAATGAAATGGAAAGAGGACAATTCCGCTAAGCAGCAGAAGACGCCGAACTGATTTTCAGCCAATTTGAGACCCAGCTTGGCTGAAGTTCTTTCTCCGAAAAAAACTGCAAAGTGAAAAGCTTGAAGTGCCTCTGAATGTAAAAGCCAAAATCAATTTGATTTTAAATGATTTTCAACTGATTTTAAAAGGCAACGGCGTGGAACTTATGGGAGAGGTTAAAAGGCTTCAATTCGATTCACTTCAGATGAAGACAAGCTTATTTTTCGCCTTTATTCAATGTATTCCTCTTTCTATTGTTTTGCGAGGCTTTGTGCCTAGCCAATTTGTTTAAGAATTGCTAGAGCAGCAATAGTGAATGGTTGCTGTTTTAAACAGCCAGAATAAAATACTAAACAGCTCCCTGAAAATTGTTTAGGTGGATGTGCGATACTTCATTGATGGCAGCAGATTTTTCTTGAAAATAATCCTCTATGATGCATAATGTGAGTTTTTATACATACATACATACATACATACATACATACATACATACATACATACATACATACAAACATTGCATGCATGCATGCATGCATACATACATTGTGTGTGTGTGTGTGTGTGTGTGTGTGTGTGTGTGTGTATGTAAAAGCCAAACTCATCACAAAATCTCCAGAACTGTAAAGCCTACAAACTTGAAATTTGGCACTTATGTTCCTCTTGGCTTCTCGATGCTTGCTAAGACAGGATTTTTCAAAATGACCACCAGATCAGTGTTTCTTATACTGTGTGTGTGTGTGTGTGTATGTGTGTGTGTGTACATACACACACACACAAACACGCTCTGATGCTTAGGAGTTAGATGTTCTACTCCCCCTCCCCACCTGAAAAGAACTCTATTCCAACTGCCACTTGGGCAGGGGCGTGGCCAGCATTTTTGCTGATAAATAAATGAAGGGAGACTAGTATAGATCTATTTCAAGGTATTCCAAGATCTATTTCAAGCTATTTAGCTCTCATCAGCTAGCCATACCCTTGCTGGGATTTGAAATTGGGCTATTTTTACATATTAGGCAGTTATATTAACCTCTAAACTTAATCATTCTCCTGAAATGATTAATATAAAACATATTATACATGCATGCATGCATGCATGCATGCATGCATACATACATACATATATACATCTTTTGGATTAAAGAAATACTTTAATTTAACCATTTAAAGTTATGACAGACCTTTCCACAGATTCTTTCCACCTGTTTTCAGACTTATGACAGTCTCACACACAACTGTATGGTTCACCGACAAATGCGCGATAGACATAAGCGTGCCGACAAAACCGCGATGGACAAATGAGCGCCGTCAAAATTGCTAATTGATTTTCGACAATAGCGCGCTGACAAATGCGCGATGACAAAATCGCCAGTGAATGTGCTGTGCCTTTAACATAGTGGAACGCGTATATGTACGTTATAACCCTGGGCTTGGTGGCCAGAAATGCTTGCAGGTTCTTTGGCTCCTTCTCCAGGGGTCTCTGCTGCTGCCCGCCTGCCGGAGGATTTCCTGAGCCTGCAGTAAGTTGCAAGGCAGAGAACCCCAAGTCCAAAAGGCCCCCTCTCCCCTGGCTGGGTTTGCAGAGACATGTAATGGAATTGATTTTCCTCCCGTTTTACATGCTCAATGAACATTTGAATTAAGATTTGGCTGCCTCTCCTGGAGGACAAGGGGGGCATGGGGGCTGCTGTGAGCTTGGAAGCAGAGGGGGAGAAACTTTCTTTGGGCCTTTGCTCTGGACTGGCCACCGGAGAGGGCCAAAAGGGCTCCAGATTGTGTCTCTGGACTCAGTGGGCATTGAAAGGGACAGGGACGAAGCTGGAGGATGGGCAGAGAACTGGGGTGGGGGAGGCAGCAAAGCCCTTGGCTGTGCCTAAAAGGGCTTGCATGGCACAGGGAACATTTCAGGTGTCTTCAAGGTGAGACCTTCTCCCTGAGCAAGGAGGCTCCAGGCTGAGCTTCTCTTGTGGTTGTCATCATCGCGTTTTTGTCGGCGCGATTTTATCATAGCTTTTTTGTCGGCGCGATTATGATGTCGCATTTAAATTGGCGCTATTTTGTCAGCGTGGATATGTCCATCACGCAATTGTCAGGTTACGCAATTGTATTTGGTCGCTTGGCAACCAGCTTAATTTTATGGCCATTTGCAATATCCCATGGTCACGCCATCATGGAACTTTTTTTTGCTGGTTTCTGATGTTTACTTCCAGTTTCTGGCACACACAAAAATGCCTGTTAGGAAAAATGGATTGTCATAATTTTGAATCCAGTCCCATGCTACCTCAACTTACCACCGCACTGACTTTCAATTGCAATTCTGGGTGCAATTACAGTTGTAGAGTAAGGGCTACCTGTATTCGTTCTTTCTATAGTTTCACGTAGTTTCTGTCTTAAAAAAACAAACAAATCTTTTATTTTATAAACCGGACTCACAGACGATGATCCCAAAAAGTCTTTGCCAATCTTTCTACTTTAGAAACCTTACTAGCCAAGTTCTTTGAAGTCCAAATCATGTCCATTCTTGAAAGAGATCTTTGCCAATCCTTGTATTCTTTTTCGTTGCTTTAGCACCATGATGGTGAACCTATCGCAGAGCCCTCTCTGTGGGCACGCCAGCTATCACCCCAGCATGTGTGCATTCCTCCTGCTGGTCAGCTCGTCTTGTTGGGGGGGGGGGCAGGGCGCATGTGAGGGACATGCAAGGGACATGCGTACACATGTATGGGGTGGGGCGCATTAATGGGGAACACTCACATTGGGGGTGGGGATGTCACCTGAGAATTGCATTATGCGTGTGGGGGCAAGCGCATGAGCACACTTTCAGCACACGATGACAAAAAGATTACCCATCATTGCTTTAGCAGGTGTAAGGAGGGAAGTGGAACCAGTTTATTTTCCTTTTTTTCCTTTTTTTCCTTTTTTCATCTCCCCCCCTGTATGTGTGTGTGTGTGTGTCTGTGTCTGTGTGTGTGTGTGTGTCTTTCCCTCCCTCTCTTCTCTCCCCCTTTCCCTCCCTACCTCGTTTCCTCTCTTTCCCTCTCCCAAATCTGTGACACATCATTTATATTGTAAGACTCCAATTTACCCTAGGAGCCTATCTGGAATTCTTTTTGGCCACAGAGTGAGGTGAAAGTGCTTTAATTAAGTAAAATGTGTCCCTTATCAAGACCGCCCCTGCATTTTTCTCTCCAGCCAAAACTAGATCAGGCCAAGGTAGCACCTCATTTGTCTGCTGTCTCTTCTTTTTTTTTAAATAAAATTTTTATTTTTAATTTAATACAAACACAATCCTTTTTACATGCTGTAGAAAGTGTATCAGTTGGTTACAAAAAGACTTTTGTGCATCTCTTCCACAGTCAACAAACATAATTCATATTAACTCAAGCATTTTAACTCAAATATTTAAACATGTCACCATCATCATATCTCCATTTTCATTTGACTATAATTGTTTAAGCGTCCTTCATCATAAAATATACCAAAATTTAATACATAACCACATACTGGCCTTTCAATTACTATTTCTAAAATCCTCCACTAACACTAAATCCTTATGTCCTATTCTAGCTAAACATCCATAATATTTAATAACAAAGTTTTCTAATCCTCCTTTCCAAATCACTGTTTAAATTTACACCCAGTTTATTCTTATCCCTCCTTTATTTGACTATATACTGTATCATAACATTTTCCCCCTAATAATCAGAACTTTAACTATATCTAAGTTGGCTCCCTTTTTTTATTAATCTTTATGTATAATCCAAAAGGATTTCTAATCTTCCTTACACGGGTACCATTCCATATTATTATCCAATTATACTCATCATAACACTATACATTGTATACATTAGTAACATTATCATTTACTTATTTAAAATATATCTATTGTCAATACATTTCACTAAATTTAACTAGTTTTAAATTATATTCTTCCATCTATCGACCTGTATCTTTCCAATAGCAAAACAGTCTCATATCTTCTGCCATTTGTAGTGCCAGTCCTCTAACCATCTCCTTGATCAACTTTGTGTGGACTCCTCTTAGCAACTCTTTGCTTATAAGATCTCTCACATAATCTTGATGCCCTTCTTCTGTTTCCTTAATCAGCTTATCTTTGATTGTCAATAGTGTTTTCCATGCTATTGCTAATTATATTTATTTTCCACTTTGATTTTTTGAGTTTTAACCACCACATTTTGCATTTGATAAACATCTTCAACTTCTTCATCATATTTGCTGTTATGCGCTCTAAGTCTTCCAGCTTCTTCTCTATCCTCTCATATGTATTTGGTAATTTCTGTATTTCTGAAAATATCTTTTGCAAGCTTAAGGTTTCTGTTTGTTTTTGAAATTGTGCCATTCTCTCCAGCTAACAAACACAGCTTCTCTAGCTTGGAAGGTTAAAAAAAATTAAACAGATTCACAAAAACATTTGTTTTCACTTTTTTCTGGTTAGAGATATACTTCAAAGGGACATCTGTATGCTTCCCTTCTTATCACTCTCTATAACCAAGCAGTAAGACCTTGCAGTGCCAAGCCAAAACAATCAGCAAAGAAAAAAAGTGTTCCATTTCCAATACACAAACCCTCCAGCCTCTGAGCAGCAGTGTTACCATTGCAAATCTTATTTCTTTTGTATCTTTTTTGTATTTCAAGTTAGAAAAAAGAGTCCAATCTTTAAATGAGTTAGAAAAACACACACAGCAATGAAAGAGGAAAACTTTAGACCATAGGTTACAGAGAACAATAAAAGAAAAAATAGAAGAAGAAAACTTAATCCATCCGTTTCAAAAGGTTTGCATAAATTCCATTCATGAAGATAGCATTTAAATTTAATTCCGCCGCTTGATTCTTCTGTTCTCCAATTTAAATGAATTTTAAGTTTTTTATAGGCAGTCTCTTTTTAAAACAGTAAAAGTTTCTTACCAGCTGGAAACACTTTCTCTTTCCGTATCCTTCTGTTTTGGAGCCGCCCCGACTTTGTCAGCCTTGGTTGGATTTTTTGTTGCTGGCTTGAAGAACTTCTCTTGCATTGATCATGGACTTTGTGATGTCCCTGAGGTCAGCAAGATATAGTCTTCCTGTTCACCATCTCTGCAGGATGGTTTAGGTCCAATTGGACCACCCAGCGGCAAAAGTATTGGCTGCTGTTTCGGAGCATCGAGACCGCACATCCATATCATTGCAACGTTAGTTCCTCCTCCTGCTGTCTCTTCTTTTCTGGAATCAGCTGTGATAAAATATTTAATGTTTATCAAACAGTTTACCAGCATATGGTATACCTGGCTTCAGTAACAAATGCAAACATGATATATCAAGGAGGAATACATGAAATGTGTTTAGATATTTCCCATGTTGAAGAAAGGGGAGAAGAACACCAGCTCGTTGTAGCTATCAGACAGGGATATCAACAGTCATCACCATCATTTAATGACCCCATAATCCCTTGCGGGGTGGAGTCTGAGCAACTGAATGGAGCTAGCAGAGTGTTTTAATGGCCAGATGCCCTTCCTGTCACCAATACGGAGTTTTGTTCAGCAGATATATTCTCATGATGCCCAGAGAGAGAAATATCTGCTTCTACCTAGGATTGGCATTCAGAGTTGTCAACCTTATTCTATGTAGTTTTCTCTCTGGTAATGCTATGCTGCTATCTGGGGCATACACAACCTTTGCCAGACCTATCCTTGAGCACTGCTCACCTGCCTGGAACCCACACTACATTTCGGACATTAAAACATTACAGAGGGTCCAGAGGTATTTTACAAGAGTACTCAACTCCTCTGCTCATAATAAAATTCCTTATACCACCAGGCTTGAAATTTTAGGCCTGGATAACCTTGAACTACGCCGTCTACATTCCAACCTGATCTTACTGCACAAAATAATCTGCCACAACGTCCTACCTGATAATGGCTACTTTTGCAATAACACAAGGGCTATCAATAGATACAAACTAAATGTAATTTTGATTGCGGGGAAAACGATTTCAGCAATAGATTAGTAAATGTGTGGAACACCCTACCTGATCCTTTTGTTAGTTCCTCTAACCCCCATTCCTTTTACCTTAAGCTGTCTATTGTGGACCTTACACATTTCTTAAGAGGTCTCTAAGGGGGCGTGCATAAGCGCACCAGCGTGCCTACCTTCCCGGCCCTAATGTCCCCATTGATATGTACTCTTTTTGTGTTTATGGCTATGTTTTTTGGGTTTTTTTTGCTTATTGAACTCACAGCCTCCTAATTGTGAAGCAAGAGCTCCACCTCAAGGCCACCGCACCACTCCAACAGGGACATCAATAGTGCGGAGTGGAAAAAAATACCAAAATGGCAGCCTTGACCTAATGATTGTGAAAAAGTCTTTGGAAAACTTGTAGCTGCCATCTTGAATTTTTTTGACCTCTTTCCCCAGGCTGTTGCTATCAGTAGCCCTGGAAGATGATCGTTAAGACCAGCGTCTCTCTCTTTAACTGTGTCAATGGCAGAAAAAGGAATTACTGTATTTTTCAGAATATAAGATGCATCCTTTTCCCTCAAAAAAGAGGGTGAAAATCTGGGTGCATCTTTTACACTGAATACAGCATTTTTGGCCTCCTGAAACTCTGCCCCCTTCACCAAAATGGCTGTGCATAGCCTTTAGGAGGCTTCCAGAGTGCTACTGGAGGCTGGGGAGGGCAGAAATGAGTGAAAAACAGGCCGTTCTTTTGCTTGTTTTTGCCCCCCCCCCCAGCTCCCAGGAGCACTCTACAAGCCTCCTAAAAGCTATTCATGCCCTTTTTTGACAGAAAATGGGCCCATTTTTTGGAAAAAAAAATGCCCATTTTGGGGAGGTCTGCAGAATGCAAAAACTTTTTTAAAAAATTTGCCTCTTCCAAATTGTGATGCATATTATACTCCGGTGCATCGTATACTCCGAAAAATACGGTAACATGCTTGGTTGTTTACTATAAGTAGTCCAGGTAGTCCTTGATGTACGACCACAACTGAGTCCAAAATTTCCATGGCTACATGAAGCATTTGTTAAGTGAGTCTTTGCCCATTTTGCAACCTTTCTCACCCCAGTTCTTAAGTGAACCACTGTAGTTGTTAAGTTAGTCACACTGGTTGTTAAGCGAATCTGCTTTCCCCTTGACTTCGCTTCTCAGAAGGATGTAAAAGGGGATCGCGTGACCCTGGGACATTGCAACCGTCATAAATATGAGTCAGTTGCCAAGCATCCGAATTTTGATCATGTGATGCTGGGGACGCTGCAATGGTCATAAGTGTGAAAAAAATGATCACTTTTTTCCAGTGCCATTGTAACAGACTACCTTACAGGTCAAGGACTACCTGTGCTTAGATCATTTGAATGCTATTGATACACCCAATTAAAACTCTTATCAGCTGCTCCTGCTCTTTCGTTAACCTAGCAGATAGGCCTTCCCAGCAGGGCCCAGTCTTACAAAACTGCATTCTGGGCAGATGTACAAATTTTAGCTCTAGGTGCATAACTGTGCCAACTCAGGAAGCTCAAACTGCCCAAAGAGCTGCTGATCCACTTCTACAGATGAATTATTGAGTCTGTTATCTGCACCTCCATAACTTTCTGGTTCGTCTTTGCAACCCAACAAGACAGACACAGACTTCAGAGGATAATTAGAACTGCAGAAAAAAGCAATTGCTACCAACCTGCCTTCCATTGAGGACCTGTACACTGCACGAGTCAAAAGAGGGCCGTGAAAATATTTACAGACCCCTCGCATCCTGGACATAAATTGTTTCAACTCCTACCCTCAATATGGCACTTTAGAGCACTGCACACCAGAACAACTAGACACAAGGACAGTTTTTCCCGATCGCCATCACTCTGCTAAACAAATAATTTCCTCAACACTGCCAAATTATTTACTAAGGCTGCATTACTATTACTATTAATCTTCTTATCGTTCCTATCACCATCTCCTCCCACTTATGATTTTATGACTGTAACTTTGTTGCTTGTATCCTTATGATTTATATTGATTGTCTCCTAGCATGATTTGATTGCATATTTGTACCCTATGACTATCATTAAGTGTTGTATCTTATGATTCGTGATGAATGTATCTTTTATTTTATGTACACTGAGAGCATCTGCACCAAAGGCAAATTCCTTATGTGTCCAATCACACTTGGCCAATAAAGAATTCTACTCTATTCTATCCTTTGACTTGTGCGTGGACAACTGAGTTATTCCAATTCCTGTGCAATACCAGCATTGCTGAGGTTGAAGTTGTATGGGTTACCATAAGAAGTCCCCATGGATTATACTCTATAGTCATTGCCGACTCTAGAAGATGGTGCTTCTCTCCATTTGAAGGCCATGGAGCCAGTGCTGTCTGAAGACATTTCCGCAGTCATGTGGTCAGCATGATGTCATGGAGTGCTGTTATCTCCCCCCCCCACCCAAAGTGGTACCTATTTATTTACTCATAATTACATGCTTTGGAACTGCTACATTGAGAGGAACTAGGGTGAGGATGGGAGCTCACCCGTCATGTGGGCGCTTGGGTCTCAACCACGGCTGCTGGATTTCCCCCACCATCATAAGCAAGCATGGGGTTTATTTGAAACTACTGTGACAAGTCTCTGTGAAATCATAGATTGCATCATCTGCAGAAATGGCCAGAATAAAACTTTCTGAGTACTTCAAGACTCTTTCGATGTCATCAGAGGTGGTATTCTGCCGGCTCGGACCAGTTCACCCGAACCGGTAGCCGAAATCATGGATGGCCTCGGCCACCTGCCCCGGCTCTATGCCATCCCATTTAGGCATTTTTAAAGCCAAAATGCATGTGCGGAAGGCTGAGCGTATGTGTGGACGGGGCACTTGTGAGCGAAGAGAGCACATGCATGCGCAGGCTCACATATGCAGATAACCCCTGGATGTCACTCCTTATTAATAGACCATGGGAACATGTTATGCAAACCTGGTTTCTCATGTTTCATGACAGGTGTCCAGGAAAGCAAAGATAAAAAAGGATGGAAAGGCTAGGATCAACCTGAGATTTGAAGGTGGCATGCAGAGATAGCATCGCTTCCATTCTGAATGTTCTTCCCATTGTTATCTCTCATCCAATGTTGTGCTTCAAATGCATACACAAAGTTTGCTTAGCAGTAGGTTAAAATGAATGGGAGGGAGGGAGGGTGGGGAGAGAATTGAGGACACTCAGGGAAACAATGCCTCTCTTAAATTACTTTCCTCTTCCATTGTTTATTTCGAAGCAAAACCAATTTATCTTATATTGTGATGTCCTCGGTGAAAATTAGTGTTCCCAGCCTCCATATAAAAGTGAACAGCTGGGGGAAATTGACATTTTAAATTTTAGGAAGTGCTAAGCGTACATCTCGAATAAGAAATTTTGAATTGGCTCTTTTCTTTTTTTAGAATGATGTGTGTATGGCTTCCAGGAACACAATTCTTAGAACAAGGTGAACAGCCCAGATGATGAATTCCTGTACCGTTCTTCATATGTTTTGGTCTCCATTCCCCTAATCATCCTGGTTCCTTTTCTCTGCACTTTTTCTGGAGTCTCAACATCTTTTTTGTAGTGTGTTGACCAAAACTGGATGCAGTATTCTAGGTGTGGTCTTACTAAGGCTTTATATTAGCACCTCACATGATCTTGATTAAATCCCTCTGTTAATGCAATTTAGGATTGCATTGGCTTTTTTTTTTTGCTGCCGCCACACACTGTTAACTCATATTTAATTGATTGTCTACTAAGACTCCAAGAGCCCTCTTATATCTATCTCTCTATATAAAAGGCAAATACCACTCACTCATCACAAAATCTCCAGAACTGTAAAGCCTACAAACTTGAAATTTGGCATGTACGTCCCTCTTGGTTTCTAGGTGTTTGCTAAGAGAGGATTTTTCAAAATGACTATCAGATCATTAGTATGACATATAGTAATTAATATGCTCTGAGGCTAAGGAGTTCTACTCTCCCTCCCCACCTGAAATGAACTCTGTTCCAACTGCCAATTGCCTTATAATAACATGCTCTGATGTTAGGAGTTAGACATTCTACTCCCCTCCCCACCTGAAAAGAACTCTGTTCCAACTGTCAGTTGCCTCAAATTCCATTACCTCAGTTCAAACTGGCAGATGTTCCACTCCTTCACTCAGGAGCGGTCTGGGGTTCCTTATAGTACTAAATGTTCGTACCTCACCAAAATGTCTGTGCCTTCCACCTGTGGAACTGCTTCTGGACTCAAGGTGGCGGGAGGAATATTCCCTTATGTGTTTCAATCACCAACCATCACTGAGCCAACAGATTGAACCGGAGTGAACCGGATTTCTCCTGCATTGTCTGAAATAGTTTTGTCACGAAACACGGGTCTCCAGCTAGAATACAGTGTGAAAAAGTCCTGCACGATTTCAGTTTTAAGCTGCATTTACATGTTTAATCAACTTTTCACTCATAGAAACCACACAAAATTAGTAGTTTGATGAAAATTTCTGTAGTCAGATTGAGATGCATAATTTTTATTAATATAACCGAAGTCTTTTTAAGGTTTTGAGTGAGTTTATGTGCTAAAATAAAAACAACTTAAATTTTTGAGACTGTTAGGATCGAAAGTAGCTAATCAACAGCGAGCTTTGGCTGACCAATCAAAATGCACAGAGGCTAAATCTGTGAGCCAATCAATGTTGTCATACTCTCTGACTATAAATAGGCATGAAAAGCATCGAGAAATTTAATGTAGCTCTGGCTATGGGCAAGGATGAAGGCCTTTGATTTCACCAGTACTGAGCAGTGGCATCGCATCATTATGCTTCATGAAGAGAGTTACTCCTGTACAGAAATAGCCAAGAGAGTGAAATGCCATTGCACCACAGTGAGCAGAGTGGTTGAAAAATACCAAATAACTGGTTCAGTTGATCACAGGCTCTGCTATGGAAGACCAAGAAAGTCGACAAAATGGCAAGATCGGGCTCTGCAACACATTTCAATGGCTGACAGGAAGCTCACCTCACCTCAGATTACAAGAATTCGGGGTGAAACATGTGATGTAAAAGTGTGCACAAGCACAGTGTGTTGCAGACTGCTTGCCAGAGGGCTCAAGTAAACCTTTGCTCACAGACACTCCTCGCCGATGTGCGTGGGCCAAGAAGTATACCAAGTGGACCCATGAACAGTGGGCCAAGGTCATCTTCAGTGACGAGAGCAATTTCTACTTGACTGGGAATCAGTACAATAAGTATGTCAGAAGATTTCCAGCTGAAGAATTTAGGCCATACTGCCTGAATCTACCTGTGAAGCATCCATTGCACGTGATGATCTGGGGCTGTATCGCTGCTTCTGGTATTGGTCAGATACAAATCATGCAGGGAATCATGAATTCCAAGCAGTATGTTGAAGTCCTGGAAAAGACCATGCTTCCTTCAGCTCATCAACTTGTAGGGAAGGACTTTTACTTCCAGGATGACAACGCTCCTTGTCATCGAGCCAAGTCCATCCAACAGTGGATGAAGAAGCATGGTGTTTGACTCCTGGATTGGCCAGCTCAGAGCACGGATTTGAACCCAATTGAGAATTTGTGGGCCAAGATTGGTTATGAAAGATTGCAGGAATTGGGTATGTCTAGTTTAGTGAAAAGAAGAACTGGGGTGACATGATAGCAGTGTTACATTATTTGAGGGGCTGCCACAAAGAAGAGGGGGTCAACCTATTCTTTAAAGCACCAGAAGGCAAGACAAGAAACAATGGGTAGAAACTAATCAAGGAGAGAAGCAACCTAGAATGAAGGACAAATTTCTTGGCTGCCTCCACACACTATTGGCTCATATTTAATTGATTGTTCACTAAGACTCCAAGATCCCTCTTAAACATACTGTAGATCATTTTCTAGGTGTATCTCTTTTATGTTCTACTAACTAGAAAGATGACCTTTTATCTTCAGCAACTTTTCTATTATGGTTCTCCCTGGCTGGAGCAACCTGACTTCGCCTGTTCTTGGGTACATGTAAATAGACAATAATTACTCAATTATTCCAGTACATGTTTAATACTGTTTGAGTTTTACTGTGATGAATACCCTGGAATTTGTTTATCTGCCATTGTGATTGTGGTCTCAGCCTGATTTTCTTCTATCTGTTCTATCTGAAGGTTGTACGTAGTCTCAAGTGCCTAATAGATGTCAAAGAAGTACTGCATAAATAAATACATCAAAGAAGTAAACAAACTCAAGGATGGGAAGGAGGAAAAAAGAAGAAGGGAAAAAGACAAAGGCAGTTAGATCTGTTTAAAGTTTGGAACTAGGCTAAAGGATTATAGGAGAAAAAAATAAGAGAAGTAGGCTTTAGACATCCGGCAACAAAGCAAAGAAACAGAGCGGCACATTAAAGAATAAGACAAGAGAAAAAGAATCAAACTACTCAGCCAGGTGCCTCTGGGTGTGTTGGACTGCAATCCCCTGATCCCCAGCCAGCAAGGGAAAATTCAGCCCTATTTGAAACAGCCCTTTTGGTTGTGCACAGTCTCGATGGCAAGAAAACTTGCTCTCTTGTGTTATTCTTAGTGAGAATTTTGGACCAGATTTTTTTTTAAAAATTGAATGAAAACATCAGCTGCTGATTTACTGTTCCTCACCATGAATTATGTATTTGCTTTTGGAGAAAACGAGGAAATTCACAGGTAAAATAAAATAGCATCCAACTTTAAATTATGGCCAATGCGGCTAATCGGTGGGGACAAGAAAGTTTTCTCTCTTCTTGTGTAATCTAGCAAATCCACTCTGCAGGGGGTTTAGGGAAAGAAGAAAAAATCATTGCAAGAAGTGAAAATTAGAGAGAAAAGATGCTAATCTTCTGTTCCAAAGATGTTAGTACCCTGTCTCCCCAAAATAAGACAGGGACTTATTTTCTTTTGACCCACAAAATATGACTTGGGCCTTATTATCAAGGGAGGGCTTATTGTTTTTGGGTTTCTGGGTGGCTGTTCTCTTGTGAGTGGACTCCCAAAGAACCAGGCAGAGCCTCAGGGGCAAATGGTTGTGTTGCGCGGCCGCAGCAGTGCAACACAGCAGCCATGAAGCAACCACACTCACAAGTAGCCACCCGGCAAACCCCCTTTCCAGCCGGCACAGTGCCATTCACTGACCCAGGGGTATCACCAAACCGCATGAGCACCTGCATGGGGGTTGCATGAGCAGCTATTCTGCTCCCGCTCACGTGCATCCCAACCTCATGATGCCCTGGCCCAGCTCTCCTGCAGAGCCAGGGCAAATCCACTGCCGCCACCGTCATCACAGCATGGCTTTTTGGGTGGCTTCCAAACTGAATCTTTCAGCAGTGGCCACTCTGGGCGTACGCTGTATGGTTGTACACTCTGGGAGTACGCTCTGCTGGGAGCTGGCCCACAACCATAGAGCATACGCCCAGTGCAGCCACTGCCAGAAGACTCGGTTTGGAAACTGCCGAAAAAGCCACGGTGGGATGGTGGCGGCGGCAGGTAGTGGTGGCAGCGGTGGTGCCCTGGCTCTGCAGGGAGAGCTGGGCCAGGGCATTGTGAGGAACAGCTGCTCATGCAACCCCCCTCTCCAGCCATGCAGAGCACCATTCACTGGCATTTCAAAGGCGTCAAATGGTGGGAGCCGGGCGGAAGCCAGGCGGTCAGTGAATGGTGCTGTGACTGGCTGGAAAGGGGGTTTACCAGGTAGCTGCTCGTGAGCGTGGTCGCTTCATTGCTGCTGTGTTGCGCTGCACAGCCGTTCGCCCCTGAGCTGTGCCCAGCTCTTTGGGATCCCACTGGTATGAGAGCAGCCGCCCGGCAACCCCCCTCTCCAGTTGGGCACAGTGCCGCTCACCAATCTAGTGGTGTCCCAAAGCCGCCAAGCAACACGATTACCTTTCCCCTCCAGTTCCCGTGGCTTGGCTCCTTCGGGATACTGCTAGGTTGGTGAGCAGCACTCTGCCTGGCCGGAGAGGGGCAGTTGTCCAGGAGGCTTATTTGCGGGGGAGGGCTTATATTTTTGCCCACCAGAAAAATGTGACATAGCCTTATTATCACGACATGTCATATTTTCGGGGAAACACGCGAGATGTGATGTGACACAGATAGGGCCCAACATTTCTGTTGCTAAGCAAGACAGTTAAGCGAGCTTTTGTACTATTTTACAACCTTTCTTGCCACACACACCACTGTATGCTTCAATGGTTGTCACATGTGAAAAACTGTCATAAGTCAATGTTTATCAGTTCCGTCGTAACTTTGAATGGTCACTAAACAAAAAGTTGCATGGGTGCATGGTTGGGTGAGCCGACGAGCTTCCATACTGCCTATCTATGGAAGAGATGCAACCCAATGTATGTCTGTTGTGGCCCACCAGCGGCCAAGAGAGCTAGTGGCAGACTCAGACAGGGAGGAGGTTAGGGAGGAATATAGGCCAGTCCTGGACTATGGGGAAGGCTCTGATGAGGGCTCTGCATTGGAGGCAGAGATGGGGCTAGGGATGTCTGACAGTTATCAGCTGCCTTCAAAGTCATAGATCAGTGGAGCAGAAGAACAGGTGGAGCCTGTTCCAGATGTGCACATACGCAGAGCTGCCAGGAGAAGGGAACAGCTAAGGAACAAGGGTCAACTCTGGAGTAAAGGCACAGGTGGACAGTGAATGGCCCCTCCCATGGGGAATAAAGAGGAGCAAAAGAGGAGGGGAGTTTGCAGGAGACAATTAGTTCATTTCATTAGGGTGAAGATCTGTTCCTGATTTCTTGCCAGGTAATTGCTGCTACAGCGTGGTGTTTAGAAGATATTGGCCTGGCAGCTCTCCAAGCCTGATAAAGGTCTGTAGTTGTGAAATCTCATGAAAGAAAGACTGTTGGCCGGGACTTTGCTGGAGAGGAATTCCCTTGAACCTAAATAAAAGAGGTTTTACTGGGACAAGGAGTCTGCTCCATGATCTTAGGAAGCCTAGGTCAGAACATATCCAAAGGAGTCTGAGGCTCATAATCTACCAGCATTATCATGAGGTCAAGAGACTCATGACAGAGAAGGGAAGTCAATGTGAATGGTGTTCTTTCAAGCCTTTGAAAAAACTGACTCGATGCACGATTGTTTCGTGCAGTTGACAGGGGAGCGGAGTTTTGTCTGAGACCACAAGCTGCAACCTCCTCTCCCAAGAATCTGGGACGACAGAGTATCAATTTGGCTAGTTTGCAAAAAAGGTAAATGCATTTTGAATCAGCCAAAAATGGAAGAAAAAAGGACAAACTATGGACTGTAAAAGTCATAAGATTTGCAACTGGGGCAGAGCAGGGGGGGGGGGGGAGAGCTCTTCCCCTCTGCAAACACTTTGTTCATTTGTTTGTTTCTACTCCTCTGCCCCTCTGGCATGGAGAGCCACCCAAGGGGGCTGGAGTGGGGGAGGGAGCAATGGATGAAGAAGTAAACAAGGACCCCCTTTCTACATACTCTGGATCTAATTTTCTGTTAAATTTGGAGTAGTTTCAGGGGCTGGGAGAGCACTGGGCCTGGGTAGAGGAGGGGGGCGAAGACTGAAGTTCTAATGTAGCTATGCTGGAATCTGTCACTAGCTTATTACATGTTGATGACTCAGTCCCGTCTCCGCCATAAGCAGCCCATGATTTATGGACACGGAGTGAACTCCTGCGGCAGAAAAAACACAGCCATGAGATCAGAGAAGCAATAGGAACTTTCTTTTTTTTTCTTTCTTCTTCTTCTTCTTTATTTTTTTGGCAGGAGACGGAGCCCACATTTTTCTTATTCATGCCAAACTGCTTTGCACGGCAATTAGCTGTGTCCTCATTTAGTCTCTAGTCCCAAAGGGTAATGAAAGCCATATATCATCTTCAAGGCTGCTAATTATCCAGCTCAGTTACAGGTAGGCTCTGTGGCTCCGAGAAAGGCTTGTCGGTTTGATATATATTGCTCTTCCAATAAGCGAGCCGAGGAGGAGAGGGTGGAGGCCGGAAAAAGTTTGTGTGTGTGTGCCTCCGAGCCTTGACAGATCTTCAGCAAATGTGCTGGGCGAAGAGGAAATCTCTTCATTCCTCAGCTCCATTTTTCATGATGGGACAGCTACGTCCAGCAGAGGTGAAGAGCGAGGACTTGAAATCTGAGAAGGCAGGCAGGAGGGGAGAGGGAAGGTCAGCGATTTGAGTTTGAGAACCAACAACGCTTTGAACGGCCAGAGCAACTGGGGAGATGGCAGGCGAGACACCAGAAATGGAACCAAGGGTGGTCCTCTTTCTTTCTTTCTTTCTTTCTTTCTTTCTTTCTTTCTTTCTTTCTTTCTTTCTTTCTTTCTTTCTCCTCCTCCTCCTCCTCCTCCTCCATCTTCTCCTTCTAACTTCTCTCCTTCTTTTAACTTCTCCTCCTCCTTCTAACTTCTTCTCCTCCTCCTTTTAACTCCTTCTCCTTCTAACTTCTCCTCCTCTTTCTTCTAACTTCTCCTCCTCCTCTTCCTTCTAACCTCTTTCTCTTCCTCCTCCTCCTCCTTCTAACTTCTAACTTCTTCTCCTCTTCCTCCTCCTCCTCTTCTAACTTCTCCTAACTATTACTACTACTACTACTACTACTACTACTACTACTACTACTACTACTACTCTTTTCAAATGTTGTGCACATCACAGGAAGGCAATAACAAGCGTGTTAAAAAAATATTAATTTGTTTGCTTTTCCCTCCCAGAAAGTCACCTAGTTTTATAAACATTGCTGATCTCCAGGATAAACTGACTAAAACAATTTTTTTTAAAAAAAAATCTGTTTAATCATATCTGAGTCTCAGAGATTACAGTTTCTTGGCAAGGTTTTTCAGAAGTGGTTTGCCATTGCTTCCTTTCCAGGGCTGAGAGGAAGTTGCTGACAAAAGGTCACCCAGCTGGCTTTGTGTCAGAAGTGAGACTTTCTAGCCTATGACTTAACCATTACCCCAAACTGGGTGTCCAGACAATTAGAAAAACAACAACAGCAACACAGTAATAGGAATGAAACTATACATTCTGAAAATATTTAAGGCTCACTGTTTAATAAAAGCTGGCTAGAATAACAGAATAAGAGAGTTGGAAGGGGCCTTGTAACGTAGGTCATTTAGTACAACCCTCCACCCAAGCAGGAGATCCTACACCCGTGATGGCGAACCTATGGTACATGTGCCACAGAGCCATATTTGCCAGCATGGCAGCCCTCAGCTGCCCTCAGCTCTGCCGCGCATGTGCAGGCTGGCCATCTGATTTCAGCCTTCCAGAGGGCTGGGGGAGGCCGTTTTTGCCCCCAGGCTTCAGGAAAGCCTCCGGAGCCTAGGGAGGGCAAAAAACCAGGCCCAATGGCCCAACCGGAAATTTGGGAATGAACTTCCGGTTGGCCTGTTGGGCCTCTCCCAGAGGCTGTGGAAGGCCGTTTTCACCCTCCCCAAGCTTCAGGAAAGCTTCCAGAGCCTGGGGAGGGTGAAAATCCAAGAAACACCAACACGGGGGTCGCTTGTGCATGCACAGTGGGGATTGATTGTGCATGCACAGGTGGGTGAGCACATGCGGACACACAATAGCATGCACGTACACCGTTTTGGCACACCTTTAGAAAAAGGTTATCCATCACTATCCTTCACCATTTCTGACAGATGATAGTCCATTCTCTTCTTGAAAGCTGTTTAAGGGACTACCTCTGTTGCATTTATTAATAGTAGCAACTCTTGCTACTATTGATACTACAAGTAATATCATCTTAACTGCTTAACAACACACAGACACATATTCCACTCAGAAGTAGCCTGTCTTTACTCAAAATAAGTCCACTAGATGGCATTGTAATTAATGTGATAGCAACAGAAAGGATCCTAAGCAAATTAAATTCTAGATGGGTAAATGTTGGAAAATTCCCTCACCAAAGTGGTAAAAATTCATCTTGCAAACAATCCAAAATAGTTTTGTTCTTTAGAGAAAAGTAGGACCACAATTGGGATGTCCAAAAATATAATTCAGTTCAATGTTTTAGACATTTTACAGAAGAAACTTTATATAATCATATTCAACATAGGAGAGAAAAAAGCATTAAGAAAAAAAGAAGGAAACCTCCCATTACATTACATTTGCGTCAAGGTGGAACCGATTTATTTTTAATTTAATTTTCAGATAAGTGGTTGGTCTCAGTTCTGTGTTATTGATATACGAGATGTCACATTTCCTGATTTTTCATATTTTAGTTTTCTTACTCAGGGCTACTTGTTTGAACTCTTTTTTAAAAACTAAAAAATATTCGGGTGTCAGAGATAAACTGTCTTACTTTTTGCAAAGTATGAATCTATAAATCACTAGTAAAATTGTACTCTTCATTTCAAAGGCCATTAAGAAGAGGACAGGAGTTCCAGATCAGATTGGGGATGATTTTTTATGATAAATCAGCATGATAAATTGATGATTTATTATGTACAGTTCCTATTGTTTTTGTTGTATTTTTGTATCAGTTTTATATATTTGATACGTTCAATTGATTTAATACGTTTCTATCTGTCAATATATCTATCTTGTCTTCCGGAATGATACAAATCACATTAGTGGTAAGCGTGGATTCTTTAGAGCAATTGCATTCAATCTGAGAAATATTTGCAATGTTTTTAATTCAGGTTTTTTTTTGTTTTTGTTTTTGTTTTTGTTTTTTGTTTTGCTATCCATCTTGCTGTAATGAACAGGAAGCTACTGTAAGGTCTGCATTTGGAGAATATACTTTTGTTTATACTGCTTTATAAAGCCTTAGTAAGACCACACCTGGAATACTGCATCCAGTTTTGGTCACCACACTACAAAAAAGATGTTGAAACTTTGGAAAAAGTGCAGAGAAGAGCAACTAAGACGATTAAAGAGAGAAAGCCCATACAGAGAGTAGTGAGGACAGCAGAGAAGATTTTAGGAAGCTCGCTTCCAGTTATTCAGGATATGCTTATAAGTGCTATTTGCTTAGAGCTCAAAACATCGCTAGAGACCCCACACACCCATTTTACAGTCTGTTTTCTGTTGCTCCCCTCTAGCAGGAGGTTTCAAAGTATTTCTATCAGGACTACCAGATTTTATAACAGCTTTGTTCCCGCAGAATTCTTTTTTCTCGCCAGGAACATATATACATCCAAACTAGATTGCATTATTTCTCTGTGTAATATAACATATGTAGGTGTATACATAATTTTGTATTTGTTTATTCATTTATTTTGTTGTGTTTATATGGTGTAAAATTGGAGGTGATGACCCCTTAAGAGCTGTATGCAATGAAATTTCATTTTTAATGTATGTCAATTAGTATACATTCAAAGTGACAATAAAATTATTATTCTATTCTATTCTATTCCATTCCATTCTTATTCCAATATTCTATTCTATTCTATTTTTATTTCTCTATTCTATTCTATTCTGTTTCACTATTCTATTCTATTCTACTCCATTCCATTCTATTGTATTCCATTCCATTCTTATTCCACTATTAAGGGATGGATGAGATGACAGCTGGAATTGAAATGACAGCCTGAAACATGAACAGCTTGAGATGTGGAGGCATCACGACTGTGTTGACTGAATTTAAACTTAGAAGAGCATCTTGTGAGCCCCAAAGATGTTTTTTCAAGGGCAACTGGGCTTTGTTACTTTTTTTTCCTTTTCTTTGAAAGCATTCCGGTTCTCATCCAAGAAGCTTCTTCAGTTCTTCTTGGATGAGAAGCAAAACATTTTCAAGGGGAAAAAAATCCCAAGAAAGTCCACTTGCCTTTTGAAAAGCCCCTTTGAGACAGTGGTGAAATCTAATTTTATTTCCCTCCGGTTCTGTGGGCGTGGCTTGGTGGGGGGGGTCACATGACTGGGTGGGCATGGCCAACTTTATTTTAGCTTTTTAAAGCATTTTTTTCCCCTGCCGGTTCACCCGAACCAGCAGGGGAGAAATGCTTTAAAAAGTGGGGGGAAAAAAAAAGCTTCCGATGATCGTGTGGCTCAGCTGTGAACTGTGTGACCCTTGGAAGCATTTTTAAAATTAATTGTTCGCAGAACCAAGGACAATTGTCCCTATGGGTTCGGCCAAACTGGGATGAACTGGGAGGATTTCACCCCTGCTTTTGGACAACCATGATCTGGATGATTGAGAAGCTCCATAACAGTGATGGGTTCTGGATCCCATAGCAACTGGTACAGTGCAATGGGGCCGGGCGTCCACTACATGCATGGTTGCAGCGTGGGCGCAGCCCGCACATGCATACTTACTCCCTGCAATGCTCCAGATGCACGGCGGAGCATCGCGCAGGCACCATATGCTTCATGCTCATAAGCCGTAATCGGCTCAAATACAGGTAAGGAGAGCAGGCGGGTGGGTGGCCCTCCGGAGCACCATACCGGAACGATACCTGGTCCTCCCAGCAGGCACCGGTACGCCCGTACTGGGGCATACCGGTTGTATCCCACCACTGCTCCATAGACAATATTGTGTAGAGGTGAACATGAAAAATGTGAAGAAGACAACATTAATTCAGCAAGTGTGAACTTAAGAGTTGACAGAAAAGAAGTGAAGAAGGTAGATACTTTTATTTGCTTGGGCTGAGGAATGAAGGAGTCCTCACATTTTATTTTTTAACTTGAACATATCATCTTTCATTAAACAATGTGTCGTCTGGGTATAAATATCCCTGTGCAATTATAATCAAAGTTTACAATATTCATTACATTGATGATAATTCTCTAATCCTACAATATTAATAATCAGTATTATAACTATTCATCTCTCCCACTAAACATATCTTCTAATGAAAATATAATATATTGAGTATGGTCATCTTAACAATTATATATAATAATCACCATATTGTTTACATCTCTATCTTAATATATATTCTTTGTTTCACTAATCTCTATTTATTTCTCACTTCTATTTTTATTCTCCAACCATCCTTAAAACAACTCCCATGTCATATAATATTCAGTTTCTCCTTTCTCTTTTATAGCAAGTGTTAATCTATTCATTTCTGCACATTCTAATATTTTCCTGATCACATTCTCATCTGTAGGACTCTCATTACTTTTCCAGTTTTGTAGAAATATAATTCAAGCTGCAGTTAATTTATGCATACTTAAATATGCATTTCCTTTACTGTAAATTTCGGGCAAAATCCTGAACAAAAATAGTTCTGGTTTTAAATCAATATGTTGCATTGTCATCTTTTCCAATCACATTTGTATTTTGTCCAATATTTTTTTTGCCTCTACACATGTCCACCACATATGATAATATGACCCAGGTATCAGGTGGCATTTCTAACATTTAGCTGATTTGTCTTTAAACATCTTTGCCAGCCACCGAAAACTGACAATATTGAGGGAGAATGGGGCAAGTGAGATAGATACTTGACTCCATATTATGGGTTAGGAGGTGGTTACAACCTCTTAACCCATCATCATGGATAATAAGAAGAATCTATCCATCGGTCTTGGATGAAATAAAAATTGATTTCCTCTTGAAATCATGATCATCTGGGTGAAAGTCACATGCTTTGGATATATGATGTGTGATGGTTCAGCAACAAAAATTACATAGGGCTTAGTAAGTTTGGAGGAAGGAGAAGGGAGAGGAAAAGGTGGAAGAAATGAGATAAAAGGAAGTACAGAAAGGATTTTAAAGAGATATAGGTTATTACTATAGATAGATAGAGATCCATGCAGTGACCAGGAGTTAATCCCAACCACAAGGCAGGTTCATTAAAGGCATTTAGTCTGAGTATAATATACTAAAGTCAGTAGCAGTTTGTGGTACATAAATAGATACAAGATAATAGACCTGTACAATTGCATGAAATAAGAGAGGTTATAGAGCTGTGATGGTGAACCTATGGCAGTGTGCCACAGGTGGCATGCAGAGCCCTTTCTGTGAGCATGTGGGCCCAGCCCAACGTGCATGCCTCCACATGTGCCTCCTGCCAGCCGGCTGATTTTTGGGTCTATGCTGTGCATGCACAGGGGTGGGGCACATGTGGGAGATGGGTATGCATGCATGGGGGAAGGGGTCACATGCGCATGCATGGGAGATGGGGTGTTGTGTGCACATGCCTGGGGGGTGGGGCGCAGGCAAGAGATGTGTATACATGAGTGGGGGACCGTGGGGTCATGTGCACATGCATGGGGGCATGGGGTTGCATGGGCATGCACAGGGTGGGGGTGGGTTGTGTGAGCATGCACGGAAGCAGGGGCTGCTTGTGCATGCACGGGGACCAGGGGTGGTACGTGTATGCGTGTGGGGTGGGGGACCATATGCACATGCACGGGGACAGCGTGGAGGAGTCATGTGCACATGCACAGAGGGGTAAGGTACGGGGGGGTTACGCACACATTGCATTATGGGTGTGGGTGTGCGCGCGCTTTCAGCACATGACAACTAAAAGGTTAGCCATCACTGTTATAGAGGAACTAATGTTATTATTTCAACAGAGATACCCAAGTTCTGTGAATGGCAGTTTGGTGAATTGGACATTATGATTCTTGTTTTATTTGCTTGCTGGCAATCATATTTTGAAGCTTCCTTTCAGAAGAAAGTAATATGCTAGGCTTGATCTAAGAAAGTCAAAATATTACATTTGATTGGCATGTGGGAGCACGATACAGCCACTTTACAAAATGATAGAGTCATAGAATCGGCAATGGAAGAGGCGACTTTTCTGCGTGGCAAGTCAAATTAAATTACTCCTAATGGTAATAAGCACTACTAGAAATGCAAATTCTGCAGACCCTTCCTTGTTAGGGCCAAGAGGTCCACAATTGACCTATAGAATAATTCCTTCTATTACTACTAATAAAGCAAAGTATTACAACTCATTGGGTGAGGGTTAGGGTGGAAATGCAATTCAACTCCCGTTGAGGTGAAATAATAAAGAAGAAATTGCTGGAAGATATTTTTTTTTAATGGAAAGTATAAAAGCAGCAACTCACTAATGGGAAGAGAGAAGAAAAAAATCTAAGCCAATATTCCAGAGTAGGTTGAAATATTTCTGGACTCAGGATGGAATCTAAAACACGAAGGCTTCTAAGAGTAGTAAGTATGGATAGTCCTTGACTTATGACCACAATTGAGTGCAAAATTTCTGTTGCTATACAAGATAGTTGTTAAGTGAGTTTTGCCCTATTTTACTATTCTCTTACCAGACTTAAGTCAGTCACTGCATTGTTGCTAAGTTAGGAACCCGGTTGTTAAGTGAATCTGGTGTCTCCATTGCTCATCTGGAGGGTCGCAAAAGGGGATGACAATTGTATGCAACAAATAGAGGCCAGTTAGATGTCTGAATTTTGATCATGTGATGGTGGGGCTGTCAGAGTTTTCAGCAGCAATCACATCCAGAAAGCACACACAGGTAACTGATTCACCAGGATTCAAACTTCTTTATATACTGTAGGAAGTTAGCATCCACCCCTCTCCTAGAAAAATGAAATATCCCGGGAAATATTGAAAAGGCAGAACATTATATTTCCCTGCATCAGAAATGGAGAAACATGTTTTTAGCCAGGAAACAAACTCACTCTTAATAGCACTCACCTTTCTCAATGAGCCATTGGGGGCCCTGAGCTAGTTTACTATACATAACAAAGATAGGATTAGCATTCTACAGAAACTCACCACATGGCATCTGGGAACTCAACCAAACTTGGACTCAAAACTCAGCCTAGAGAGCTGCCCCTGCATGGCCCCATGGGAGTCTGTCAACCAATCAAATACATTTCTTACACAGGAACAGGAAACAGGGAGGTGGGGCCGAACAGAGAGTATAAAGGCAGGGACTTTCAGCATCTCATTCTCTTTTCTTCTTCACCCAACATCTGGAAGCATGTGATCCCTCTTTTCCGTTCAAGAGCTCAAATCATGGGATCCTGTCCACCATTAAACCATCTTTCCAAGCAGCCTCCATGTTTCCCGTGTCTTTTTCTCCACTTGAAGCGGAACCCAGAAGGACATTTCTTCCAACAATATAAAATAACACATAAGGCTTATATACAATACCCATGATGGTTTTTTCCCCAACATGGTAGCAAATACAAGCAAACGCAGGCAGAGCAGAGGAATTTCAGTTTTAGTTCAGAGCAGCAGACTAGTGTTGATCTCAGCACAGACTCAGAGCTTTGGTACAGAACAGTTGAACTAAGCCACATCCAGGCTCCTTGCTGTCTCCTAGTTGCTCACGCAGCAAATACTGTTTCAGTTTCCAAACAGCCCTCATTGGCTGACTTAGTTACTATGCCTATTCATTGGCTGACCTTGTTACTATGCCTTCCAAGTCTCTCATGCACTGACAGGGGCTGCTGCAATAGTCCTATGAAAAAGCAGTCATAAATCTCTTTTTTTTCAGTGCCACTGTAACTTCAAAGTCATTAAACGAATGGTTGTAGGTCAAGGACTACCTGTAGTAGCTGTCAGCCTCTACTTCAGTTCAGTTCAGTTCAGTTCCTTTATTTGTATGCCGCCCTTTTCCCTGAGGGGACTCAGGGCGGCTCACAAGTCAGGGGAGGGGAGGACAAACAAGTCATGAACAAAATACAATACATTGTTAAAAGATAACACAACAGTCATACCATTCGGGTGGGGGTTAGGTCCTTAGCCCCAGGCCTGCTGGGATAGCCAGATTTTAAGGGCAGTGCGGAAGGTCTGGAGGGTAGTGAGGGTACGAATCTCCACGGGGAGTTCGTTCCAGAGGGTCGGAGCAGCCACCGAGAAGGCCCTCCTCCGGGTAGTTGCCAGATGACATTGGCTCGTTGATGGAATTCGGAGGAGGCCTAATCTATGCGATCTGATCGGTCTGGTGGAGGTAATTGGCAGTAGGCGGTCTCTCAAGTACCCAGACCCAATACCATGAAGGGCTTTGTAGGTGATAAGTAGCACCTTGAAGTGCACCCGGAGAGCAACAGGAAGCCAGTGCAGCTCGCGGAGGATAGGTGTTACGTGGGTGAAACGAGGTGCACCCACAATCACTCGCGCGGCCGCATTCTGAGCCAACTGAAGTCGCTGGATACTCTTCAAGGGCAGCCCCATGTAGAGCACATTGCAGTACTCCAGCCTAGAGGTCCCAAGGGCACGAGTGACTGTTGTGAGGACCTCCCGGTTCAGGTAGGGGCGCAACTGGCGCACCAGACGAATCTGGGCAAATGCCCCCCTGGTCACAGCTGACAAGTGATGCTCGAAAGTCAGCTGTGGATCCAGGAGGACTCCCAAGTTGCAGACCCTATCTGAGGGGCGTATAATTTGACCCCCCAGCCTGAGAGATGGAGCACTGGGCCAATTAGTGGGAGGGAAGCACAACAGCCACTCGGTCTTATCTGGATTGAGTACAAGCTTGTTAACCCCCATCCAGTCTCTAATGGCCTCAAGACCCTGGCACATCACGTCCATCGCTTCATTGAGTTGGCACGGGGCGGACAGATACAGCTGTGTATCATCCGCATATTGATGGTATTTTATCCCGTGCCGTCGAATGATCTCGCCCAGCGGTTTCATGTAGATATTAAAAAGAAGGGGGGACAGGACCGAACCCTGCGGCACCCCATACGTTAGGGGCCTAGGGGTCGATCTCTGCCCTCCGACTAACACCGACTGCGACCTGTCCGAGAGGTAAGAGGAGAACCACCGTAGAACAGTGCCTCCCACCCCCACCTCCCGCAGTCGTCGCAGAAGGATACCATGGTCGATGGTATCGAAAGCCGCCGAGAGGTCAAGGAGTACCAGGATGGAGGCGTGGCCTCCATCCCTGGCTCTCCAGAGATCATCGGTCAATGCGACCAAAGCAGTTTCTGTGCTGTAGCCGGGTCTGAAGCCTGACTGGAATGGATCCAGATAACTAGCTTCCTCCAAGGACCGCTGGAGCTGAAAGGCCACTACCTTCTCAACAACCTTCCCCAGAAAGGGGAGGTTGGAGACTGGACGATAGTTGTTTAAAACGGCTGGATCCAAAGATGGTTTCTTCAGGAGGGGTCTCACCACCGCCGTCTTTAGAGCGGGGGGAAAGACCCCCTCCCGAAGGGAGGCGGCAACAACCGCCTGGATCCAGCCCCGTGTCACCTCCCTGCTGTTTACAGCCAGCCAGGAGGGGCACGGGTCCAGCACGCATGTGGAGGCACCTACAGCTCTCATCGCCTTGTCCACGTCCTCAGGGGTAACAGCTTGAAAATCAATCCAGAGATGACTTACCAGATTATCCCTTAGTGCCTCGGCTGGGTCTGCTAAATTGGAGTCCAGGTCCGCCCGAAGCCGAGCAACCTTGTCCGCCAGGAATTGGACGTAATCCTCAGCCTTGCCCTGCAGCGGATCGACTGAATCCCTCCTATTTAGGAGGGAATGGGTTATCCTAAACAGGGCGACTGGGCGCGACTCGGCGGATGCAATCAGAGAGGCGATATGATTTCTCTTTGACGTCCTAAGTGCTCTAACGTACTCTCTGACGCAGGTTGTCAAAAGTGCTCGGCTCGATTCAGATTTACTGGATCTCCACTGGTGCTCTAGGCATCTCTTTCAGCGCTTCATCTCCCGGAGTTCCTCAGTAAACCAAGGAGCCCTCCTGGATCCACTGCCTTGGAGCGGCCGTAGAGGCGCAATCCGGTTAAGAGACTCCGTCGCTGCCGAATTCCAGGCAGCAACTAGAGTCTCCGCCGGACTGCAGGCGAGGGTATCAGGGATAACCCCAAGCTCCGTCTGGAACCCCAAAGGGTCCATAAGTCGCCTGGGGCGGAACCACCTGGTCGGTTCCTCCTCCCTACAGTGGGGGTTTGGTCTCCGAAAGTCAAGTCTCAGTAGGTAGTGGTCTGACCACGAAAGGGGTATGATCTCACTACCCCTCAGACCAAGATCACAAGTCCACTGCTCCGAAAGAAATACGAGGTCAAGCATGTGACCTGCCGAGTGGGTTGGGCCCCGAACTACTTGGGTCAAGCCCATGGCTGTCATGGAGGCCATGAACTCCTGCGCTCCATCAGAGTGTTCACCGAGCGAAGGCAAATTGAAATCCCCCAGAACCATAAGCCTGGGGAACTCAATTGCCAGCTCGGCTACCGACTCGAGGAGCGAGGGGAGGGCTGCTGCAACGCTGTTGGGAGGCAGGTACGTTAACAGCAGACCCACTTGACCCTTGAGGTCCAACTTCACCAGCAGGGACTCACACCCGACAAGCTCCGGAGCAGGGATCCTACGAGGTACTAGAGACTCTCGGATAACAATGGCCACACCGCCACCCCTTCCCTGAGCTCTCAGCTGATGAAGCACCTGAAAACCTTCTGGGCACATCTCCACGAGGGGGACTCCTCCCTCCGGGCCCAGCCAGGTTTCAGTAATACATGCCAGGTCTGCCCTCTTGTCTAAAATTAAGTCCCGGACGAGGGGAGCCTTATGAACTACAGACCTGGCATTTAGCGACAACAGCCGGAGACCAGGGTCCTGATTACTCACGCCATCTGGCCTTGGAGTGGGACTCATAGGGCCGGAAGGAGGGATCTCTGTGACGTAGCGAGCCCTCCTTCCCTGGTAATGGCCAGCCCTAAAGTCCCCGCCATATCTGCCCCTCCCTGTTACGACCGTAATGCTCTGGCCCACTCCCGTGTCCGCAATTCCCCCAACCACCCCGATGACCCCCGTGTTCCTCGGCAGGTCCTCCGAATCAAACACACTCATTCGTTCGCCCAAGCAATCCCCAAGTAATAATTAAAACACACAAAATACAGCAAAATAGGTCAATAAAAGTGGGATCATTCACTCAATCACATGCATATCCCATGCATATCCCATACAAAAGAAAGAAAAAAGAGGGAGAGAGAAAAAGAAAGAAAAAGAAAATTGCGCAGTTATTAAAAAAGGTGCAAATTCTGGGAAGGTCCAAAAAGTCCAGAGTAGTTGAGGGAAGGAGAGGGCCTTCTTACGTACTGTAAGCACCCCCACTCGTCCAGTAGTGGCGCTATCTGTGGCAGCAGGTCCGAGGCGGCATCAGGCAGCGATGGCCGTGGCAGATGAAAGTGCAGATGAAAGTGCAGATAAAAGGGCAGATAAAAGGGCAGATGAAAGTGCAGTCCAAAAAGTCCAAAAGCCGCACTCAGGAAGGAGTCAAGTATCAAACAGCAAAAGACCCTGCAGCAGCGATGGCCCAGTGGGGGGGAGAATGCACCGACAGGAGAGGCCAAGCCGAGGGGGGAGGGAGGGGGGGTGCGTCCGAACAAGCTGCAATAGCAGCAGGTAAAAACAGCCTCCCATTCTCTCCCAGTACTGTCCCAGGCTGACCGCCTTCTCCCTGGGGCGATGGATAGTCCAGCGCAAATCCAAGAACTCCTCACAGTCCTCACGATCAGGAAGGCGCAGCTGAAAGCGCCGAAAAAGCTGAAAAACGCCGCCCAAAGGCGCCGCCGTCAGCTCAGCGCCGCCCTCACCGCCATCGCCGACCGGCACAGAAGCAGAAACAGCCAAGAGTAGCGACACCATACGGGGGCCGCCCGAAAGCGGCAACCCAGCTGATTGCCTCTTCGGGTCCCCTGGAGCTCGCTCTCCTGCAGGAACCTCTTCCCGCACGGTTTGCAGATTTAAATTCATGCCTTTTCAAGTCTTTTTCGCCTTCCACAGTCAGAGCAGCAAGGCTCGGCAGCCATTCTCAGCTTGCACATGCGCAATCTTACTTCACTTGCTTGCTATCGGCTGCCATAGAAACGGGGAGGGTGGAGGCTTAAGGTATTTGGGAAGGGAACTGTATGGTACTGGAGGAGTTATCAGGAGGGGGATTGAATCTCACGATCTTCTGCGCACGCTGATGACCTGTGTTTGGACTTGGTCAAGGTCAAACATCTCTGCATACCAACTGAATGAGAAGTTTTGAAGATGCATCTCACATGACACTTTAGGGAGGTGAAGATTGGTTGTTGTGTTGGGGTGACTGGGGGGAGGGTGCTGGGTAAACGTTTGATATATACTTGTTCGTGCCTTTTTGGCTCAGATCTTGCTTTTCTTTCGGTGCTATCTTTTCATAACCAGTAAAAGTATCTTTAACTCCACAAGCAATGGAGTTGGGAGTTTTCTTTCTTGGTTATTGATGGAGGCATCCACAGGGCATGGTCAGAATAGACAAGTTACTGGCCACAACAATACAACTGAATCTCTACCTGTCTTTTATGTGCAACCCTTCCTTGGATCATACCTTATATAGGGCCTTGTTACCTGAAATTGATCTGTTGCCTGGCAGCTGGACTGTTTGGATCAAAGATTCCAGAGTAGGCTCAATCACCCAGATTGACAGGGTTTAACAGAATGACAGTGTTGGAAGGAACCTTGGAGGTCTTCTACTCCAACCCCCTGCTCAAGCAGGAGACCCTATACCATTTCAGAAAAGTGGCTGATCAGTCTCTTCTTAAGAACCTCCAGTGATGGAGCACCCACAAGAGCTGTGGTGGCACAGTGGTTAGAGTGCAGTACTGCAGGCCACTTCTGCTACCTGCTGCCTGCCTGCAGTTCGGCAGTTCAAATCTCACTGCCTCAAGGTTGACTCAGCCTCCCATCCTTCCAAGATCAGTAAAATGGGAACCCAGATTGTTGGGGGAAAGAGGCTGACTCTGTAAACCACTTAGAAAGGGTTGCAAAGCACTGTGAAGCGATATATAAGTCTAAGTGCTATGTGCTTTTGCTATTGACTCAGCCTTTCATCCTTCCAAGATGGGTAAAATGAGGACCCAGGTTGTTGGGGGCAATGTGCTTTTTTACATCATGGCAATGAAAACGGGACAATTGACCATCTACCCAAAACAGTCATCAAAAGACAAACCTGGTGGATTTTTTTGTAATGAATCCGGACGTTATTGACAGTATCTGTAAAAGAAACGTTAATCTCTCCCCCACCCTCTCTCTGCAGGACCTAGCATAAATAAATTAATGCAGGCTCGGGAAATCTCAGGCTACGAATTTCTTTGACAAAAACTTTACTGGCATGCAAAGACACATTCACTAAACTGATTTGTTTCAGCTATAAAAAATATCATTATGTGTTGGCATGTGGATAAATGAAAACATGTGACATATCATTTATTATCTATCCTGCTGTTGTCTGGTTTTTGTGAGAATGAGAGGCACTGGATGCACATGCTCCAATCTCTCATACATACATACACACATACATACACACACACACACATACATATATACTAGCTGGATACCCGTGCTTCGCTATGACACTATGTGATTGGGCTTGATAAATTGACACTTAGAGCTTGAAAATTGTTGTAGAATGTGTAACTCCTTAGCATCAGAGCGTGTTAATATATGGCAACTGGCAGTTGGAACAGAGTTCTTTTCAGGTGGGGAGGGGAAGTAGAATATCTAAACTCCCATCCCACAGGCTGGATGAGTCATATGCTGGCCATGCCTAGATAAGGCAACTGGCAGTAGGAACAGAGTTCCTATCAGGTGGGGAGGGGGAGTTGACCATCTAACTTCTTAGCATCAACATATGTTAATACTGTATAAAAAATACTGAAGATCTGATGGTCATTTTGAAAAAAATCCTTTCTTAGCAAGCACCTAGAAGCCAAGAGGAACATTTGTCTTACACACACACACACACACACACACACACACACACACACGTGTGTGTGTATGTATGTTTTCGTAGATTTTCATGGGTATAAGTATGCTGGTCTTATTGTATTCAGGTCTTTTCCCAGAGTTTGTCTTGGCAACGTTTCGGCGAGGTCTCACTTGCCATCTTCAGGCTGGTTTTTTCGGCTTCGTGTTTGGCAATAAGTCTGCCACATTTAGCCTGGAATATCAACCATCGTTAGTAGGAATTGTTGGTAGAACAACTGCAGTTGGGAAGAACTGGTATATTCTTTTGGCTTTGACAACTGCAATTCATAAAGATTTCGGTCTTGTTTTACCTGGTCAAGCTTCTGCCTCCCTAACCTTCAACTGCCAAATTGTACAATCACCTTTTAACTACCATCTTAGTCCCTTATTACTTCTCAAGTCCAGCTGCAGACCAGCTAGTTCCCAAATCAACACTTGCTCTAATGTGTAGCTCTCCATAAAACCTCACAATGTTCTTCTGACTTGATCCAGATGTTCAAACGTCCAACTGGAAAAATGTCCTGCATACTGCCAGTTGAATATCTTCCGGCTTCTTCCCTCATCACTCCGCCCCCTTCAATAGTCCTCACATGTTTAGTTTATCATCCACAACCCAAAGCTATGCACCTTCTTCAGAAGTGGACCTCACATAATGTAATAAGCAGTTCACCCAGAACTGAAAATTTGAGTGCATGCATGTGACTTCAAACACATTGCGATTATATAGGATGGGATAGTGCTGGGGCAGGTGAGTGGGGCCAGCTGCTAGTCAGAATTACTGGTTCACTCAAACTGCTCCGAACCTGCAGCAGCCCACCTATGGCCTTCTTAGACATTCATTCACACAATTTATTCTTCTAAAAGAAACTGACTTCACAATGCCATCCCTTTTTCATATACGTCAGGTAAAGGACACCCACTGTAAAGTTGAGGAATAAGGATGCTGCAGAGCTTTCCTTCTCCTCCTCCTCCTCCTCCTCCTCCTCCTCCTCCTCCTCCTCCTCCTCCTCCTCCTCCTCCTCCTCCTCCTCCTCCTCCTCCTCTATGAGCCTTCAAACAACTTTTATTTCAGCATTTCCTCCATCCACTGTGTGCCCTGTGCATTCTCAAAAACAATTCCAAATGCCCATTCTTTCAAATTTGAGATTCATTGCTGAAATTGGGTATGTCTCTAGTTTAATGAAAAGAAGGACTAGAGGTGTTGTGACAGCAATGTTCCAGTATTTGTCACAAAGAGGAGGGGGTCAACTTATTCAGAGGTGGGTTGCTCCCAGTTTTACTACTGGTTCGCTTTGGGCACTCTTTGCACATGCACTGCTCGCATGTGCAGAACAATTTACAGTGAACTGCGCATGTGTGCACACTACTGACCAATGTTCCAGCAACAGCAGTGACTGCCAGGGAACTGGTTCGAGGGTGTGGCCAGCCTAGGTCACTGCTGGTTCTGTGACCCAGGCCAAAATACCACTATTGGTTCCGCCAAACTGGGCCAAACCAGGAGCAACCCACCTCTGACCTTATTTATCAAAGTACCAGAGGGCAGCACAGGAAGCAACAGATGGAAACTAATCAAGGAGAGAAGCAATTTAGAACTAAGGAGAAATTTCCTGACAGTTAGAACAATTAATCAGTGGAACAACTGTGGTTTCTGTTACTACTTCTCCATCAAAGCATAAAAAGCCTCCCTCCTTCAGACATCCTCAGGATAGAAATATTGCATTATGAATTCATGAATGGCAGGGTAACAGAATAACGTAGTGGGAAGGGATCTTGAAGGTCTTCTAGTCCAACCCCCTGCTCAAGCAGGAGACCCTATATGCCATGTCTTCTTTCTTAGATATGTTGCTTTAGAGAAAAATCTCAGAACATGCTATGGGTTAAAAAGGCAAGGTGATGAGGATAATATGGGACTGAATGATGTAAGCAAAAGGGGCGAGGTTTTAGTCATGCAGTCGCAGCTATTGTCTTTATTTTTGTTTTTTTTAAATCTCACCAGAAATTCTCTAGCATTAGAGAGCTTTTGTTTAAAAGCCTCATTACAGGTAACTACACATTTTCCAGCTTCAGCAAGCTATCATTGTTGCCCTGGCTCAATTCCTTAATTCCTAGAAGATGTTATCGCTTCCAAATAATTTAAAACAAAGCAATGTCTATCCTGTTAAATTTGCATCCTGGGAATCTTTGCCTCAGTTCTTCCTTTGCAAAAAAAATATTATTAATTATTAATTATTAAATTATTAACCTTGTCTGGTCTTGTAGTTTTAAGGAATGAGCTGTACCTCTCCTTTTGTCCACTCCTACCTTAAGCATAAATGCAGCATTTTAAATATTCCTCCTTCTACTTGTAGGAAGTTAGCACCCACCCCTCTCCTAGGAAAATGAGATATTTTAGGAAATATTAAAAGGGCATAATATTTCCCCTAAAAGAGAGGCAGAAATTCACACACACACCTTTGTCAATGGGCCATTAAGGCCTGAGCCAGTTTATTTTACATAACAAAGATCTACCTCCTTCAGGCAGAGCCATAGTAGGAATTTCCCAAAGTCCTTTTGTTACATCATCACCCAGCAGGAGTCAACCAAGCTTGGGACTCAGGACAGCCTACAGAATTGCCCCTGCATGGCCCCATGGGAGTCTGACAACCAATCAGAATACAAGTTCAAATTCAAAGTCCAACAGAGGGTATAAATCTCAAACACCTCAAAATGGTGTTCCTGTCCACCATTAAAACCATCTTTCCAAACAGTCACTATTATTTCCAGTGTCTTTCTCCCTACTTGGAACTGAACTCAGATGGAAATCTGGAGGGGTTTTATTTTAAGCCCACCATTTCCTGGGTTGTGTCCTAGTTAGGTCAAGAGATAGATGTGTGTTCTGATCTAATTTGGTCTGTGAATCAGTTCATCAATCAATGCAGTCCACTTTATCAGGAACCCAATAATCAAAGAGAAGTAATCATAAAGTAAACCCAGAGCATAAATAGAATAAGCATCTTCAAGGATTTGCGCTAACAGATGCTCTGAGATGATTATATCCAAATATATACTTGGTTGTCCTAAGAGGAAATAAGAGGAAGCAGGCAAAATAAACGTCTCTTGACATGTTTTATTTTTGAAAAAAAAGAGAAAAGATATATTTTTGGGTGTGTGTTTGTGTGTGTTCTCAGCATGCTGGGTTTTTTTTCCTAACCCTTCTCCTGCAAACCAGAAATACGATAGTGGCAGATAAGCTAGACTAAAAAGAAAAAAAATCACACACACACACACACACACACTTTAAGAAATCAAATAAATAAGTAAAGGCCAAATCAGGGAGCAGGAAAATGAGTGTGTGCAGGAGTCGGCTGGTGGAAAGGTTATTGCAAGTATCAGAGAAAGGGCTAATTGTCAAGGTTATATCTCTCCGGTTGATTGATGTAAGACTGGGTTTTTCTGTCAGCCTGTCACAGGACAGGAATGTTTAATGTTCTCATTATTGGTTACGCTGTTGTGTATATTTCTCTGTCAGCACAGTGGACCCATCTGAACTGCCAAGGCAGTTCAAAGCTCTACAGGTCATTTATCATCTTCCTGACACGGCAAATGTTCAGCCTCAGCTGAGTGCCAGAAATTTGTTATGACTTGAGAGCCAGCTGACAGGCAGGCCTGCTGCACTAAAAGGAGTCCTCTTTGTCACACGGCGAAAACATCCATGTTCCTCTAATGGCCTACAACTGTCAGAGGGGGGACAGTCACCTGACCACGGTGTGATTGCACTCATTTGCAGCCCGGCGACTTGTTTCCATGATATTTTTCCCCCCTCCGGCTCCATTCTGAGGTCGCATCTAAGCAGCTCACCATCTGGTTGCTGAGGATGTGGGCCAGAGGGGACAGCAAGGGGCAAGGATTTCAGCCGAAAATGGAGGGACACCGGCTTCTCCAAAGTGCACGAAATGGCCGCCCGGACAGAAGGCCCAGCTCTAATGCGTCAGGGATGTGCCAGGCTCTTGAAAGTTGCCATGAAAAGGGAGACTGGGAAGAGAAAGGAAATAACTTGCAAAGACCAACGAGAGAAGGAAGGGGGTGGGGTGGGGAGGAGAGAGGGGGATGGAAGTGTTGAATATCAGGGCTTTTTGTTTCCTTTCTCAGGCCATGACATGATTAATCGTTTTCTTCTGATCTAATTTTGGAACATGAAAAACAGCACATTTGTCTTGAAGAAAAATGATGTGCTGTGCTGCACAGATGGAAATTTCGAGCAATGAAAAAGATTAAAGTGAAATTCCACTCCTTAGACTAATCATGAGTTTTAGATTATTCTGTCATTCTAACCAGATGGTAGGCTTGATTCTGCAGGGGCTTCCCCCCCACCCTCTTATATTAATGAATTCTAGACTGTTATATTTGACTTAGGTAAGTGAAATGTCTATCAGCTCTAATGGACTGCCAACCAGCATAACACATGTTGTACCACTGAGGGTCTTTGCTTCATTCCTCATGTTTTATACTAATGTAGAACATTTTTGTTTCCTACTGTTTTCCATCATTGTCACTGTTTGCTAAATATTTTCACATTGTGGGGGAAAGAAGAGAAGGTTTAGAAGGAAGGGGGGGGTGAGGAAAGTGGTGTCCAGAGCTTAATTTCTCCACATCGGGTTGCGAAGGCTATAATTCTGCAAGTAAAAGAGTCACCTGGAGCCATGAAGACAAGAACTCAATAGTAACTTGATTAAGTTCCCAGTCAACAAGACTACACTGGGCTGTACGTTAGCAAACCTAATTATAGGCAACACGGTGATAAATTGTGCGAGACGCACACAGCACATCTCCGAGGTCATGTCTTGGAAAACAAGTTTCTCTCCCGGAGGGGACAGGGAGAAGGTGCTGCTGTCAAAAGGAAGCCCTTTCCTTTGGACTCCCCTGATAAGTATTGACAAATGCCTGTCTCCTGGATGCATCTGGAAAGATCAATGGAAGAATCGAGATTACGAAAGAGCAGAAAATGTGGACGCTCAAAAGAAAGGATGGGTTTGCTGGCAGTTTTACCCTTCTGGATCCCAACGTTTCCAATCCATTTGCAAAGTCGTAGTAGAGAGGTTGTCTTGCTCGGTCCAGGTTTTTGAAAAATGGCCCACGAAATGGCAAAAACGCAAACACAAATGATTGGTTTTCGTTTGCAAAGTACCTTGAAAATCCCAGGCTGGGAGTTGCTGCATGCAGCTGCTAAACAGAAAAGGGAGAACTGGAGGGGGCTGTGATTTTTTTTTTCTTATTTTACTCGGTTTGGCATTTTTAAAGCTCAAGGATGGTGTGACGTGTTATTCAGCTGTTAGAAGGGGAGGAGGAAGTTGCCAGCAATTTTCTTCTATAGACTTATTCCCCAAAGCAGCAAAAGGCAGGGCAAGAAACAATGGATGAAAACTAATCAAAGAGAGAAGCAACCTGGAATTAAGGAGAAACTTCCTAATAGTGAGAGCGATTGACGAGCGGAATGGACTTGCCTTCAGAAGTTGTGGGTGCTTCATTACTGGAGGCTTTTAAGAAGAGACTGGACAGCCACTTGTCTGAAATGGTATAGGGCAGTGATGGCAAGCCTTTTCGGCACCGAGTGCCAAAATCAGAATGTGTGCATGTGCGCCGGAGCCCTGGAAACTCAAAAACTGCCACCTGGTGTTCTGGTTTCTGGTGCATGCATGTGCACCAGCCAGATGGTCTTTGGGTTTCCAGGGCTCCAGCATGCACAAAGATCACCTGGCCAGTGCACATGTGCGCAAGTGCGCATCAGAAACTGGTGATGGCGAAGGTGTGCATTTCCACAGAGAGCTCTGCATGCCACTTCTGCCGTATGTGCCATAGGTTCGTCATCACAGGTATAGGGTTTCCTGCTTGAGCGGAGGGTTGGACTAGAAGACCTCCAAGGTCCCTTCCCGCTCTATTCTGATTGATTGATAGACTGGGGCCAAAAGAAATATTGATTTTGTTAGTTTGTTTTGGGAGGTGGGAGCAATGCTACACTCCAGACTTGAATAATTTAAGAGATAAATATTTAATGCTAGCTGGGTTAAGGGCAGAAATGAACAGCGGGGAAAACCAGGGAGAATTCCTTGGTTGCAAAGATCTGCAAGAGAAATGACCTTTTGTAGCATTATATCGTATAAGGAAGTGACCACAAAGATACACTGATTTGCATGGTTTGTTTGTGTTATATTTTTGTATTTCTCCTTTTCCTCTGGGAGGTCAAGGCAATATCCACAGTATTCCCTCCTCTTATTTTTCAAAATAATCATCTGTTATTATTTGTGTATTTGGAAGTAAAAAGAAGTAAAAATGTTTATCTGAATGGGTATAAAACAAGGCACTGCCATTCTTTATTACATATCTCCAAGCCAATTGATTCTCTTTTATTGCATTTTAATAATACTTCTTTAATTCTTCCAGAATGAATTTTTTTTACCATACCATGAAATCTTTTACCATGTTGTTGTTGTTAGTTGTGAAGTTGTGTCTGACCCCCATGGACTCCAGGCCTTCCTGTCCTCTATCATCCCCCGGAGTCCATTTAAGCTCACGCCGACTGCTTCAGTGACTCCACCCAGCCACTCATTCTCTGTCGTCCCCTTCTTCTTTTGCCCTCAGTCTTTCCCAGCATTAGACTCTTCTCCAGTGAGTCTTTCCTTCTTATTAGGTGGCCAAAGTATTTGAGTTTCCTCTTCAGGATCTGACCTTCTAAAGAGCAGTCAGGGTTGATCTCCTCTAGGACTGACCGGTTTGATCACCTAGCAGTGCAAGGGATTCACAGGAGTCTTCTCCAGCAATAGAGTTCAAAGGCCTCAATTCTTTGGCGCTCAGCCTTCCTTATGGTCCAATGTTTTTTACCATGTTGTTGTTGCCATCCATTACAACTGGGAGAATAAAATCAGAATAGCAAAATCAGGTTCCCTCTTTTTCTGGAACTTTTCAATCTCTCTTCAAGATTTGGCTGGCTTTCAGCAATCAAGAAAACAGACGTTGTGCTTGTAAATTATTCATTATGTTAAAATTTTGCTCTTCACACATTTGCTCTCCTTCCACTGGTTTCTCCATCATGAAGCTATTACTTTCAGCCACACATTTCCCTGCCCCAAATCTGGAAAATTGTCAGCATCTGCTGCATTCTGGTTTTTCCCACCTCAAGTCACCCCTTCAAGTGCTGTCGGAAGAGTCGCTGGTTGATAGAATATCTTTACGCAGCTTTGCATGTTCATAGCTTAAGAAAAGAAGTAAGACAGGGTACAAGATACTGTAAGCGGTCATCATCTGTTGCAGCAGCTGGCAACGTTCATACTTAGGACTGTTGCTGTCAAGTGATCCCCTTTTGCGACCTTTTGACAAGCAAAATCATCGAGGAAGACATATTTGCTTAACAAATAGCTAGCTAACTTAACAACTGCAATGATCCACTTAACAACGGTGGCAAGAAAAGTCATAAAATGGGACAAAACTCAAAATTAACAAATGTGGAATGAATAGAATGAGCTGGAAGGGACCTTGGAGGTCTTCTAGTCCAGTCCTCTGCTCAAGCAGGAGACCCTATACCATTTCAGATAAGTGACTGTCTAGTCTGTTCTTAAAAACCTTCAGTGATGAAGCACCTACAACTTCTGAAGGGGAGCTGTTTCCACTGATTAATTGCCCTCACTGTTAGGAAGTTTATTCTTATTTCCAGGTTGCTTGTCTCCTTGATTAGTTTCCTCCCATTGTTTCTTGTCCTGCCCTCCAGTGCTTTAGGGAATAATTTCGCCCTCTTCTTTGTGGAAAAGTGCTATCATGTCACCTCTAATTCTTCTTTTCTTTAGACTCGCCAAGCCCAAATGCTGCAGCCGTTCTTCATAGGTTTTAGTCTCCAGGCCCTTGATCATCATAGTTGCTCTTTTCTGAACTTTTTTAGATGTCTCCAGCGGTGGGATGCAACTGATTTAACAACCGGTTTGGTGAGCTTTGCGCTTGCCCGCAGCATTAAAAAATCACCCATTTTAAGCTTAAAAACTTACCGTATTTTTCGGAGTATAAGATGCACTGAAGTATAAGGCGCACCAAGGTTTTGAAGAGGCATTTTTTTAAAAAAAACTTCACTCTGCAAACCTCCCAAAAATAGCCCCGTTTTTTTTTTAAAGGGCATGACTAGCCCTTAGCAGGCTTGTAGAGTGCTCCTGGGGGGGGGGAATGAGCAAAAAAGGCCTGTTTTTTGCTAAAACAGGCCCTTTTTTGTCAAAACAAAGAGCATGAATAGCCCTTAGAAGGCCTCTAGAATGCCCCTGGGGGCTGGGGGGGAGGAGGAATTGGGCAAATTGAGCCATTTTTTGCTCATGTCTGCCCTCCCCAACCTCCAGGAGCTCTCTGAAAGCCTCCTAAAGGCTATGCATGGCCATTTTGGTGAAGGGGTGGGGTTTCAGGAGGCAAAAAATGCTGTATTCAGTGTATCAGGCACACCCAGATTTTCAGCCTCTTTTTTGAAGTGAAAAAAATGCATCTTATACTCCAAAAAATACGGTACCTTCTATGTCAGCACCAGTGAACAAAACAGTTGTTGCACGGCAGTCCACTGTGGCACACAAATTGGCTGAGCTAAAAAACCAGGGAAATATAGGACAGGAAAGGGGAGGGATGGGTGGGCGGGCGGGACCAACTGCTCACCGGAACTACCGGTTTACCCGAACCAGTCTGAACTGGCTGAATCCCACCCCTGGATGTCTCACTTAACAACAGAAATTTTGGGTTCAACTTTGGTCATAAACCAAGGACTCCCTGTATATTTCAGGATTGCATACTGGTACTAAGAAGGCACAAAAACAGAATATCTGATCCACATGAAGGGCATATGGTGCCCCTGGAGAAGTAGGGTTTGTTCTTAACGACACCCACACAGATACATACAAGTACCCCTTGACTTATGACTACAACTTATCCCAAAAGCTCCATTGTTAACTATAATTACCTGTTGTGGCCTGGCAGGAGCTGTTGGCCACCAGGTGGCAGCAGAGCATTGGATCAGAGGGAGTGTTCAGGGAAACACTTGGGAGTGGTTGCAGGATGCACCCCATCGAAGGGTTACTCGACGGAAGGAACAACTGAGTACTTACAGGAGATAATTGTGAGCAGCTGTTGCTCATTGGCTTCCTCTCCTGAGTATAAAGAGACTGCTGGTGCCACACCCTGGTTGCAGAAGTCAACGTTCCGTTCCTGTTCTAGTGTTTGTTCTTGTTCGCGTTCACATATCGAGAGAAGCTAACTTGGATAAGTGGCTTACAGTGTTTTGTGAGTTATAGGACTTTTGCCAGAGCTATTATCTTTGTTTATTCGGGCTTGCAGCCAACAAGAGCTTGGACTGATTAAAAGAAACCTTTTGAGTTACGTGGCTTTTGGCTTTCATTCCTGGACGGAGAAGGGAGGGTCAGAACAATTACTCACTAAGGCTGCATTACTATTAATCTTCTCATCGTTCCTCTCACCCATCTCCTCCCACTTATGACTGCACGTTGCTTGTATCCTTATGATTTACAGTATATTGATATTGATTGTTTCCCGATTGCTTATTTGTACCCTATGACTACCATTAAGTGTTGTACCTTAGGATTCTTGATGAATGTATCTTGTCTTTTTATGTATACTGAAAGCATTTGCACCAAAGACAAATTCCTTATGTGTTCAATCACACTTGGCCAATAAAGAATTGGATTCTATTCTATTCTATTCTATTCTATTCTATTCTATTCTATTCTATTCTATTCTATTCTGTTAAGTGTGTTAGTTGTTAAGAGAACTTTTCCCCAATTTGTGACTTTTTTGCCCCAGTAGTTAAATGAATCATGCATTCGTTAAGTGAATCTGGCTCTTTCCCTGTTGATTTGCTTGTCAGAAGCCAGTTGGGAAGGCCACCAATGGTGATCACGTGAATGGGAATGGAGATTTTGCAGTATCCTTCCCCTGGAGAGGGGAGGGAATGGGAATTTTGCAGTATCCTTCCCCAATCACGCCCACCAAGCCACGCCCACAGAACCAGTAGTAAAAAAAAATTGAATTTCACCACTGCAGAGGTGGTATTCAGCCAGTTTTCTCTGTCCCGATGTAATGCGTGAGCACTGTGCATGCAGTGAGCACGCGCTCACATTTGCGAACTGGTAGGGAAGGTAAGTGAATCCCATCACTGAGCTGGACTACTTGCAGCCAGAGGCTGCTGGAAATTGTATGAGTGCTTTGCTCCAGGACTTGCCATAATCCTGGGAGCGTTTGGGGGACAGTTGGAGCAATAAAGGGAAGTTTGAACTATCCGCTGGCTGTGTTGCCTCTGTGCCTTGTCCTGGGTCATCACAATTTGCCAGGCCATTCTGTCCTTGGTGGCTGGCTGATTCTGGCTTGGCATATCTGGTTCTTGCCAAATTCCTCCCAGCATTTGTCTTCTCATTCCCATACCCAAGCTGTACTACCCTAAATTTCTTCCTCCCCTCCCCTGCATCTTATGGCAGGATGCCAGTGAAGCACAGAAGCTGAAGCTGGCAGACCTGACAGTTTGGATATAAACAAGTAAACAAGTAAACAAATTTTTCTTTGATATTCACAAATAATGTAAGGTAAAGGTAAGATTCCCCTTGCACATATGTGCTAGTTGTTCCCAACTCTAGGGGGCAGTGCTCATCTCGGTTTCAAAGCCGAAGAGCCAGCACTATCTGAAGACACCTCTGTGGTTATGTGGCTGGCATGACTAAATGCCGAAGTCGCACGGAACGCTGTTACCTTCCCACCAAAAGTGGTCCCTATTTTTCTACTTGCATTTTTACCTGATTTCAAACTGCTAGGTTGGCAGAAGCTGGGACAAGTAACGGGAGCTCACTCCATTATGTGGCGCTAGGGATTCAAACCACTGAACTGCCTCACTTTCTAATCAACAAGCTCAGCGTCTTAGCCACTAAGCCACTTGTTATTGTATGTAGTTATTGTAATAGAGACAGAAGAATGCCAGTTCAAGAGAGTAGACCTATTTTTCAGAAAGACATAGAGCTTTTTCAAGATTAGGAATGACTTGGATTTCAAGAGACTTGGCTACTAACATTTCCGAGGTAGAAATTTTACCGAATACCTTTGCAGACCATAATTCTGTGAGTCCAGTTGATAAAAGAAAATCAATTTATTTCAGGTGGAGAAGAAATGAAGCTGACAAAAAAGGTGAAATTGTGGACGATTGCAAAAAGAAATTATTTTTTTGAAATAATTTAAATAAACACATTGATATGAGAATAGTTTGGCATGTAAGTAATGCCTTTATCGGGGTTATCTGATGCAACAATCTGATCTGGAGAAAAAATGGCAAGGGAAAACTGAAAACATTTTGGATGCGGTAAAAAGAAAAGAAGAATTAAGGAATTTCCCAGGGAGCACAAATACCTCTTGACAAATTAAGATTTTACAGCAACAGTTATCTGTGTTACTAACAAGAAAGATGAAAATTTGAATTTGTGAATAAACCAGGGAAATGACTGTCTTATATATTCAGAAAAGATAAAGAAAAGCAAATAATATTGAAATTACAAGTGGGAGATACTGAATTAACTGAAAATACGGTGGAACAAAAAATAATTTGTTATCAATATTATTCTAATCTGTGTAAAGAACATGATATTATGTTGGCAAATAGATGTGTATCTTAGAAAACAAAATCTACTGAGTATTACAGAAGAACAAAACAAATTATGATGGGACTGTAGGAAGTTAGCACTCACCCCTCTCCTAGAAAAATGAAATATTTTAGGAAATATTAAAAGAACAGAATATTTCCCCTAAAAGGGAGGCAGAAACTCAACTCCCCCACCTATGTCAATGGGCCATTAAGCTTTGAGCCACTCTATTCTACATAACAAATATCTACCTCCTTCAGGCAGAGCCATAGTAGGAATTGCCCAAACCTTTTCATTACATCATCATGCAGCAAGGCTCAACCAAGCTTGGGATTCAGGACATCCTACAGAGTTGCCCCTGCATGGACCCATGGGAGTCTGGCAACCAATCAGAATACAAGCTCAAATTCAAAAAGTCCAGAGAGGGCATAATACCAGGGTGCTCTCAGCCTCTCTTCCCTTTTCCCGCCAAGACCTCAAACCATGTGGTCCTGTCCATAATCAATAAACCTTCTTTCTAAGCAACTTCCATGAATCCAGTGTCTTTTCCCCCACTTGGAACTGAACCCAGGTGGACATTTCTTCCAACAAGGCAAGGGAAGTTTCAGAAGGAATTAAAAAGAGTGAACCAGGAAAGCTGTGTGGGCCATTGTTCTGATTCAAATTCAGCCTTGCATTGTTCAAAACCATAAGATCTTTTATCTATCTGAAACTTTCTTGATAATTGTACATAAGAAAACCTAGAATTTTTCTCAAGAAGGATTCTAAAATAAAATCAAGTGAAGATTTGACAATAGAAGGATATGCTTGTCACTAGGTTTCTTATAAATTGATGTGTTGTTGGTATTTGTCACCAGAGAAATTGTCTAGAGCGAATAAAGGCACTTTGAAAATGTGACCAACACGAAGGGAAATTTTATCATGTTTTGTAGATGTGTGGAAAGCTTTAGAAGTGTTGGATACAAATACATCAATTCAGAAGATTTTAAAGACTAAAGTATATTTGAAATCAAAGATTCCAATAGTACCTTTTCTAATTAGAATAGAATAACTGGCTGACAAACCATACTAAATGAGTAGTCCTTAATGGGTTTACGTCTACAGGGAGAGAAGTAAACAGTGGGGAACCACAAGATTCTGTCTTCGGCTCAGTACTTGTCAATATCTTCATAAATGACTTAGATGAGGGAATAGAAGGGGAACTTACCTTACTTGCAGATGATACTAAGCTGGCAGGAATAGCCAACACCCTTGAAGATAGGCTCAAGATCCAATGGATCTTGACAGATTTGAAGACTGGGCCCTATTGTGGCCCAGCAGGAGCTGTTGGAGCTGCCACCAGACTCTGACAGCGAGGGGCCCTATGAGTCAGCTCTGGAGGATGTGGAGGACCCTGGACAGGGTTCCGACTCCGAGCAGGATGCAGAGAGGCTGGTTGGTCACCAGGAGGTGCCTGAGCCTTGGACCAGTGTGGAGGAGACAAGGGAGTGTGATCCTGATGGCAGCAGTGAGTTGTTCCTGGATGCCCGGCACCAGAGAGCTAATAGGAACAGTTGCACAGTTACAGCAGGTAATTGCACTCAGCTGCTGATAATTAGGCTCCTCTCCAGACTATAAAAGGAATGCTTGTGCACATGCCCCTTTTGCAGAAGTCAACGCATTAACAAATGTTGGAGAACAGTATTGTGAGTCTGGCAGGCTGGATTGCTGCCACAGTTTATCTGTGTTGGATTGCTGCCAAGGCTTATCTGTGCCGGTTTGCTGCCAAGGACCTGTCTGTCTGTTAATAAATTCCGTAAAGTATCTTTGACTCGGAGTGCGTTGGTGTGGGACGAGGGGGATCAGAACAGGGTCCTATCTAACAAGATGAAATTCAATGTAGAGAAAAGTAAAGTCGTACACTTAGGGAAGAAAAACCAAAAGTGCAGATATAGGCTGGGTGAAACCAGGCTTAATAGTAGTAACTGTGAGAGAGATCTTGGAGTCTTAGTGGATAACCAGTTAAATATGAGCCAGCAGTGTGCAGCGGAAGCCAAAAAAAACCAATGCAATCCTAAGCTGCATTAACACAGGGATACAATCAAGATCAAGTGAGGTACTAATACCACTCTATAAAAGCCTTAGTAAGACAACACCTAGAATACTGCATCCAGTTTTGGTCACCACACTATAAAAAAGATGTTGAGACTCTAGAAAGAGTACAGAGAAAAGCAACAAAGAAGGTTAGGGGACTGGAGGCTAAAACATATGATGAATGGTTGCAGGAACTGGGCATGGCTAGTCTAGTGAAGAAAAGGACCAGGGGAGACATGATAACAGTCTACCAATATTTGAGGGGCTGCCACAGAGAGGAAGGGGGTCAAACTATTTTCCAAGGCACCTGAAGGCCAGACAAGAAATAATGGATGGAAACTGACCAAGGAGAGATTCAACCTAGAAATAAGGAGGAACTTTCTTCTTTTTTTTTTAATTGAAATTTTTTGAAAAAAAAGGCTTTTACAAATATTTACCTCCCCTCCCCCACCCGAACTCACCCGAACCCACCCAACCTCCCCTCCCCCCGACTTCCCAGAACAAATACAGGGTATAAATCTTTAACAAAGATGTTCTAAAATAAACTTTAAAAAAGTTAGCATCATCTTTCATTTGAGCTTTAACTTCTCTTTTGTTAGGCTAACTCTAAACAGATTATATCATTCCTTGCTTCTTCAGTCATAAACTATCTGGAATTTCTTAGTCTCGTATTTATTTTGAAGAAATAAAGAAGGTTAGGGGACTGGAGGCTAAAACATACGATGAATGGTTGCAGGAACTGGATATGGCTAGTCTAGTGAAGAAAAGGACCAGGGGAGACATGATAGCAGTCTACCAGAGAGGAAGGGGGTCAACCTGTTTTCCAAAGCACCTGAAGGCCAGACAAGGAATAATGGATGGAAACTGTTCAAGGAGAGATTCAACCTAGAAATAAGGAGGAACTTTCTGAGAGTGAGAGCAATCAACTAGTGGAACAGCTTGCCTAAAAGGTCCCTTCCAACTCTGTTAACCTCTAACAATCTGTAACAGAGTAGAGTAGAATAGAATAGAATATTGGAGGGACCTTGTAGGACATCTAGTCCATCCCCCTGCTCAAGCAGGAGATCCTGCACCATTTCTGACAGTTGGCAATCCAGTCTCTTCTTGAAAACTTCCAGGGATGAAGCTTCCACAACCTCCGAAGGCAAGCTTCATTAATTTTTTGTTAATTGTTAATGAAATGAGGTTGTTAGCTGCTAATTGGAAAAGGTGCTCCAGAAAGATGTTGAAGTTCTAAAATTTAAAGGGGAAAAAACTGCCCTCTACTAACCAAATATTATCAAAGATATAGTCTCTTCTCCCTTTTCCCCTCTTATTTGGATTTGAAGAATACATTTTGAGCTTTAATGTATTTAAAAGTGCACAATATCTGCATGCAAGTTAATAACAGACAGGGATTGTGGGTATGGTTGGGTGCTAAATTTGGATCGCAAAGTTATCTAGTAGAGCAATTTAAGAAGATTGGCCTTTACCGACATCCAAGGAGCATTTTTATCTTGAGAGAATTTTGGCTGGAAAAGTCAATCTGACTTAGCACCTTTTCAAGCTGGCAAGATTATCCGGGGTTTACAATAGCCGCATTGCTGTAACATCTTAGCTCAACAATTTCCTGTGAGTTGGCACTAGCAGAGGAAAACCTCACACAACGATTTCGAAAGACTGGTCCATCTCTGATGCTGCATTGTGTTGCCCGGCTCCTAAGAAGGAAAAGGAAAGCAGTAGCCCGTATAAGACTGAAAATGCATGAAAGAGGTCATTGGATAGAAGGACGTCTCTGAGCTGAATCTGTAACATAAATGTAGAGCTACAATTCAGAAATAGTTCGACAAAAAGCATAATCGCAGTCAGTGGTGGGGTTCAAATAATTTAACAACCGGTTCTCTGCCCAATTGCTGGGTGGGCATAGCCATGGTGGGCGTGGCCTAGTTGGCCTCCTGTACGATCCTGGGAGTGAAAAGGGGCTGTGGAAGGCCTGTTTTCCACCTCCCCGGGCTCCAGAGGCTCTCTGGAGGCCAGAAATAGGTCCATTTTCAACCTCCATGGGCCTCTGGCAGGCCCATTGTCCACCTCCCTGGATTCCACGCACCCCCTGCACTTACCTGGGATCTAAAATGGGCCATGTGGGGACTCCTAGGAGGGGGAGGGGAGGGGAGGGCCAGCCGGTCATCAGAACTACCAGTTCACTGAACCGAACGTAAAATTAACATCCGGTTTGCCCTAACCGGTCTGAACTGGCTGAATCCCACCCTGGGTTGTAGTGCAGGCAGGATCAAGAAGTCCATGCAAAGCTAAAGGTTTCTATGCACATACCCAAAAGGTGGGCTGTGCGACGAACAATTTGGCAAGAACGGGAGATCCCCACATTGTGTGGTATTTGGGTCATAAATGGCTGACTTTTCGGTTGACAACCCCAGCGTCTTAATCACTAGGCCATCACATCTCCCTCATCATGTGTACTGTGTGGCAAAACAAGATAACCCAATGAAAGCCATAGCAAGACTATTCCTTTCCAAATCTATATTATGGGAATTGTGGATCCCATTCTGGGATTAATGCTCTATCCATCAAAACTCTCATGAAAATCAATCCAGAGAATTACAGTAAGGGGAATGCATATTTAATTATTCACATATTAACTGCAGCTAGAATTGTATTTGCACAAAATTGGAAAAGTGAAGAGATCCCTACAGATGAGAGTGTGATCAGGAAAATGTTAGAATGTGCAGAAATGAATAGACTAACGCTAGCAATTAAGGAGAAAGAGCAAACTGAATATTATATGATATGGGACTTATTTTATCAATGGTTAGATAATAAACGTGGAAGTTAGAAATGGAAACAAAAGAAAAAAGATTTGTGAAATAAGATATATTAAGTGAGAGAGAAGCAAATATTATGATTATTATGTTTAATATTATCATTTTAATATTATAAAATTAATGTTAATGTAATGAACATTGTTGTAAATTTTGACTATTATGTTACATAGATATTTGTAGACACACTGTTTAATTGAAGATGGAATTATTATATTAAAAAATTAAAAAAATTAAAAAAAGAGAGATGAAAATCAATCCTTTTATTTTAAGACTGGGCTCCTGCTATTTTCCAGAAAAAATCACACAAGACCCTGATGATTTTTTTAAAAAAATGGTTCTGTACATCTGTAGCTTATGCTAATAGGAATTGTACCACTAAAGCTTTCAAAATGTGAAAATTTGCTAAGAACTTGCCTTTCAACTCCAGACCCAGGCTGGCCGTCTTTTTTTCAAAGGTGCATTTTTCAAACTCTTTTACGATATGCAAGCAGAATTGCTCTTAATATAGTCTGTCACTGCTTCTCTTGACAAAACTATTCTTGTTTTACGTGCTTTTGATCCCAAAATAGTGCTTGAAGCAAGTGATAACAATGAAAAATTGAAAGATTTGCAGATTCCCATTTCTTAAACCTAGTTGAGAATCCTTAAAGTTATAAAATGACAAGGAGGAGGAAAGTGGTTGGACTGCAGCTGTAACTGTTTCTGGCATGATTATGGTTCACTGCACACTCAGCCAGATGCTGAGACTGGATGGGGCATTTGTACTCACCTATCAAGCCCTTCTCAGGGACCTTGGATAGGATTGTTTGATATTGTTTGAAATCTCATCGCAGGATGTAAGCTGTTCTGAGTAAAGCTGCCATTTGCAATTGACTGACCTTGATTTTATCAGTGGTGTTCAAGTAATGCTCCAGTTGGCTTTGTGGCTTTCTTTTGCCATAGTTCTTTTACTTTTGTTAGGCAGATTTTTGTATTTCATGATTTATTTTTCTCCAGTTCTTTTCTTTTCATATCCACTTTTTTCTTTTTCTTATTGACAATTGTTAAGACTGAGATGTTATATGGCAGGTGCCTCTCTGTCTCTCTCTCCGTCTGCCTGCCTGCCTGCCTGTCTCTCCAATGTTTGGAGTCTAAAGTCCCAGAGTACTTTAGCTTCTTCATTTTCTAACACTTTCTCTATTTTATGGTCCTATCAGTTCTTGCTTGCAGGCAAATGGAATTTTTTGCAGACTTTTCAATACATCATTGTTGTTACTTTGTCGTGCCATTGTTTGTAGTCAGCCTGGGCAATCTTGCAACAGCTAACTAGATGGTCCGCTGTTTCTAAATCTTCGCATAGGAAGCATTCGGTATCTGTGCTGTCTTCTCAGTTTTAGCTTTCTATGCATTTGTTCTTAAGGCTTGGTCTTGTGTAGATAGAATTAGCACCTCTGACTTTTTCAGGTTCCTGTTCTTAGCCATTGCCAGGTCTGGTTATTATCTGCTTTGTCTTTTTTTTTTTAATGTACTGGTGTGTATAGTGTGTAATGTATAGTGTGTTTTACTTTGACTTGCCAGTTTTCTTTTTTATTCTTCATTTGGTCTGTCTTGTAGGCATGTTTGGTTTCTCCAGTACTCAGCAACCCTTCATGTTATACAAGCTTTGATACATCTTTTTCATTTTTCAGGTATTCCCATTTTTCTTCTTCATCTCTTTTCATCATTCCATGACTATCTATTTTCCTTGGTAAATAGAGTCTGTCAAAATCCCTGCATGGAGAAAAGACATGATTCATTGTTATTATTTTTCTGGTCTTCCTATCCAGAGCATTGAGTTCGGCTTGAGTCCAATCCACTACTCCAGCTGTGTATCTAATGACTGGAATTGACCATGTGCTAATTGCTTTGATGGTATTTCCTCCACTGAGCTTGGACTTCTTCATTCTCATGATGTATTCACTTCTAATTTTCTTCTTGACTTCAGGGTACTTGGTGTCCTCAGCTTGAAGGGTGCCCAAGTATTTGTAATAATTATCTTAATTCAGGTTCTGGGTGTTATTTCCATAGGGAATCTTTGTTCCTTTTGGTTTCACTATATTTTCCCTGTTGATAGTGAGGATGGCGCTCATGATCAGGCCAAATTTCCACTGAAATATCATGGATATATAACCACATATCTCCCTCCCTCCCGTTCTGTCCGTCTATCTGTCTCTGTCCCTCTGTCTTTCTGTCTGTGTTTTCTCTCCTCTCTTTCTCTCCTTTCTTTCTTTCTTTCTTTCTCTCGCTTTCTTTTCATTTTCTTTTCTCTCTCTTCTCTCTCTCTCTCTATCTCTTTATCTGTCTGTCTCTATCTGTCTGACTCTGTCTGTCTCTCTCCATCTCTCTCCCTGCTGTCTCTCTCTCTCTCCGTCTCTCTCTCCCACTCTGTCTCTCCCTGTCTGTCTCTCTCTTTTTCCCCATCTGTCTGTCTGTCTGTCTCTGTTTCTCTCTGTCTCTCTCTCTGTCTCTCTCTCTGTCTCTCTCTCTGTCTCTCTCCTTGTCTCTCTCCCCTGCTGTCTGACTGTCCATCTGTCTCTCCTGTCTGTCTGTCTGTCTCTCCTGTCTGTCTGTCTGTCTGTCTGTCTCTCCTCTCTCTCTCCCCCCTCCCTCCCTCCCTCTCTCTCTCTTTCTCCAGTGCTGAACAATGATTCTATTCTGATCATGTTTCCCCACGCAGCTTCAGATTATCCATGTAAAGGAGATGTGATAGCCTGGCAGATGCATTTGATGTTTGATGGCCAGGGACTGATTTTTTAGAGTTACTGATAGAAAAATCAGTGCAATGACAAACAGCAGCAGTGATAGTGAGTCTCCTTGAGTGATTCCTCTCTTGATATTAACCTCTCCCAGTCTCTCACTGTTGACCAGCAATCTGGGTCTTCCATTGTGCCATCAATCTTTGCACACAGCTTCTGATGCTTCTACTGTTATTTCTAGCCACTTGATGATCCAATCATTGGTGGGAAGTCGAATGCCTTCTTGTAATCAATCCAAGCTGCATTCAAGTAGGTCTTAGTATTATTATTATTGCTTGAGCTATGCAGAAGCATTCTGGCTTCTGATAAAAGAGAATTTCACTTCTAAATGAAGTATTTCTGAGAGCCGCCGGTAGCAAAATCTCTCCTGTGAAGTAATGCAGCCCCAGCAAAACTCTTTAAAGAAACTGACAGAGGATTTGAAAGCAATAACGCCGCCTGAGACTTTAGTTGCTAACATTAGTTAGTGTGAACTACAAACAGCCTTCTATCCACATTCCTTTTGGTTTAGAACATGCCGGAAGGCAAACTGATTACAAAGGAGCTCTGAAATTACCCCAACGTCCATCCTGCTTCAGAAGCTCTTTGTCTCTAAAATTGTTTTATACTGGAGGTTTATTGACTATTAAATATCAAGCATTCCGAGGGGCAATTCAGATTCGAGGAGGAGGATTAAAAAGGGGGCTGCTATGGGCATCAGGCGCACTTTGCTGCCCCACAAGCAGGAGGGAGGCCAGCAGGCCACGGAAGCTAAGCAAAAAAAAAAAAAAAAAGATAATTCAAAACAAAACAACAAAAAAGATTTTTTTAAGCCCAGCTGGATTCCAAGTGATGTTATTGTTGTTGTTGTGACTATTGTTTAGATCGGGGTGGAAAACTGGGCTGCTGTGGAAGGCCGAAACAACAGGGCTTTGATTCAGGGTGGGCTGCTGGGGGTTCGCAGGGGTTCGGTGAGAACCTCTAGCTAAGATTGTGTGCAGTTCGGAGAACCTCCAAATTCCACTCCTGGCTGGCCCCACCCACCCTACCCCGCCTCCCCCAGAAGTCCCCACGTGGCCCATTTTGGATGCAAGTAAGTGCAGGGCATGCACGGAGGCTCAGGGAGGGCAAAAATGAGCCTACCAGAAGTTTTGAAAGTCCAAAAACAGACCTGTTTCCTGCCAACAGAGGGCCTCCAGAGCCTGGGAGGGGCCGTTTTCGCCCTCCTGGAGGCTCGGGGAAGCCTCCAGTGCCTGTGGAGGGGGGGGGGGGAAATGGGCCTACCAGAAGTGTGGCCTCTAGAGCTTGGTGTCAGATCTTCTCCATTTATTAATTAGGAAAGGAAAACCATGAGACTCCATTCGTAGAAATCAAATGTACTTTTACTAATTAAAAATGGTTAAAGAGAATGCATAGCGAAGTCTGGTTAATTAAGTGCGAAAGCAGTTGATATATAGAATAGCCCATTCCCCACCCCTTGGCATCACCATCCCAGCCCAATCATAAGTCTTTCAAGTGTCAGGTGTGAGATAACTTCAAAAAGCATCACGAAGATGGAATGTCGGTGCCATTAGTCCAGGCGGGAAACACCCACGCATGCGCAGTCCGAACAGTCGATGAACTCCAGAACTTTCCTCCAGCACAATGAGTAACCCCTCCCAAATACCATGCCCTCCCTCCCCGTTTCATGGCAGCTGAAGCGACAGCAAAGCAGAAGCTGACACTTGGGGAGGCCATTTTCGCCCTCTCGGAGGCTCATGGAAAGCCTCTAGAACCCAGGGAGGGCAAAAATGCCCCCCCCTGCTATGGTGCAGAAGGCTGACTAAGCCATGCCCACCATGGCCACACCCACCCAGAAACTGAGCAAAACATTCCTTGCTAAAATTTTTGAAGCCCACCCCTGGCTTTGAAGATGCATAGGCACACACACATATATAAATTGAAAAAAATGCAATTGCCTTCAAAATAAAAGCATCCATACAGGCTGGACAGGGACAGAGAAAGGGCCAGATGTGGCCCAGGGGAGTAAAATGCCCATATCTGATCTAGATTTAGTAATTGAGTATGGCCAGTCTAGAGAAAAGAAGGTCTAGATGGGACAGGATAGCAGCATTCCAGTACTTGAGAGGTTGCCACAAAGAGGGTCAATTTATTTTCCAAATCATGGTAAGCTAAGACAAGAAACTATGGCTGGAAACTAATCAAGGAGAGAAGAAACCTGGAACTAAGGAGAAACTTCCTAACAGTGAAGACAATTAACCAATAGAACAGCTGCCTCCAGAAGCTGTGGGTGCTTCATCATTGGAGGTTTTTAAGAAGAGACTGGACAGTCACTTGTGTGGAATGGTATAGGGTCTCCTTCTTAAGCAGAAGGCTGGACTAGAAGACCTCCAAGGTCCCTTCCGGCTCTATTCTGATTGATTGGTCTATATCTCACCTGACTCACAGAAACATCACTCTGAGATGAGTCGGGATGAATAGGAGGGGCTGGACTCAAGTCTCCCAGAACTAAAATTTGGAATCTGTCAGCCCAGATTTATGATCATATTAATTATACTAGCATACTTATAATTATGAACAATATTCATATTTTACTTACAGATAACAAATATCTTTCTTCATCTAATTTCTACCCCTTATCTCTAACCATTGATAAAACCTATTCCACGTTGAATAGTATTCTGTATCTCCTTTATCTTTTACTAGCTGGATACCCATGATTTGCTACAAAACCATGTGATTGGGCCAGCCTGTAGGCTGGATGAATCACGCGCTGGTCACACCCATATGAGTAAGGTGACCAGACGTCCCGATTTCAGTGGGACAGTCACGCTTTATAACAATTTGTCCCGTGTCCCAGGCCATTTTAAAAAAGTCCCGATTTTCTGGCTTCATGTTGAAAGCCCAGTGGATTTGCTTAAGAAATCCTAACTGGGGCAAGACAAAAGACACCCTGTCTAACCTCTCTCTCTGTCTCAGTACTTTCATTGAAGATATTAAAACTTTAAAGCAAGAAAACGGACCCCCCCCGCCCCTTTTACCTCATTTTATAAGAAAAAATGACCAAGTACCATAGAGCTCCAGGAAATGCTTGGCTAGAGGGGCCGCGAGTGTTACTTCCTGGATTTTCCGGAGGAGAGGGGCACGGAGGTTGGAGGTGGTTTGTGTGGAAGAAAAAATGGTGGCAAAATTTCTTTGAAAAATATTTCCCTGACTAAATTCACCATTTTAATTTGATCAGTTCTTTGTATTAACACCGACATCATTCTGGATTGACTTGTGCCTGCTGATAAGTGAGCTGGGTTTTTTTCTTTTATTTTTTTTCATGTATTTTAAAATAATATTTTATTTATTGTGCATAAGATTTTTTAAAATAGCTTTATTCTGTGTGGATTCTTTTTTTAAATTGTCTTAGACTATTTAAAAAAAGATTCTATCCAAAATACAAAATACCAGCTGCAATTATTCACTTAAGAACTGTGGCAAGAAAGGTGGTATAGTGACCAAAGTTACAATGGCATTGAAAAAAGTGACTGATGACCATTTTTCACACTTAGCGACCATTTTCACACTTAGCGACCGTTGCAGCATCCTCATGGTCACGCGATCAAAATTTTGATGTTTGGCAACAGATTTGTATTTATGATGGTTTCAGTGTCCTGGGGTCATTTTAATTGCCTTTTGACAAAGGCAATTTGGGAAACCAGATTCACTTATGTTACTAACTTATCAGCTGCAGTTATTCACTTAAGAACTGTGGCAAGAAAGGTGGTAAAATGGGCTTAGTGACCAAAGTTACAATGGCATTGAAAAAAGTGACTAATGACCATTTTTCACACTTAGCGACCATTTTCACACTTAGCGACCATTGCAGCATCCTCATGGTCACGCGATCAAAATTTTGATGTTTGGCAACAGATTCGTATTTATGATGGTTTCAGTGTCCTGGGGTCATATAATCACCTTTTGACAAAGTCAAATGGGGAAACCACTTATGTTACTAACTTATCAGCTGCAGTTATTCACTTAAGAACTGTGGCAAGAAAGGTGGTATAATGGGCTTAGTGACCAAAGTTACAATGGCATTGAAAAAAGTGATTGATGACCATTTTTCACACTTAGTGACCATTTTCACACTTAGCAACCGTTGCAGCATCCTCATGGTCATGTGATCAAAATGTTGATGTTTGGCAAGAGTTACAATTTATATTTGTAAATTGTAGTTATGTTGAAATAAAAAAAATTACAATACTATTTTTGCGTTATATGAAAATTTTTGTTGCTCCGTATAAAGTTTTTAATCAAGCCCCCCCCCCCCCCCCGCCCCGGTCAAAGGTGTCCCTCTTTACCAATCTGAAAATCTGGTCACCTTACATATGAGGCAACTGGCAATTGGAACAGAGTTACTTTCTGCTGGGGAGGGGGAGTAGAACGTCTAACTCCTTGGCATCGACATGTGTTAATATAATACAGTATAAGAACTACCGATGATCTGATGTTCATTTCAAAAAATCCTTTCTTAGCGAGCACCTAGAAGCCGAGAGGAACATACATGCCAAATTTCAAGTTTGTAGGCTTTACGGTTTTGGAGATTTTGTGATGAGTGAGTGGTTTTTGGCGCACAGACAGACAGACAGACACATGCACACACGCACACATATAATTTTCAATATTAATCTATACATCTCTGCACAGTCCAATACTTTCTGAATTATATTTTCATCTGGTGGGGTGTTCTCATTTTTCTAATATTGTGCAAATACAATTCTCGCTGCTGTCAGTGCATGCAGTGTTAAGTACATAGTCCCTTTATCATAGCTTTCTGGTATTATACCTAACAAGAAATTTTCTTGTTAAGGTAGAAATGTGACAATTTTGAAGGTCTTTGTACCATTCCTTTTAGAACTGTTTCTTGACTTTCATCTCTGCTTAAATCAGGGGTGTCAAACTCGCGTCATCATGGCAATGTCACATGATGTAGTAGGAGTTTCCCCCCTCGCTAAACTGGGTGTGGGCGGAGCCAGCATGTGATCCATCCGGCCCAGGGGCCAGAAGTTTGATGTCCCTGGCTTAAGTCCTGGGATTTCCTCATTCCTAATCAAGCCTGGCTGAATTAACCTCCATTGCTCCTCTCATTTCAGGACATGTTTCATTTTGGATCTTCAGCGCTGCCACATTTAGTGCATAGGCCTGCTGTGGGAAACTGGGAGTGGGGTTGCATGGAGTGGGTAGAGATAGAGAGCCAAAATAACATTCTTTTCTCTGGGAGTCAAGGATGTTCAGCCCAAGGGTGGATTCCGGCAGTCACTACTGACAGTTTGCTTGTGGGCATGCTGTGCGCATGCTTTGTGCACATGCACAGTGCAATCAAAATTGCTCTGCACATGCACAGAAACAAAAAACAAGAACCGGTTCAGGAGCATGGGAGGTCTGGGTCACTGCCGGTTCCAGCGACCCAGGCCACCAAACCACTCCTGCTTCAGCCAAACTGGTCCGAACTGGTAGGAACCCACCACTGGTTCAGCCTGCATCTGGAGACATGTAACTGGGAAACAGCTCCAGTTGGGATGATGGAATGATTGGACCATGTGATAGACTTGTGAGTGCAGGGCAGAGGTGGGTTCCAACTGGTTCGGCGGGAGTAGGTAGTAACTTGGCCTGCCACACCCCCGAACTGGTTCTATCGTCGTTGGCGCCATCTTGATTTTCAGTTCTCTGCATGCGCAGAACAATCTTCATTGCAAAAATGTAATTGTTTTTCCTTTTCTAACATTGTGCGCATGCGCAGGCATTTTTAGGTGCAAACGCTCATGCGCGCAAATTTTTTTGCATGCCGAACTGGTAGTAATGCTGGAAGCAACCCACCCCTGGTGCAGGGAAAGGGACTTTGACTTTCCTTTGGGTGGGGAAACCATGTGATGCTTTCAGATTCGGGTTTTCCCAGATGTGCCAATATGACATCTCTAATAAAATGGAACTCTGAGCAACTGCTGGTCTCGGAGTCTTATTTGGTTGGGGGTGTTACTTGGAGCCCTGACAGAACAACTGAGTCTAGCTAAATGCTGCCAGCATGAAGTGAACAAGATTGAAAGTTGGCTTCCAGGCAAAATATTTTTCTTTTTCTTCCTGTTAGTGTCCTTGGGAAATCCAACTTAACTGGATCTTCCAGTGCCTACTAAGCAAAAATTTCTCTTCATTTAAAATGCCAAAAAAACACAACTCTGGATTGCTTAGAACAGCAATATAATCCTCAAAACATAGAAGGGAGTAGTGCAGTGGTGTCAAACTCAAGGCCCGGGGGCCGGATCTGGCTCACGGGGTGCTCAGAACTGGCCTGCAGAGCTGCCCTGGAAACAGCGAGGGACTGGCCTGCGGTGCTTCTGCCAGAAAAAACAGAGCTAGGAGGCCTTCCTGGGTAGAGGATTGCAGGAGGTCATGGAAGCTGAAAATGAAGCTCGGGAGACCATTTTCACTGGCAGAGTGCTTGGGCCACCACTGGCACCCCCAACACAAGTGATGTCGAGCTGGGTGTGCCCACCCTAGCCATGCCCAGCATGGCCCCCCAAAGACAAACACAACCCTGATGCAGCCCTCAATGAAATCGAGTTTGACACCCCCGGAGTAGTACAATGTGAGAAAGATTGAAGTGTGTGTGTTCTCCTAGACTGCACACTGCAGTTTCTGGCAAGATTTTGTAAGTGATTTGCCATTGCCTCTTTCCCAGGGTTGAGAGAGTCACCAAATTGGGTTTTATACCTCAGGCACGATTAAAATGCCCGGTCTGCCAGTTTTTAATCTGGTTTCTTCCCCACTACGCCAGACTGGCTCCCCTGCAAGAATTTTAGTGTAATTCCTTTTATTACTTTATGACTTATACCATACTGATTATTGCTGCTGATATTAATGTATTACTTGGATATTAACAGTGACCTGCATTTTTAAAAAAATGCAATATATAGTTATGCGACACATAAATGTGCATTATATACGATATGCCATATTCCGTTCCAGCTAATGAAACGAACATTCTTACCTAACAAATTTGCAGTAGTGCAATTTAATTCTTATGTTGATTGTAAATTCCTGTTTATTCAGTTTGTGTTTTATTTTTCCTGTCTTTCTCTTTTTTCTTCTTTTCTTTTCTTTCTTTCCTTCTTTCTCTCTTTCTTTCTTTCTTTCTTTCTTTCTTTCTTTCTTTCTCTCTTTCTTCTTTTTAACTTCTTTCTTTCCTTACTTCCTTCTCTCTTTCTTTCTCTTTCTTCTTCTTTCTCCCTCCCTCCTTCCTATCTTTTTCTCTCTTTTCAATTTATGTATATGATGCCTATTTCAGTGACTGTAGATACTTTCTTAGTTGGGAAAAGGAAGGCCTCAAAACAGACACAGTAATAGAGTCCAAAAAATGAAAATGTGGGTGCTTCTCTATGCCAACAGATGGCCATCCTTCAACTGCAAGCTCCTTTCCAACATTTTGCATGACCAATTCAGACAAACTGCTTTCTCCATAAGAAAAGTCAGTGGCAGATATTAATAATCCACTGGCAGTAAGCAATACTATAATTAGCTGAGTAATACACAGATGTATGCAATTGTGTTTAATTGATGCAACCTTTTTTCTGCCTTCCACCAGTAAGGCCTCCTATGCACAATATATCTGTCTTGCAAGCCCGTGATGAAAAGCCAGCCAGATGAGCAGATGTCTTGCAATAGAATTAATTTTTAAAAATGAGATACTAACAGTTTTATTCATGTAGTAGCAGAAATGTAGTTGGCCAAAGAGTCCTACGCAGGGGTGGGCTTCAAAAATTTCAGCAACAGGTTCTCTGCCTGGTTGCTGGGTGGGTGTGGCCATGGTGGGCGTGGCCTAGTCTGCCTCCTGCACCACTGGGGGTGGGTGGGTGTTTTCACCTTCTCCAGGCTCCAGAGGCTTTCCTCAAGCCTCTGGGAATGCGAAAACTGCTTCCCCCAGGCTCCGGAGGCCGGAAATGAGCCTCCTAGAAAGTTCCAGAAGGCTGAAAACAGGATCGTTTCCAGCCTTCTGGAACTTTCTAGGAGGCCTGTTTTTCCCCCTCCCAAAGCCTGTGCACGAGCACTGCACTTACCTCACATCCACAACCAGCCGCGTGGAGACTCCTGGGAGAGAGGGGCAGGGTGGGAGGGGCACGGTTGGGTGGGAGGGCCATAACGTTAGCTATGGGTTCTCCCAAACCCAGGCGAACCTGTAGCAGCCCACCCCTGGTCCTATGGTAACCAAAACTATGAGTGTCTGGCATTTCAAATTTCTTTACTTTGGAGATTTTGATGCCTTTTTTGAAGATGTTAACCAGTTATACTCATCTGTGCTTAAAACTGGCATTGATAGTTTTGCTGTTAAGGAGTGATTATAAATGATCCAATCCAGCTTAGAAGCTCTTTATCTACCGCTCAATATCCATCAAGAGGTTTTTCCGGGTGACATTAACAATGGAAAAGTTATCGCTCAGATTGCTCTTTGTCAGTCAAATATGATGCCAGCAGCAGAGGCTACATAAATTTCCATATTTCCCGGAGACAAAGCTTCAGTCATGCATTATGCTCTCCAAAAATTAGGGCTGTCAGCGGGTTAAATAAATTTTAGTAAATGCTTGGCATAAATTTGAGTTGACTCCATTGAATGGGCAAAGCTCTTGAATGGGAATGAAAGGAGCCATTCTGAAAGAGAGGGAAGAGCATTTTCTCTTTGTTTTCTGGAGGTGTTCTGACCTAGGCTTCCCCAAAAAGCACAAAGGAGATTCCTGGTCCTGACAAAACCCCTTCTATTAGACGAATGTGAATTCCTCTCATTCACATTCAGCAAAGTCCCACCAAACAGTCTTTCAAAGGTGCTTGGAAATCTGCCATGTAAATATTTTCCAAACGCAGTCCTGTGCAAAGAAAGACTTGGCACAGAGTCTCTGAGATTCACAGATAGATCTTCCCACTCTTGAAATGAACAAATTGTTTCCTGCAAAAGCCCACTCCTCTTTCGCTCCTCTTTTATTTCCAATGTGAGGGGCCATTCACCATCCACCTGTGGCTTTACTCCCAAGTTCACTCTGATTTTTGAGCTGTTGTTTTCTTCTGGCAGCTCTGTGCATGCACACACTGGGAACAGGTGCCAGGTGTTCCTCTGCCTCACTGCTGTCCAGCTCTGAAGGCGGATTAGAACTGTCAAACAGCCCTGGCCCCCTCTCTGCCTCTGATGCAGAGCCCTCGTCCGAGCCTTCCCCAGTCTCCAGGACTGGCCCATGTTCCTCCACAACCTCCTCACTGTCCGAATCTGCTGTTAGCTCCATTGGCGGGCCACAACAGTGTGTAAGCCTGCATTTTACAATGGTTCATTTAGTGACGGTTCAAAGTTACACTGAAAAAAGTGGCCTGTGACCATTTTTTCACACCTACAACATTTGTAGCATCCCCTTGGTCATGTGATCCAAATTGGGATGACAACGGGTTCATATTTATGATGGTCGCAGTGTCCCAAAGAATCATGTGATTCCCTTTTGTGACCTTCTGCCAAGCAAGGCCAACGGGAAAGCCAAATGCACTTAACAACCATAGTGAGGAGGGTCGTAAAGTGGGGCACAACTCGCTTAACAAATGTTTTGCTTCAATGTTGGACTCAGTTGTGGTCGTAAGTCGAGGACTCCCTATATTGTGCTGATGTACTCTGATAGACACTGAACAGGGATGGATAATGGATGGGTGGATGGATGGATGGATGCATATATATATATATATATATATATATATATATATATGTATGTATGTATGTATGTATGTATGTATGTATGTATGTATGTATGTATATATATATTATATTGTATTATATTATATAGATAGATAGATAGATAGATAGATAGATAGATATAGATATATAGATATATAGATATATAGATATATAGATATATAGATATACACATACATACACACACACACACACACACACACAAATACATATATAAAATTTGCTACCTAGTTCATCGAAGTCCTGCTTTTAAACAATCAAAATGAAGAAGTTGGCCAGTCTCAATTGCAGTGCTCCATTGGAAGTCCTGAAGGATACAATTATGGAGTGAATCTATCATGGTGACTGAGTCAACACCAAATGGATGACACGCCATCAATCAATCAATCAACAAAAAACAAGGTTCTGTTTGCAAACCACAAAAATAACTTTAATCTACTCAACTGGATGATAGTTTCTGAGAAACTGCACCCTCGAGTTTTCTTAAATTTATGACTCAGATTGAAAGCTCATTTTAAGCACTTTTCTGTTATTATGCATTCTGTTATGTCAGTGTCAACTCTAGTAACTTTAAAACTGTGTGGACTTCAACTCCCATAATCCATCAGCCAGAAAAGCTGTTTGTTTGTTTGTTTTTAAAAATCAGGCTGGAGAATTTGGGGAGCAGAAGTCCACACATCTTTAAATTGTCAAGATTGGAGTAAGGGAATTAGATTTTAATACAGTATGTATACTATACTAGGATTAGTAAGGATGGTGCTGATTAAAAAGAATAAATTAAAGAATTAAGTGGAAAGGTTAAAGGTTGAAAGATAGTATTATTATGCCTGCTTAAACAATGTTGTAATTGGCATTAGAATGATACATTGAAATATTGAATAATTAAATATCTTAATATAATTAGGAGTATTAATCTTAGGAGCATGTAAGCTTAATTAATGTAACAATTATTATTGATATTAGTATTGTTATTTGTATCAAAATGAATGATACCCAGATGCCACACTGTTCATGTATTGCTGTTGGTGTATACATAAAAATAAAATAAACATATTAAAAAAAGTTGTCAAAGTTCAGAAACACTGTTATGTATTTACAATTAGTGTCATTGGGCATCTCCAGTTTTTAACTGTATTTCTATTCTCAGAATGGTAGTAAAAAAAATTGAATCCCACCACTATACTGTAACATATCTGGAAAACACTGACAGGCCATGAGAAAACAATTATGGGTTTCAAGCAGATTTAAGAATGGAACTAACATGGCAGATACAGAAATATTTATAATAGCAGCATTATTAACATTACTACAACTTGTTTATCTATTTAGTAATAAAACAATAAAGTTAAGATCGGATTATAAATCTTCTATGGCTGATTTAAAGCATTTAATCCTGTAACAATTCCATTATCTGCGGGTTTTCTGGTGTCACTGAATTTAGTGGTAAACTCCTGTCCATTTTGTGTAATTGTTAGCATACTAACTAAACAATTATTGCCTTTGTCCCACCATCAGCGAGTTAAAAGCTTTTGCTACAAACAAAAAAGTTAAACAATTTGATGTTTACTAAAAAAAGAAGGAATGCTTGAAATTAATGTTTTTGAAAACTGTTTGATATTTCAAAATTACTCATGCAAGATTAATACGAGTGAGTCTAAATAAAGAGAATAGCCAAAAAGTATATTACCCAGTAAATGCATTCATTAGTGCTTAATTACAAGAAACTGCTATCAATTATTTAACATTGCTACAAATTGTTCAGAGAACGGGTACATTTTTCTCCACCATTAATATTTTCAATTACAAACTTTATCTAATTGTACTTTGTCTCCTCCAACCTCCTGGGTCCTAATTTTCCTGGATTGTCTATAATCTATTATGATATTTAAAATTAGTTTCAAGTCATTTTGCTTTGAGAATTGCTAATATAGAGATGGACTTCATTTCCCCCTCTTCTTATCTTCTGTTGCATGGTTGAAAGCTAGGTTTTGGCTTTCGTTAGTTATAATAGACCCCTGGGAAAGTTAGCACATGTTTACTGAATAATCCACCCTTCCCTAGAATTTTAGAAGTTATAATTAAAGCAGGAAAAACATTAAATCATCCTGAAACAATGATTTTGTAAAGGCTTGTTTCAGTGACACAAACAATACAGATCTTTGTTGAGTTGTCCTGGTTCCCTTCAAGGTAACCAGGGTTCAGTGGTGGGTTCCGGATTCTGTTGAAACTGGTACAGTGCAACAGGGCCGGGCGTCCACCACATGAATGCGTGCAACATGCATGCACACGTGTGCAGTGTGCACCTGTGTACTTACCACCTGCGATGCTCTGCAATGCCCCAGCTGCTCGGCGGAGCATCGCACAGGCACCATACGCTTTGTGCGCGGAAGCCCCAAAAACCTCAAATACTGGTAAGGAGTACAGGCAGGGGGATGGGCCCTCCAGAGCACTGTACCGGAACGTACCTGGTGCTCCCGGCAGGCACCAGTACACCCGTACCAGGGCACAACAGTCGTAACCCACCACTGCCAGGGTTGAAGGCAGAGGTGGGTTCCTACTGGTTCGGACTGGTTCAGCCGAGTAGGTAGTAACTCGGCCTGCCATGCCCCCGAACCGTCGTAGGTGCCGCCATCTTGTTTTTTGCTTCTGCGCAGTATTGCGCATCCTTGAGCAAACTAGCAGTGGCACCAACTGGAACCCACCCCTAGTTGAAGGCTTCTTCTGTAGTAAACTTCCACTTCAGGGAATGTACCCCTACTCTACTCAGGCTCACCAGAAAAGGCTAAAATCTTTTATTCCAACATGTTTTCAGTCCGAGTCAACTTGCTCGGTTCTATTTTTGCACATTTACTGTGTTTGAGTTTTGGGTGTGACCTTAATATGGATTCAGGTGTTAATTATTTATTATGTAATAGCCATGTTGACGCAGTGGTGTAGAAAGTAAACACTCACCCACCCTCCTAGAGAATGAAATATTTTGGGGAATATTAAAAAGGCAGGATAGAATATTTACCCTCATGGAGAAATGGGGAAAAATCTTAAGGGAGGCAGGAACCAGCCCCAGTCTCCCTGCCCCAAGCATTAACTGGGGAGGCCAGCTTTTAGAAATGCAGATTTGGTAAACCATTCAGAAAGACTGGGTCAAACAGAAATTCCAGACAAGCAGCACAGTTAGGCAACTGTTGACAAGATTAGCTCAGGCAAACACCTAGGATTTGCATTTCCCCTTTTGCCTATAGAGCCAGCCATGACCCCTACATGACCCCATAGGGATCAAGAAGGAATAAAAATCCCACCGACTCTCAACTCCATTGTGTCAGCTGTCCCAAAATTGCATACTCTGTGCATGTTGGTTCTGTTTATCAGTAAATGGACTTTCTTTCTTAAGCGGCCTCCGTTTTATTCCCAGCTCCATTTTATTGGCGTTGGAGCTGGATTTTTCTTCCAACAGTGGCTAGAATCTAGTATTGCAGGCTAATTCTGTTGACTGCCAGCAGTTTGATCCTGACCAACTCAAGGTTGACTCAGCCCTCCAGCCTTCTGAGGTCCCAGATTGTTGGGAGCAAGAGACTGACTCTGTAAACTGCTTAGAGAGGGCTGTAAAGCACTGTGAAGCGGTATATAAATCTAAGTGCTTTGTGTATTTTCATTTTGATTGATGTTATGTGGCCAGGTTGAGAAAAAGTGGGTTAAAAGGTTTGAATGAGTAATTTATCTCTCACCTAAGGTGACCAGACGTCCCAATTTTGGCGGGACAGTCACAATTTCTAACAATTTGTCCCGTGTCCCGCAGCGTTTTTAAAAAGTCCTGATTTTCTGGCTTCATGTTGAAAGCGCAGTGGATTTGCTTAAGAAATCCTAACTGGGGCAAGACAAAAGACACTCTGTCTAAACCCTCTCTATGTCTCAGTACTTTCATTGAAGATATTAAAACATTAAAGAAAGAAAACGGACCCTCCCCGACCCTTTTACTTACTTTTATAAGAAAAGATGACCCAGTACCATAGAGCTCTAGGAAATACTTTGGCTAGAGAAGTAGCGACTGTTCCTTCCTGGATTTCCCGGAGGGGAGGGACATAGAGGTTGGAGGTTGGCTTGTGTGGGAAAAATAGTGACAAGGTTTCTTTGAAAAATATTTCCCTGGGACTAATTTCACCATTTAATTTGCTCAGTTCTTTGTATTAACATCTACATCATTCTGGATTGACTTGGAGTGCCTGCCTGCTGGTAAGTGAGCCGGGTTGTTTTCTTTTATTTTTTTTAATGTATTTTAAAATAATATTTTATTTATTGTGCATAGGAGTTTTTTAAAATAGTTTTATTCTGCATGGATTCTTTTTTTAAATTGTCTTAGACTATTTAAAAAAAGATTCTATCCAAAATAAATTGAAATAAACAATTTTTAAAAATTCTATGCACAATATTTTGAAATAGCCTTAGCTTTCAAACAGTTCATTTAGTGACCAAAGTTACAATGGCATTGAAAAAAGTGACTGATGACCATTTTTCACACTTAGCGACCATTTTCACAATTAGCGACCGTTGCAGCATCCTCATGGTCACGTGATCAAAATTTTGATGTTTGGCAACAGTTACAATTTATATTTGTAAATTGTAGTTATGTTGAAATAAAAAAAATATTACAATACTATTTTTGCGTTGTATGAAAAATTTTGTTGCTCCATATAAAATTTGTAATCAAGCCCCCCCCCCCATCAAAGGTGTCCCTCTTTACCAATTTGCATCAGGGTTGTATTTGACCTCGGTGGAGGGGGGGCATGACCAGCACAATGTCACTCATCAAGGTTTCGTATTTTGCTTGATGGCCTCCTGCAACCCTCTGGCAATGAAAATGGAGCTCAGAGAGGACGTGTGTGGCTGGCCTGGACACTGTTTTCACTTGCAGAAGGCTGCAGGAGGCTGTTGTGGCTGAAAACGGAGCCCGGGCAACTTGTGTGCAGCCTCCCGAAGCTCTATTTTTGTTGGCAGAGAACTGCAGGAGGTTATTGTGGCTAAAAATGGAGCCCGGGCAGGCTGCATGTAGCCCTCTTGATCTCTGTTTTTGTTGGCAGAGGCACTGTGGGCCAGTTCTTTGCTGTTTCCTGGGTGAGCCTATGGGCCAGAGCTAGGTACCCCATGGGCCCCCGGGCCTTGAGTTTGACAACACTGCCCTACAGCTAGTGACCTCATATTTTTACAAGGGGACAAACATATGTCTTATTTTTCTAATTATGGGGATCAGAACTGCATGCACATCTTTTTCTTCCTTTTCTCTACCTCTTCTTTTCTTACTTTGTATGGGATATGCTAGGGGTATGTATGTAATTGAATGAATGATCCCACTTTTTATCACCATTATTGTTGTATTTTCTGTGTTTTTTAACTATTACGTGGGGACTGCCTGGGTGAGTGAATGAGTATGTATGATTCGGAGGACCTGCCGAGGAATGCGGGGGGCACTGGGGTGGTCGGGGGGACCACAGACATGGGAGAGGGCCGGAGCATTACGGTCGTAACAGGGAGGGGCAGATATGGCGGGGACTTTAGGGCTGGCCATTACCGGGGAAGGAGGGTTCGCTACGTCACAGAGATCCCTCCTTCCGGCCCTATGAGTCCCACTCCGAGGCCAGATGGTGCGAGTAGTCAGGACCCTGGTCTCAGGCTGTTGTCGCTAAATGCCAGGTCTGTTGTTCACAAGGCTCCTCTCGTCCAGGACTTAATTTTAGACGAGAGGGCAGACCTGGCATGTATTACTGAAACCTGGCTGGGCCCGGAGGGAGGAGTCCCCCTCGTAGAGATGTGCCCAGACGGATTTCAGGTGCTTCATCAGCCGAGAGCCCAGGGAAGGGGTGGCGGTGTGGCTATTGTAGTCCGGGAGTCTTTAGCACCTCGTAGGATCCCTGCTCCGGAGCTTGTCGGGTGTGAGTCCCTGCTAGTGAAGTTGGACCTCAAGGGTCAAGTGGGTTTGCTGTTAACGTACCTGCCTCCCAACAGCGTTGCAGCAGCCCTCCCCTCGCTCCTCGAGTCGGTAGCCGAGCTAGCAATTGAGTTCCCCAGACTTATGGTCCTGGGGGACTTCAATTTGCCTTCGCTCGGTGAACACTCTGATGGGGCGCAGGAGTTCATGGCTTCCATGACGGCCATGGGCTTGACCCAGGTAATCCGGGGCCCAACCCACTCAGCGGGTCACATGCTCGACCTCGTATTCCTTTCGGAGCAGTGGATTTGTGATCTTGGTCTGAGGGGTAATGAGATCATACCCCTGTCATGATCAGACCATTGCCTACTGAGGCTTGACTTTCGGAGGCCAAACCCCCACTGTAGGGAGGAGGAACCGACCAAGTGGTTCCACCCCAGGCGACTTATGGACCCCCTGAGGTTCCAGATGGAGCTTGGGGTTATTCCTGATACTCTCGCCCACAGTCCGGTGGAGACTCTGGTTGCTGCCTGGCACTCAGCAGCATCGGAGACCCTTGACCGGATTGCGCCACTATGGCCCCTCCGAGGCGGCGGATCCCGGAGGCCTCCTTGGTTCACCGAGGAGCTCCGGGAGAGGAAGCGCCGGAGGAGACGCCTAGAGCACTTGTGGAGGTCCGATAAGTCCGAGTCGAACCGAGCACTCTTAACAACTTGCACCAAGGAGTACATCAGGGCACTTAGGGCAGCAAAAAGATCTTATATTGCCACCTTGGTTGCGTCCGCTGAGTCTCGCCCAGCCGCCCTGTTTAGGATAACCCGTTCCCTCCTAAATAGGAGGGGTTCGGGGGAACCCTTGCAGGGTAGGGCTGAGGATTATGTCCAATTCTTAGCGGACAAAGTTGCTCGGTTTCGGTCGGACTTGGACTCCACCTCTGCAGATCCAGCCGAGGCACAAGAGGATGATTTGGTTGACCACCCCTGGGTTGAGTTTCAGGATGTTGCCCCTGGGGATGTGGACAAGGCCATGAGAGCTGTGAGCGCCTCCACCTGTGTACTGGACCCGTGTCCCTCCTGGCTGGTCGTCAACAGCAGTGAGGTGACACGAGGCTGGATCCAGGCGGTTGTCACCGCCTCTCTTCGGGAGGGGCACTTCCCCGCCACACTTAAAGCGGCGGTGGTGAGACCCCTCCTAAAGAAGCCATCTTTGGATCCAGCTGTTCTTAACAATTATCGTCCAGTCTCCAACCTCCCCTTTGTAGGGAAGGTTGTTGAGAAGGTGGTGGCCTTCCAGCTTCAACGGTCCTTGGAGGAAGCAAGTTACCTTGACCCCTTCCAATCGGGCTTCAGACCTGGTTACAGCACAGAAACCGCTTTGGTCGCATTGACCGATGATCTCTGGAGAGCCAGGGATGGAGGCCATGCCTCCATCCTGGTTCTCCTTGACCTCTCGGCGGCTTTCGATACCATCGACCATGGTATCCTTCTGCGACGACTGCGGGAGGTGGGGGTGGGAGGCACTGTTTTGCAGTGGTTCTCCTCCTACCTCTCGGACAGGTTGCAGTCGGTGTTAGTTGGGGAGCAGAGATCGACCCCTAGGCCCCTAACATACGGGGTGCCGCAGGGTTCGGTCTTATCCCCCCTACTATTTAACATCTACATGAAACCGCTGGGCGAGATCATTCGGAGGCACGGGATAAGATACCATCAATATGCGGACGATACCCAGTTGTATCTGTCCGCCCCGTGCCAACTCAATGAAGCGGTGGACGTGATGAACCGGGGTCTTGAAGCCGTTAGGGACTGGATGAGGGCTAACAAGCTTGTACTCAACCCGGAGAAGACCGAGTGGCTGTTGTGTTTCCCTCCCAATAATTCGGCTAGTATTCCAACACTCAGGCCTGGGGGTCAAATTCTACACCCCTCAGACAGGGTTCGCAACTTGGGAGTCCTCCTGGACCCACAGCTGACCTTCGACCATCATCTGACGGCTGTGACCAGGGGGGCATTTGCCCAGGTCCGCCTGGTGCACCAGTTGCGACCCTACCTGAACCAGGAGGCCCTCACAACAGTCACTCGGGCCCTTGTGACCTCTAGGCTGGAATACTGCAATGTGCTCTACATGGGGCTGCCCTTGAAGAGCATCCGGCGACTTCAGCTAGTCCAGAATGCGGCCGCGCGAGTGATTGTGGGTGCACCTCGGTTCGCCCACATAACACCTATCCTCCGCGAGCTGCGCTGGCTACCTGTTGATCTCCGGGTGCGCTTCAAGGTGCTACTTACCACCCATAAAGCCCTTCATGGTAGTGGATCTGCGTACTTGAGAGACCGCCTCCTGCCAATTACCTCCCTGCGACCTATTAGATCGCATAGATTAGGCCTCCTCCGAGTTCCATCTGCCAGTCAGTGTCGACTGGCAACCACACGGAGGAGAGCCTTTTCAGTAGTAGCTCCGACCCTTTGGAACGATCTCCCCGTGGAGATTCGTACCCTCACCACCGTCCAGACCTTCCGCACAGCCCTCAAGTCCTGACTATCCCGTCAGGCCTGGGGATAAAGATCGTAATCTGTCCCCACCCGAATGATGAATGAATGTTGTGTACTATTTTTACTCATGTATTGTTTCATGTTTACTGTTTTGTACCCCCTTCCCTATATTTTGTAAGCCGCCCTGAGTCCCCCCAGGGAAAAGGGCGGCCTATAAATAATAATAAAACTAAACTAAACTAAACTAAAACTGTATTACACAATCTACTTCCTAGCCTCACATACTGTGTCCTTCCAACCTGCCCAAAATAGTGACTGGGCACTTCTTAAACAGAACAAAATCCTGGCTTCTTGATACAGAAAATATCAAATGTTTCTGCAGAATCCGGTAATTATATCAAACTGCCTATTTATCTAGTCTTGATGTGTGTCAAATTTTCCCCACAGCAAGCTTTGTGTGAGACGAGATTGATTGCCACTCTTTGCGGTAATTAGGTGAAATGTTTGAATTAAAATATGGCTTTTATTAAACACTAATTGCACCTTCTGCATAAAATCAGTTAGCTGCTTTTTCTCCCTCATGGAGTAAAACAATTTTGTTTTTTTTTTATTAAAATTGGTTGGAATGCTACTTTATTTTTAATTTTTTTTCCAAATAATCAATTTCCCCCCTCTGTTCAATTTTCCCAGGCTCTTAAAATAATATTTATGCTTAAGCGTGGGAAATAGGATTTAAAAATCAATATAAAGGAGTAACTCTTATGAACTGCCACATGGTTATTAGAAGGTCTCATTTCTTTCCAGTGAAGTAATGGTCCATTTCTCCAAACCCAGCATCTCATTGCCACAGCTTCTACTATTAAATAGGGGTATGAAAATCAGCCCAGATCATTGACTCTGTTCAAACACTGTATTCGAATCATTGAATCAACCCAATTTGATTTGATTTAAGTGATCGAATCAGCTCAATAAAATGTCAGAGTGTCTGCACACGAAGTTCACTCCTTTGAAGTTGAACATGTTCAAGTTGATGCATCCGATTGTTGGTTCAACTCAAATCTTCAAAATGAAGCTTCTCATACTCTGGAATTAAGAAACAGTTTTTACTCATACCTCTAGATCAGAGGTGGTGTTCAGCCAGTTCGGACTGGTTTGCCTGAACCAGTAGTGGTTAATAAGACCAGCTGTCTTATTTAGGCACGTTTTTCAAGCCAAAACGCATGCGCGGAAGCCAAGCGCATGCATGGATGGGTCACATTTTTGAACCAGTAGGGAAAGTAAGTGAATACCACCCCTGCTCTAGACCAAGGGTGTCAAACTCGTGGCCCAGAGGCCAGATGCGTCACATGCTGGCCCTGCCCCTGCTCAGTTTAGCAAAGGGGGGAGGGAAATCCCGATACATCACATGACACTATAATGACCATGTGAGTTTGACACCCCTGCTCTAGACACAGGGATAATTTTTCTCGTCGTGCTATCACTCCGCTGAACACTTAATTCTCAGAGTTCTATCTAATGTCTAGGTATATTTTCCCATCGAGTATGACTGTAGTATTATTATTTAGAAGAGCCATGGTGGCGTAGTGGTTAGAATGCAGTATTGCAGGCTGATTCTCCTCACTGCCAGGAGTTTGATCCTGACTGACTCAAAGTTGACTCAGTCTTCCATCCTACCGAGGTTGGTAAAATGAGGACCCAGATTGTTGGGGACTCTGTAAACTGCTTAGAGAGGACTGTAAAGCACTGTGAAGCAATATATAAGTCTAAATGCTATGGCTATTATTTACTCTTATTATTATCTTTCTTATCCCACCCTCTTTTTGGTATTATGATGAGTATGATTATGATTATTATGTTGCTTTGCAAGCACAGTGGGAGCTTCTCCACCAGAGATAAATATCCTGTATGTCTGATCACATTTGGCCCAAAAAAGTATTCAATTCAATTCAAGTTCAAATTTTGACATAATGGGAACTCTTGGTCTGAAACACAGTTTCCTCCGAATGCTTAGTCCACTGGAGCCATGATTTTCACATCAATCCTGTGCCAGTCACATGGACAACATGATGCCTTACTTCCTTTTCTTGAGATCAGCACTCTTTGTATTATATTTTATATCTCTCTATATAAAACCAAAATACCACTTACATATCATCACAAAATCTCCAGAAGCGTAAAGCCTATAAACTTGAAATTTGGCACATATGTTCCTCTTGGCTTCTAGGTGCTTGCTAAGAAAGAATTTTTCAAAATGACAATCAGATCATTAATATTTCTTATATTATTATTAACACACTTTGATGCTAAGGAGTTAGACATTCTACTCACCCTCCCCACCTGAAAAGAACTCTGTTCCAACTGCCACTTGGGCATGGGTATGGCCAGCATGTGACTCATCTGGCCTGTGGGCTTGGCGTTTAGACATTCTACTCCCCCTCCCCATCTGAAAAATGCTCTGATGCTAAGGAGTTAGACTGAGGGAGAGAAGGGGATAAGATAGGAGAGGCCTCTGTGGGGAAGGCTGAGGGAGAGAAGGGGATAGGAGAGGATCAATGGGGCCAGTCTGAGGGAGAGAAGGGGGATAGGATAGGAGAGGCTTCTATGGGGCAAGCCTGAGGGAGAGAAGGGGAGAGGAGAGGCCGATTACAACTACTCACCTACAAGACTGTCTCCTGCCGCATACCTCCCTAAGACCAATAAGATCGCACAGGATGGGCCTTCTCCGGGTGCCTTCAGCTGGACAATGCCGGCTGGTGACGCCTCGGAGTAGGGCCTTCTCTGTTGCCGCTCCAGCCCTATGGAATGAGCTACCCCCAGAGATCCGGACCCTACCCACTCTCATGGCCTTCCGTAAAGCTATTAAAACCTGGCTTTTCCGGCAGGCCTGGGGCTGTTGACCCCTGGATTGAGGTCCAGCCCCCCTTTGATTGGGTGCATGTTGTGTTTTCTTTTAATCTTGTTGTATTTTATTGTTTTAATCCTTTTTTAACATTTTTCATTTTTGTAAGCCGCCCAGAGTCCTCCGGGATTGGGCGGCCTATAAATTCAATAAATGAAATGAAATTAATTTTCAAGCTGTAAGTGTTGATTTATCAAGCCCGATCACATAGTTTAAGAGTAGAGCACAGGTATCCAGCTTTTGTATGTGTGTGTGTGTGTGTGTGTGTGTGTTGTATTTGTGCTGATAAATATGTGTGTGTGTGTGTGTGTGTGTGTGTGTGTGTAAGTCTGTTTCTCCTCTTTAAACAGTCTGTACTACGTTTGTATTACCATGCATAAGCAATAATGAGGAACCTTCAAAAAGCATGAAAGACCTTCTCTGTACACAGAACAGAAAGCTAATATGTACCCAAGATGAATCCTGCCAAGCTCAATTGGCTACTTCAAGGTTTCTTTTTTTTAAAAAAAAATCCTACTTTGTACCTCCTTTAGGCAGAAATAACATAAATAAGGAAAGGCAGTCCAACAGCCTCCAAATCATTTAGCTAAGTTCCCCACTGAGAAATTGGCCCGACCAATGCCAAAAAGGCTCACATTCTAATTTTAAAATTATAAACATTCAAAAATTATTTGCTTTTCCTCTTATTTTTCTGTCATCAACGGGCTTTGCTGTCTCTGGTGTTGTCCCAGGAGGGATGGACAAACCAGTTGACAAGCTTGAATGCTTTCTAGGAAGAGTCCCTCATCACTGGCAGAATTTGGTTGACCCAATGGGTTGGCCCATTGTTGCTGGTCATATTTTATGAGCAAGTTAGTTAGGGGAAGCAACAGAAGCCATGTCACGCAACAATACACAATGCCACAGGGAAATGTTCCCTTATTTAGGAAGATTTAAAGAAGTTCCTCCAACATCTGACTTTTGTCCATATGTGTACCACTAAAGGAGAATATTTGTAGATCCGGGTTGAGTCCTTGATGCCCTCTGAGCTTGGCTGTTTGATTTATTTATTTATTGAATTTATATTGCCACCTATTTGCCCATGGCAACTCAAGGCGGCTTACAGAATATAACATCTCATTTAAAACAAAAAAATAATAAAAAGAATCAAATAAATTAATATAGTACAATTTAACAAAATCACCTGATGCTAATTACCATGGTATTCAGCCCTTCTCATCTCTTAGAGAGAAAAAATTATTTGAAAGGCCTAAGGCGCCATAATGGGACCCAGAAAGCTATGGAAAATAAACATTTCCCAGGACTTCTGTGGTTGTCCTATTGTTCTGATTATTTCAAGACCTCCAATTAGGTTAGATCTCCAGGGAAAACCAATGTGCTGTTGGCAGGGGCATCATCGCATTCTCTTTTGCTTGGACCTATTTTTATCCAAAACAAGAAAATGAGGATTTAGCTCTTAATAGACAACTTCTGCAGGGACAGAGTAGTTCAATGGTTAAGATGCTGAGTTTGTTCATCAGAAGGTCAGCAGTTCAGTGGTTCAAATCCCTAGCACCGCATAATGGGGTGAGCTCCCATTACTTGCCCCAGCTTCTGCCAACCTAGCAGTTTGGTAGCATGTAAAAAATGCAAGTAGAAAAATAGGAACCACCTCTGGTGGGAAGGTAACAGCGTTCTATGTGCCTTCAGTGTTTAATCATGCCGGCCACATGACCATGGAGACATCTTCGGACAGCGCTGGCTCTTTGGCTTTGAAACTGAGATGATTACCACCCCCTAGAGTCAGGAATGACTAGCATGCATATGCAGGGGAAACTTTACCTTTTTAAATAACTAGGGGTAGCATCATTGGAGCCTTTTGTAAGTATGATAGCCATTATCTCTTAGTTGCTGTAAAGACTTTTGAAGTATCTCAATTACTTTGTAGGCTACAAATCTGCTCCCATCATGTGGTGAACCATAGCCAGCCTCAACTGATATGATCATCTCCAAGTCTACCCAACAAAGATGATTAGGGGACTGGAGGCTAAAACATATGAAGAATGGTTGCAGGAATTGGGTATGTGTCAATCATTCCATTTAGTCGTTTAGCAAAGAAAGATCCCTGGTTGCTTGTTTTGCCAAGAGCAGGGGTGGGATTCAGGTGGTTTGCACTGGTTTGGGCAAACCGGATGTTAATTTTACATCTGGTTCGGCAAACTGGTAGTTCCGACGACCATCTGGCCCTGCCCCAACCAGCCCCGCCTGTCCCAGGAATTCTGGATCCCAGGTAAGTACGGGGAGCATGTGGAGCCTGGGGAAGTGGAAAACGGGCTTCCCAGAGGCCCATTGAGGCTAAAAATGGGCCTATTTCCATCCTCCAGAGAGCCTCCGGAGCCCGGGGAGGTGGAAAATGAGCCCTGCACAGCCTGTTTTTGCTCCCAAGATGGTGCAGGAGGCCAATTAGGCCACACCCACCCTGGCCATGCCCACCCAGCAATCGGACAGAGAAGCAATTGTTAAATTATTTGAAGCCCACTATTGGCCACAAGTATACTTTACTGAAGCTTAAATGGTTACAGAATTAGCATACGTTGGCTCTGATGTTTTCCTGGGCAAGCAACACAAAGGAAAGTTCCCTCTTTTCCCTTGGCCATCCTCCGGTTATCTGCAAACACCCAATCAGGTGCTTGTATATTGGTCAGGAATATACAGGTGCTCAGTTCCCAGTTCTGCATATCATCAATGACCTTGACTGACTGGAGTTTCTCACGTGGCTCAGTATGTCTAATATATCTAGTCTAGTGAAAAGAAGGACTAGGGATGACATGATAGCAGTGCTCCAAAATTTGAAGGGCTGCCACAAAGAAAGGGGAGGGGTCAACCTATTTAGCAAAGCACTAGAAAGCAGGACAAGAATCAATGGTTGGAAATTAATTAAGGAAGGCAGGAATTAATTAATTCCTGGCAGTGAGAACAGTTAACCAGTGGAACAGGTTACCTTCAGAAGTTGTGGGTGCTCCATCACTGGAGATTTAAAAAAAGATTGGACAGACATTTGTCTGGAATGGTTTAGAGTGTCCTGTTTGAACAGGGAATTGGACTAGAAGACCTCCAAGGTCCCTTCCAAATCCGTTATTGTGTTATTTTGCAATTTATGAAGCTGAACTTCCACTGAAGTCAAGGTTTCTTTAGCAGAAGCTAGAATTTGGCTCTTGACTTTAAGTTTCAGATTTATTTTCACACCAACTGGCATGGCTCCACCATTACCCAGTGGGAGACAAATTTAAGCTGGGGGGAAAATTGACTGCAAGAAAAACTCATTTGAGTTTATTTTGGCTCTAGGTGTGTCAAAATCTATTAAGAAGGGTTTAGGATATGGAGTTCAGTGAGATATGAATCAATTGTTCAGCCACAGATACGAAGGAAGCTTTAACAGTAACTTTATTGTCAATTCATTTCAAAGGCAAACCACTGTCAAACTTCTATTTTGATGATCTAAGGGATCATCAGCTCTGCGCTGGGCAGAAATCAGAACATCCCATTAAATTAGAGAGATCCATCCTAGTAATGTCCTAACAGTAAGGACAATTAACCAGTGGAACAGGTTGCCTTCAGACGTTCTGGGATGCTCCAACACTGGGGGGTGTTTAAGAAGAGACTGGACAACTATTTGTCTGAAATGGCATAGGGTTAGAATAGAATAGAGCTGGAAGGGACCTTGGATGTCTTCTAATACAGCCCCCTGCTGAAGCAGGAGACCCCATAGCATTTCAGACAAATGGCTGTCCAATCTCATCTTAAAAACCTCCAGTCATGGTGCACTCACAACTTCTGAAGGCAAGTTCTTCCACTGGTTACTTGTCCTCACTGTTAGGAAGTTTCTCCTTAATTCCAGGTTGCTTCTTTCTTTGATTAGTTTCCAACTATAACTCTGTTATTCTGTTGTTTGGTGTTTGAAGCTCTTGAGAAGCACGGTTATCTGGTCTTCGTTTGCTAAGAATGAATTTTTACGGACACGTGGTCAGAGCTGATGTGTATCCATGGCGAGGCGAACAGTTGCACTCAGTTTAAATAGCCGGCCAATCCAAAAAGCAATGGATGGACTGACTGCAGGAAAACATGTGAGTGGGTAGATCTTACGTGTTTACCACGAACACGAAGTGGTGGGTTAAATGCAAAACTGAGGACCCCATGATATGGCAGGAATAACGCAAAGAATGGCAAGAAGTAGATTTGCTAAGAATGACATTAAAAAGTAGCATTTCCCATTTCAGGGCTTTGTTGTATCTAATTTTGAGACAGCTGTCTATAAAAGATCAATTAGCTCCAATGCAGGCATGCACCCTAAACACTCTAGATGTGTTTTGAACTGTTTAGCTGCATGTCAGAGGAATGTGTGGCAGTTGTACGAGTAAAAGCGAAACCAAATCGCGTTGCTTGGGAATATCTATGGAGGCTCTCAATCATCCCAAAGGTATTTTTCCAAAGGCAACTGGACTTCCTTGAAAATATTTTGCTTCTCATCCAAGAAGCTTTCCCAGTAACTGAAGACGTTGGTTGAGAAGCGAAACATTGTCAAAGGAAAAACCAAGAAACTCCAGCTGCCTTCTGAATAGCACCTTTGGGAAATTGCTTGAGAACGTTGGCCTAAAATTCTAACCGTCCAAAGCAATTCTCCGGCAGCAGAGGATTTTTCTCCCACATTCTTGAAGAAAGCTCTAAGTCCACACCAAGCCTCTTAGGATTCGGAAAGAGGAAGTCTACGTTTTTTTCATGCTGAAGCTAATTAGCAATGTCCCGACAAAACAACCACACGTCATTAATCATGGAGGGGTGGTGGGCCATCCCAGCCTTCTCCGAAGCACAATTTGTTGAGATTTTATTTTCTCTTGTTCCTATTGCTTTTCACCACTTGGATTGGGTAGCATTCAAACGTCATGAGATCTCACTTTTCATGGTCAACAGCCTGTGAAGCAGAATCTGTGCCTTGATGGAAAAGACAATGGACCTCTGTTTATAGAACCACACTTGCTTCTCCCCGCCCCTACTTTTCCTAAATAGAAGAGCATGAACTGATGGTTTTTCTTGGTATTTTCTTCTTGAGCTAAAGCCTGACTGACTTGGTGTTCTAAAACAGAGTTCCCCAATGTTTCTGGCATTGTGGATCAGTGGATGGTTCATGCAGGTAGCCGGCTAGCGTGCACAGACAGCTCCATTTCCTTTAGCAGCGTGAACATGTGCCTGCTCCTCATGCAAATGGAGCATATGCATATGTGCTCACCAGTGGTGAAATTTAATTTTTTTTACTACTGGTTCTGTGGGTGTGATGTGGCTTGGTGGGCGTGGCTTGGTGGGCATGGCAGGGGAAGGATACTGCAAAATCTCCAGTATCCTCACCCCACTCTGGGGCCAGCCAGAGGTGGCATTTGCCGGTTCACCAAACTACTCAAAATTTCCGCTACTGGTTCTCCAGAACCTGTCAGAACCTGCTGGATTTCACTCCTGGTGCTCTCCCACTGCTTGCACAATTAAGGATGCCCATGCATGCACACACACTTGCCAGCCGTTTCCATGACCCAGTTCCAAGTCCCTCACGACCCACTAGTGGGCCACAGGCAGAGGGTAGGGAACCCCTGTTCTAAAATTTGAAGCAAGATTATTTCTTTAATGTTCTTCAGAAGCTGGCTAAATCCACGTCGGAAATCATGTCAAAAGGTTTATTTTTCTACACACAGCTAATTAGGAGTAAAACAAAATGTGTTTCTGGTGCACATCATTCAGTGCTGATGGCTACAGATAAATAAAATGGAACGTAGAAGGGAAATGATAAGTCCAAAATAATGTGGACATGGCTCAGAAGAATGCAAATAATTCAACTCTATAGCAGAAAGTATGGGAAGAAATATCCATCTGGTTCAGTTCCAAGCCAGGAGGAAGGCACTGGAGAACAAAATGGATGCTGGAGGCTGATTGGAAAGAAGGTCCATTTATTGATTAAGCAGAACCACCAAGCACATGGGTGGTTCTGGGCAGCTGACCATATGGAATTGAGTGTGAAGGGTTTTTATACTTTCTCTTGGGCTCTGCACTTGAGCTTCCTGTTCTTGTGCAAGAGCATGTATTCGATTGGCTATTGTCAGACTCCCATGGGGCCATGTAGGTTTTATGTGGGGGCACAGCTGGCTCTATAGGCAAAGTACAAATCCTAGGTGTTTGTCCTAGCTAAGTTTGGTTGACGTTTGGTGGCTGACGCCATGAAGGCTTGCATTCTGAAAGGTTGTTGGGCAATTCCTATTGTGGCTGAGGGCTAATCCTACCTTTGTTAAGGTGCAGGGAGTAATGGATTACCAAATCTGCATTTCTAAAAGCTGCCTGAGATTCTTTCTCCTTTAAGACTTTTTATTTCTCTTTTAGGGAGAATATTTTATCCTACCTTTTTAAACATTCCTAACTTTCTACAAGGGGATGGCATGAAAAGGGGCATCAGCCTAGTATCTCTACACAGTCACAAGCAGACTAAGTCCAATCCCCTTTGAGTGCCAGGTGCCAATCATTTGATTTCTGTGCAGACTCATGATTGGCAATAAATCAGTTTAATTGAACCTTCATATTTGGATCTTGTCTTTCACGCTTGACAGATTCCAATGTAAAGAAAAAGACAGGGAATCAGTTTGGCATGAGATAATAACCAACTACGATGTCTATGCAGGAAGATAGATGTACGAATAATCCAAATCTGGGGATATGGGGTGGCCACCACATAGTGACCTGCAATAAAACTGAATATAAAAATTTTGAATAAAATTTTTTGTTTTCATGATGACTATGGAGCCCTGCCTTTGTGATCTGAAGTTGGGGAAAGATTTCCTAATCCAATTGGGATGATCAGATCATATTCGAGAGAGATACAGATTCCATCAGTTCCTACCATTCCATAATGCTTAATGTACTGAGGTTGATGATCCTTTTGATGATTGAGGGGGTGGCCTAGTTTCTTTCATGGCCATGAGAAATTTTAGTAGACCAGCGAGGATTCCTCTGTTCAATGTATGGATTACAGAGATGATCTGGAGCAGCAGCCCCCAACCTTTTGAGCACCAAGGACCGGTTCCGTGGAGAGAGGTTTTTCCATGGACTAGAGGCAGAGGTGGTATTCAGCCGGTTTGGACCGGTTCACCCTAACCAGTAGCGGAAATCGTGAGTTCGCCTGCCCACCCGCTGCGGCTCTTTGACATCCTATTTATGTTTTTGAGGCTGGGCGCATGCGCAGAAGGCACGCACACGAGCAAACCGGTGGTAACAAAATGTGAAACTCACTGCTGATCAGAGGAGATGTGGCTTTACATGCTGCCTGCATGTATGGGGCTTTGCTTGTTTGCATTGGTGACATGCCACGAACCGGCAATTGGAGACCCCTGATTGGCCCATTGGTCTTAAGCACCTGGTGTTCTATCTCATTAGGAAAGTGGAACAATTAAATATCAGGGAACAGAGCTAAAACAGGTGGAGGAAAACCAATCAGTTCAAGAATAGAATATACAGGATGATGATGATGATGAGATAGGGTAAATAATTTCAGATTTGATTTGATGAAGAGCTATGTGTTACACAGACTGGGCATGCTTTGCTCCCTCAAGAAAAGAGACAACATAATTTGTCTAAATAAGGTTTAGGTTTAGGTTTAGGTTTCGTTTTATTTATATGCCGCCCTATTCCCAGCGGGACTCAGGGTGGCGCACAAACCCAATGGGGGAAAGGGAAACACAAAGACTACAAATACAAGCATTTAAAAATAACCAACAGACACACAAAGCGAGAGGGGAACTCATCAACCCCAGGCCAGCCGACACAGCCAGGTTTTAATGGCTTTTCGGAAGGCCTGGAGAGAGGTGAGGGTCCGAATCGAGGCGGGGAGTTCGTTCCAAAGGGCCGGAGCTGCCACAGAGAAGGCCCTCTCCCGGGTAGTAGCCAGATGGCATTGGCTGGTAGACGGAACCCGGAGGAGGCCTGTCCTGTGCGATCTAATGGGTCTTTGGGAGGTAATTGGCAGCAGGCGGTCTCTCAAGTACCCAGGTCCAATACCATGAAGGGCTTTATAAGTGACTTTATAAGCTTTATAAGGAGCTCCTGTTGTGGCCTGCTGGCAGCCAGCAGAGCTGATAGCAGAGTCAGAGAGTGAGGAGGTTGGGGAGGAACATGGGCCAGTCCTGGGGGCTGAGGAAAGCTCAGATGATGGCTCTATGTCGGAGGCAGAGAGGGAGCTAGACAGCAGTAAGGCAGAAGAACAGCTGGAGCCTGTTCCTAGTGTGCTCATGCAGAGCTGCCAGCAGACAAGAACAACTAAGAAAGCAGGGTTAAGTTAGGAGTAAAGCCATACCTTGAAAGTGATTGGCCCCTCCAGGGGTGGGTTTCTCACCCCGTTCCAACCGGTTCAGTTGGAACGAGGCCGGCGGCGTCCTTGCGCATGCGTGCGGTGCGCACGTGCACATGCGCGGCTGTGCGATGCTCCAGCTGCTCCTGGAGGATCGCGCAGGCGCTGTATGCATCCTGCGCATGCGTGAAAGCGCAGAATTCGTCAAAACCGTGTAAGGAGCGGGCGCGGGCGTGCAGGCGGGCGCGGGTGGGCCCTTCGCCATTCCCGGAAGTTACTTACTTCCGGGTTCGGCGACCAACCGGTTCGCAGGGACCGCCGCAAACCGGTTGAAACCCACCCCTGGGCCCCTCCCATAGGAAACAAAAAAGGAGCAAACAGGGAGTGGGCTTTTGCAGGAAACAATTTGTTCCTTCAGTCGTTTCAAGAGTGGAAAGTTCTGTTTGTGACTATAAGAGACTCTGTGCCAGGTTTTGCCTTGCCCTGCGTTTGGAAACTAGTTATCTGGTAGCTCTCCAAGCGAGATAAGGATCGTGTTGATAAACATTCCTCTGAAAGACTGTTTGCTAAGCCTTGCTGACTGTGAATTAAAGGAATTCACAGTCATGTAAATAAAAGAGGTTTTGCCAGGACCAAGACTCTGCTTCATGCATTTTAAGGAAGCCTGGGTCAGAACAGCTTCAGGGCATATCCCTGCCTCTTATGACTGGAAATGCTCTTTCATCTTTTACAATTTTCAGTCTGGACAAATAAAGTGACTTGAAGTAGGGTGAGTTCTTCACTTTTGGGGAACATAGATGCTACGAAACTTATATCAAGGGCACCTCTTCACCCCTTGAAGTTCTGCGCCACTTCATGACTTGTTATTCAACTTTTCTTTTTTAGAAGCTATCTAATTTTCACTAGAATTGATTTTTGAAGCCTATCCTCTAACGGCATTGGCATGAAAAAGAAAAAATAATTAAAAAATAATAGGGGATTCCCCCCTCCCTGTTCTTGCTCTATGAGATTTTCTTCAACTAGAGAACTTTTACGAGAGAACTTTTTTAGCAGTTTTGGAAAGCTTACCGCATAGGTTGAGGTCATTGTGACTTCTTGGCAAAGCCTTCCCACATTCATTTTGATTTGAGTGGCATGGCTTTTGGAGGGCAAATCTCCAATGTTCCCAAGTATAATTGAGTCACTTGGGTTTGGATGGATTTCAGTCTGCAATACTCCAGGATGCTGACCAATGTCCTGTTTGCTTCATTTTTTGCTGTTTGGAATTAATTCCCGGAGGAACTATGTAAAGGGACAATCCATCTTTAAGAAGAAAAACCCCAATTGCTGATGATGGCAGGTTTTTGTTTCCAGGTGACAAAAGTTCCAAACTTTCATTAAATGAAACTTTTTCTCTAAAGGTTTTCAGCAAATTTTAGCTAGAGTATGCTTATAATTTAGAAGTGGTCTATTTTCTTGCATCCGTGATTTTTTTTTCTAGTTTCCCAGGAGCTAAAAAACAGCTGATGATTTCATAATATCACTAAAATTGATGAGGACAAATTATTTTTGCCTATTTGGGGGAAGGGATTTCAAGCATGCTAGGTTCACTCTTTAGGGACATGGTGGCTCAGTGGCTAAGATGCTGAGCTAGTTGATCAGAAAAGATGACAATTCAGCGTTTAGAATCCCTAGTGCCGCATAACGGAGTGAGCTCCTGTTACTTGTCCCAGCTTCTGCCAACCTAGCAGTTTGAAAGCACATAAAAAATGCAAGTAGAAAAATAGGACCCACCTTTAGTGGGAAAGTAACAAAGCTCTGTGCGGGGTTTAGTCATGCCGGCCACAGACCACGGAGATGTCTTCGGACACCCCTAACACCTCTTAGGGTGTCTGTTCTTTTAAGATACAGCCTGTTGTGCCTTCAAATGGCTTCTTCTGTACAGTGCAGTGGAGTTGCCATGGTAATGGCTTCACACTCCTCCAGAAGGGGGCTCCCTCTGGTAAGGGGGAAAATCCAACATTAGAAATTACGTTTGGCCCAGACATTTTCACGTTATCAGCTAATATTTTATATTTTGGATAAATTACCAAGGCTCAACCTAAGCTGAAACTAGAAATACCACAAATGAATGAATGAATGAATGAATGAATGAATACTTCTAGCACCCACATTTTCCATTCAGTTCCATAAATCTTAAAAATATTCCTTCAGATCAATTTATAAGCTTACTTTTCTCAGGTGTACTAAAAAGCATGTCTTGACTGATGCCTTATATTTTAAAAACAAGTGGATTTTAAGGTAATGGGCTAATAACATGAATTAAAATATTTGCCCAAATCTCTCAAAGAAACATAGTCTTCTGAACTTGCATCTTGGACATAAATAAATGTCTCATTAATCTTAAACCATCTAGCAAAGAACATGGTGTAGGCTTAAAAGAATAATGCATGCGTTTGTATAAAATACACAACCGCAGAACGTATCCCGTTATGCTTCAGGACCAAATTAAATGTGATGCTATTTATACTCCCACCAGGAACGCCATGTCCGGATTGGCCCATAGATTGCAATTTTATTTCTCGCAAAGAGAAATAAAAAATCTTAAGGGAGACAGAAACTCAGAGCCCCAGCTCCCTGTCCCCAGCAGATATTTTGGTGCCCATTAAACAAGACTGGGCCATCCTATCTATAAAACAAAAGACCTTCAGGGTGATGGGATTAAGACATGACCTATCAAACCATAATAGGATCAACCTACTACCATTTAACAGCAGAGCTCACTACGTTGCACACTCTCCTAAGGACATTGCATCATCCTCTAAACCAAACTCAGCTCAGACAACCTATAGAGCCAGCTATGACCCCTAGAGAATCTCTACAACAGCCAATAGAATAAATGCTCTTGCACAGGAACAGGAAGCTCAAGTGCAGAGCCCAACAGAAGGTATAAAATTCCCTCACTTTCAACTCAGTGTGGTCAGCTGCCCAGAATCACACATTCTTGGTGGTTCTGCTTCATCAATAAATGGACCCTCTTTCCAATCAGACTTCAGCCTCTATTTTGTATCCAGTGCCTTTCTCCTGGCTTGCAACTAAACCAAATTGATATTTCTTCCCACAGAGGAGATCAATGGCTTTTCCACCTGTTGATGGTCTTGGGATGAAAAACAGACAAAGCCCAGAAATCCGTCACTCACTTTCCTTAATTTGTTCATCATTAAAACTTTAAAGGTAACACCATTCTTTGGCCTGAGACAGAGGAGGGAGAGCTCCAAAACCTGGATAGTGTTGAGAAACCTCCAGCTAGGATGGAAGGAAAGGTCAAGCAAGGGCCTAGCTTGGAATCATTACACAGCCACAAGTGACGTAAGATCCATCAAGCCTTGTTGTTCACAAAGGAAGGCAAGCAGTCAGGTGAGATTCTTGTAACACACATGGCAAGCAATGTAGTTACTGACTTTGGCTTTCCACAAAAGAGGCTATGGATGCATGTCTCTGACAGACAGATATTCTTAACATGTCTATAAGAAAGAAACTGGAGTTGTATAAGCCCTGAATAAGCCAGGTATATCCACTGGCATTCCGGATTACAAGCAGGGATAAATTTACTGAATAAATCTTTGCCCACTCAGCTGTAAAATATGAAAAAAGGGCCACAAAATATTCTCTTGGCTCTTATCTTTCTGCTTCTTGTTGCTTCAGGCTATTTTCTTCCACTTTGGGCCCACTAACCAGTAGTGAGCCAGGTGTGGAACATTACACACAATCAAACAAAGAAACAAACAAACAAACACACACACCCCCCAATGGTGGGTTTCAAAAATTTTTAGAACCTATTCTGTAGGTGTGGCAGTCATGTGACTGGGTGGGAGTGGCCAAGTCGATGTCACTGAATTCTTTGCCCCAAAGAATGACCTACAAAAAGAAGATATTTAAAAAAGGAAATTTATTATTTTGTGCACTTACTACTTAAATAAAAATAAAATAAGTACACAAAACAATATGGCTGTCCTTGCCGGTCTTCAACATTACTGACCATCTTATACACACACTTCCAGCCCCTCTTCCCTCTTCCTGGATTCACTCAGACATTTTTAAAAGAGTGGAAGAATGTGTGCTCGTGCACAGGCTGTGAGTTTTAAAAACATCTTGTGTGTGCACAGGCTGTGAGTTTTCAAAACGTCTGAGTAAATCCAGGAAGAGGGAAGAGGCAGAGGGGCTGGAAGTGTGTGTTCCTATAGTATCTTCCAGCCCCTCTGCCTCTTCCCTCTTCCTGGATTCACTCAGACGTTTTTTAAAACCCACAGCCTGTGCACATGCACACACTCTTCCAGCAGCCCCCCTGCCTCTTCCCTCTTCCCCAACATCCTCCTCCCACCCACCCCAGTCACTCACCAGTTCTTTCTTCTTCTGGTTCTTCTTCTGAGAACTTTTTGGCAGCATGGTGAGGATGGGCCGGGCAAGTGAAAGCGCGAACGAGGGGAGGGAGTGTTCCAGTGCAGGGTGTCCTGACCAGCGGGTACGGGAAGGCATATTACATTTCACCATCTGGTACGGCCGTACTGGTCCGTACCAGTTGAAACCCACTCCTGACACACGGACACACACACACACACACACACACACACACACACACACACACACTTCATGTAGCAAAATTTAGCACCACATGGGGAATACTTTGAATAACTTCACTTGAATTTTACGGCTGAGTAGTTGAAAATGGCAATGCATAAAGAATTCAAATTTACAGTTATCCGGCTTCTGTTCGATAGTTGAGTGTGTATCCCATTTCACAGCACAAGGATCAAAACGGCCTTCAAAACATTTCTTCAATTGAGTTTTTATAGGGCAATCTTAGCTCTCATCCCTGAGGGAAAGGAAGTAGGGGTTAATACCATACGTGCTGAGTTAATAGTACTGCTACCCCGAGTATGCCGTACATCAAAGTAGAGCTTTAATTAGAGCATAATTATATTTTCATTTATTTTTTTCCAGTGAGTAAATTTATACCTCACTAGAACTTTCCTCCAGACTATAAATTAAACTACCATTAATAAGATTGTATTTGTCCTAATTTGTGTACCACACTTATTTATCTGCTTTTTATTAGCCGTATTGAAGTAGGTTTTTTTGTAGTCTGGCAACTAATCTATTTGTAGAGTGAAATAATGCCAACTAATTATAATGCCAGCCCCTTTATAAAGTATAAACAAAGAGAATTATTACTGATTTATTAAAGGAACTACGTCATATATACTATGGCCAGGATTTTTTTTTTTTTTTACACAATGAGGTTATGCAAATGTTTGGAAAATCTCTTTGCATAATATAAGAATGTTGGAGAAATTCACACCTGGTATCAGAAAATATTAATATACTCTTTCCCCCTCCAAGTACATTTCTGTTGATTGACAGATCTTAAATACAAATCTTTGTTTGACACAGATCTCTTCCTTCTTTTTGATAATGTTTCTTCTGAAGCCTGAACTGAAAATAATCTTGTAGCATAATAAAACTAACCCTATTTAAAATTCAGAGGGCAAGCTAAGTAGTTCTGTTTTTCTCTCTCTCTCCCCCACTGTCAAAACAATGACAAGAGAACTTTCAGAAACTCTTTGATGGTCATTGTTATGACATCTGGACTTTCAGGGCCGGAGAAGGTCACAAGTTCTTGCCTTGAAGGTTGCAGCCAGTTTCAGAACACCCTTTTCACAGAAGATAAATTGATTACCTAAGAACCAGTGATGGGTTCCTACTGGTTCAGACTGGTTCGGCCAAACTTGTAATGGTTTGGCGGCCTAGGTCGCTGGAACCGGCAGCAACGCAGGCCTGCGAAGCCCCCAAACCGGTTCTCCGGGTGGCACTGTAGGAGCAGCCATCTTGTTTTTCACTTCTGTGCATGCACAGAACAATTTTTATTACACTTTGCATGCGTGCGTGCTGCGTGCCCACAAGCAAACTGGCAGTAGTGCCTGCCAGGACCCACCCCTGCTAAGAACCTGGATCCAAGAAAGATGGGATCTTAGCTCTAGAACAGGAGTGTCAAACTCAAGGCTCACGGGTCACATCTGGCCCGTGGGATGCTTAGATCTGGCCTGTAGAGCCACCCTGGAAATTGCAAAGGACTGGCCCACAATGCCTCTGCCTAGTGAAAACGAGGCTCAGGAGGATCATGCACATCCCACTAAGCTCTGTTTTTCACGGGCAGAGCGCTGCAGGAGACGGTTGCAACCAAAAATGGAGCACGGCTGTATGTGTGCACATGCTCCCCACAAGCTCCACTTTTCATTGACAAAGGGCTAGCAACACAAACTAAAATGTTTCCCTTTTTGCATTTGAGCATCCAAGAAGGGACAGGAAAGGAGAAAGGAAAAGAGGAAAGACAAGGAAAAAGAAGGGAAAAAAGCAAGGAAGGAAAACTAAGTAAATAGGGGAAGGAAGAAGAAAGGAGAATGAAGAGGACAGGAAAAAGAAGAGAAGAGAAGAGAAGAGAAGAGAAGAGAAGAGAAGGAAGGAAGGAAGGAAGGAAGGAAGGAAGGAAGGAAGGAAGGAAGGAAGGAAGGAAGGATTGTATGACTAAACTGTAATGCATAATAGTATGCTGGAGACACACTGTATCACTCTGACAGTGTGAACTATCAACCAATGGAGCAGTTTTGCCTTCAGAAGTTGTGGGAGCTTCATCACTGGAAGTTTTCAAGAAAAGACTGGACTGTCAACTGTCAGAAATGGTGTAGGGTCTCCTGCTTGAGCCTGGGGTTGGACTAGATGACTTACTAGATCTCTTCCAACTCTGTTACTCAGAGACGATGATATGGACAAAGATAGTTGAATCCTCATCTTTACCTTCTGCGCCAAAATCCATCCGGCCATCTTTAATCCCATGCATGAGTGCCGTTTTCTTGAGCTGTGGGTTGGAACAGTTCATCCCATTCACTTGTTCATTCCCTCTCACATTCACATGAGATGTTCTCCTACACCAGTCTGCCCCCTCCCCACACAAACAAGACATCTGGGGAGTCGTTCTGCATAACATGTACCATAAATATATAGCACACAGTCCTCATTTGCATAATCGCTGCAACATTAAGGGAAATGTATTGGGCCTGAACTGTCTCTCCCAGAACAGGTAGTCCTCGAGTTACATCCAGAATTGAAGCTCAAACTCTATGTTGCTAAGTGAAACATAAAGCCTTGGTGGTGCAGTGGTTAGAGTGCAGTACTTCAGGCTACTTCTGCTGCCTGCCGGCTGCCTGCAATTTGGCAGTTCAAATCCCACCAGGTTCAAGGTTGACTCAGCCTTCCATCCTTCCGAGGTGGGTAAAATGGGGACCCAGATTGTTGGGGGCAAGCGGCTGACTCTGTAAACCGCTTAGAGAGGGCTATAAAAGCACTGTGTGAAGCAGTATATAAGTCTAAGTGCTATTGCTATTTGCTAAGTGAGTTTCCCCGTTTTACACCTTTTCTTGCCAGAGTTGTTAAGTTGAATCATTGCATTTGTTAAGTTAGGAACATAGTTGTGAATCTGTCCTCTCCATTTGATTTTGCTTTTCTGAAGATCGCAAAAAGGGGATCGCATGACCCAGAGGTGGGTTGCTCCTGGTTTTGCTACCGGGTCCGGTTCGCTTCGTGCATGCACCAGACACGTGCTCCATGCACGTCCACATTTCAATGAAAATTGTTCTTCGTGCATGCGCAAAACAATTTACAGTAAACTGCACACACGTGCGCAGTACTAAACAACATGCCAGCAACAGCAACAACGACTGAGGAAATGGTTCGGGGGTATGGGGGTCGCTGCCAGTTCTGTGACCCAGGCAAAAAGACCATTACTAATTCTGCCGAACCAGGCCGAACCAAGAGCAACCCACCTCTGGCGTGACCCCTCCACCCTGTGACACTAAGACTGTCATAAATACAAACCACTTGCTAAACATACTGATTTTGATCATGCGACCATGGGGATGCTGCAATGGTCATAAGTATGAAAAATGGTCACAAGTCACTGTTTTCAGAGCCATTGGAACTCTGAATGGTCACTAAATGAACTGTTGTAAGTCGAAGGCTACCTGCACTAGCTTTAAGGCAATAATGTGCCTCCTGTTGTGATTGCATTTCTCATTCCTTCCCCCCCCCATCCCAAAAATTGTGGAAGGATGACTTTTTGTCTTGACCAAATGCAGAAACTAATACCAATGCACTGTAAATCGCAGCAAGTGTTGGAAGTGCTAAATGGAAACAATACTTAAACCCTAGCTGAATTTCCAAAGAGCAGCTGTTAAACATTTAAGCCCTGCGTCCCCCACTGAAACATGCATGAAATTTATTTGGTGTGTATCGTCATAAAAATGCATGAGAATGTAAATGCTTGAGTGACCCATTAATCTTTCGAGCCGTAAACATGAAATCTTTTTAACCCCGGTGAGGTATAACTATACTTTATTTTGAATGAAAGCCTTATCATGGATCTGAAGATGCTCCGTGTCTTTCTGGGTATATAAATAAGAACAAATGAATATGAAAGTTGTGTCAGTGTGAAAAGTATACCGCTACTCAGGTGGCAGGGCGAAGAGATCTTTAACAAGTCAAAAGGACACTTGGCTTCTGGTGAGCACTGAAAAAACTCCTCACCATATCTATGGGATATGAATTGGCCTTTGAATGATGGTACTGGAGAAGACTCCTGTGAGTCCTTTAGACTGAAAGGGGATCCATCCAATCAGTCCTAGAGGAGATCAACCCTGATTGCTCTTTAGAAGGCCAGATCCTGAAGAGGAGGATCTCAAGTACTTTGGCCACCTAATGAGAAGGAAGGACTCACCGGAGAAGAGCCTAATTCTGGGAAAGATGGAGGGCAAAGAAGAAGGGGATGGCAGAGAATGAGGTGGCTGGATGGAGTCACCGAAGCAGTGTGAGCTTAAATGGACTCCAGAGGATGGTAGAGGACAGGAAGGCCTGGGAGAACATTGTCCATGTGGTTGCGATGGATCGGATATGACTTCGCAACTAACAACAATATGAATTGAGCATGTCTAGTGAAAAGAAGGACTAGGGGTGACATGATAGAAATATTCCAATCTTTGAGCAGTTGCCACAAGGAAGAGGGGCTTGACATATTTCCCGGAGCAAGAAGGCAAGACAAGAAACAATGGATAGAAACTAATCAAGGAGAGAACCAATCTAGAACTGAGGAAAAAATTCTTGATAGTGAAAACAGTTAACCAGCTACCTCGAGAAGCTGTGGGTGCTCCATAACTGGAGGTTTTTAAGAAAAGACTGGACAGTCACTTGTCAGGAATGGTAAAGGGCAGTGATGGCAAACTTTTTCAGCAATGAGTAGCCAAATCAGAATGTGCATGCATGTGAGGATGTGTGCATGCATGTGCACCAGAAACCAAAGACCAACTGGCTGGCCTGCACATGCCTGATTTTTGGGCAGTTTTTGGGCCACTTTCTGGCCATTTTTCAGGCATCACAGGGCTTGGCCGTTTCCGAGGTGGATGTCTGGCTCCATTGCAGTGTAGTAGTTGCGACGGGATCTGGAACCTACCACTGCATTGATGCATACTTACACTGTGAATGGGTTGATGAGTAAGTGTAAGTTGCACATGGTTTTAGAGGGACTGACATACACACTTCCTAAATCTTAACTACACATGGTGTGGAGATGCGCAGCCTGCATGCTGATTGGTTGATCCCACTTCCTGTTTGAAGATGGGAGGAAGTCAAGGCACATTCAAACAATAAAATGGAACAGCTAGAGGAGAGATTTGCCATCGAAGTGAGGATATATAAACATAGTATAAATGCAACAGTTGTGTAACCATTTCTGAATGGTGGACACATGCATTTTCTGACTGCAGTGATGCAGAAGTCTAACCCTAACCTTAAGCATTTTCACTGGTGTGACTGATAGTAAACCCAGCTGGAGAAGGATGTAGAAGCTAATAGATTAGCATCCTTGCATTGACTGATGAAGCAGTCTGCAAAATGCCAATAACTAGAAAAAAGAATCAATCCACTAATGCATGCCCAAAGGGGCATCATGTCTAACCAGAGCTAATATTATATTGCAAGCAGATCATAAATATAGGCAACCTTGTTTGTCAAGCTAAACTAACATGTCTGTGTCAGGATTTTGCAAAAATGCAAAGGCATTTTTAATCACCAATTAAAGGCTGTTTAGTCCCTCAACCTTTGGCTGGGTAAATGGCATAAAAGTACATAGCAAATGCAACATGCTACCAATATAGGCTTGGGTTAATCTAAAATGCAAAAACAAAAGCAGAATTCAACCCCATGTGTATCATGCCCAGGCTGCATTGATTTTACGGATACATCCATGCAGTTTTTTTAGCAGGATACAGAAATGTTTACTGTTGCAAAGAACAAAGACGTTAAGGGATTTGGAGGCTAAACCATACAATGAATGATTGAAGGGATTAGGTACTGTATGTCTAGTCTAACAAAGAGAAGGATGACGGCGGGGTGATATCAGTCTTCCCATATTTGAGGGGCTGTCACAAGGAAGAGGGGGTCGATTTATTGTCCAAAGCATCCAAGGGTAGGACTAGAAGCAATGGATTCCCCACCATTCAGTCAGAGCTGAAGAAGCTTCTTGAATGAGAAGCGAAACGTCTTCAAAAAGAAAAAAAACAAGAAAGTCCAGTTGCCTCCTGAAAAAGCACCTTTGGGAGAACAGATGGAAGCTCATAAAAGGAAGATCCAACTAAAATGAAGAATAAATTTCCTGACACAACAATTCAATAGCTTACCTCTGGAAGCTGTGGATGCTCCATCACTGGAGGATTTTAAGAAGAGACTGGAACGAATGGTATAAGGTCTCTTGGTTGATCAGGGGGTTGGACTCGAAGACCCCGAAAGACCCTTTCAACCATATTATCCTATCTTGTTTTTCCATTCCCAATCTAATCTAGATTTCTAAAGTTGTCTCCTGTCCATACACTAACCAGATGTGACATTGTGTAGCTCACTAGGAAACTAAATGACCTTAAGTTATTTATTTATTTATTTATTTATTATTTATTTATTTATGTTATTTGTCAACAAGTACAAGGAAACAAGTATCAGATATGGACACTTGAAAAGATGATGCAAATAAATGGATATAAATAAGCAAAACATAGCCATAAACTTATAAAAAGAGTACATATCAATGGGGACAATAAGGCCGGGAAGATAGGCACGCTGGTACGCTTATGCACGCCCCCTTAGGGACCTCTTAAGAAATGCGTAAGATCCACAATAGACAGCTTAAGGTAAAAGGAATGGGGGTTAGAGGAACTAACAACAGGATCAGGTAGGGTGTTCCACACATTTACTACTCTATTGCTGAAATCGTTTTTCCTGCAATCAAAATTAGAACGCATTACATTTAGTTTGTATCTATTGATAGCCCTTGTGTGATTGCGGCTGAAGTAAAAGTAGTCATTAACAGGTACGACGTTATGGCAGATGGTCTTGTGTACTAAGCTTAGGTTGGAATGTAGACGGCATAATTCTTGGACAAGTGCAAGGAAATAACATCAATGGGAGATTAGGCCTTGTGGACAATCACAACTTGGCGTAGGGATAACATTGAATATGGTATGAACAGTCCTGAAAGAATGGTGCTTCTTTGGTTTTTAGAGATAATTCTATATGGTGGAGAAATGAAGTTGTTTGGGAATAAATTTCTGGAGGAAAAGATCTAACTGGCATTGCTGGGAATTCAAGATATCTATTTACATGTAATGGAGTTTAGCTTCAAGGAAGAAAAAACAGTAAGCGCAACTCGAGAACTGGGAAATATGTTCATTTAAATCAGAATAGGATAGGATAGGAAATAATAGGAATGGAATGGAATGGAGTGGAGTGGAGTGGAGTGGAGTGGAGTGGAGTGGAGTGGAGTGGAGTGGAGTGGAGTGGAGTAGAGTAGAGTAGAATAGAATAGAATAGAATAGAATAGAATAGAATAGAAAATAATTGGAATAGAATAGAATAGAATAGAAAATAATTGGAATGGAATGGAATGGAATGGAATAGAATAGATAGTGCTGGAAGGCACCTTGGAGGTTTTCTAGTCCAGCCCCCTGCTTAAGTCTCTTCTTAAAAACTTTCAGTGATGGAGCACCCACGATTTCTGGAGGCAAGCTGTTCCATTGGTTAATTGTCCTCACTGTTGGGAAGTTTCTCCTTAATTCCAGGTTGCTTCTCTCCTTGATTAGTTTCCATCCATTGCTTTTTGTCCTGCCCTCCGGTGCTTTGGAGAATAATTTGACCCCCTCTTCTTTGTGGCAGCCTCTCAAATATTGAAATATTGCTATCATGTCACCCCTAATTCTTCTTTTCTTTAGACTAGCCAAACCCAAAACCTGCAATCATTCTTGGTATGATTTACTTTCCATCTCACTTTTCATCTCAGTTGCTCTTCTCTGAACTTTTTCCAAAATCTCAACATTTTTAGTTAGTATGGTGACCAAAACTGGTTGCAGTATGGTTGGCCTTACTAGGGCTGGTTGGCTTTATTGAAATTGTCCTGCCATCTTTTCATAAAAAGCACTCACAGTATATAAGGTTAAAAGTGTACAGAAAGTACCACTAAATCCTGCAGGAAGGTTGCCGATCAGTGCAAGGTATAAGGATAATATGATGATTGCACTGAAAAGTCTGCCTGGATTACCAGTTGCTAAACAACCACAATCTGCGGTATTGGTGTTGACCTTTAACGCTCAACATGATTTCGGAGCTGACCATTTGCAATGCTGCCTCTATTACAAACTTCTCAGGCCAGCAAGATCTTTTTATTTTAATTTTTACTGCTCTCAAAAGCTTGCTATCTGGCAGACAGGAGATGATCTTTGGCTTGATTATTTGCTCTGAACCCTTGTCTTCCCTATTTAGAAACTGTCGGTACCAAGCTCTTTCCTCTTATTTTTCTTCATTAATTGATTTTAGCATTTTAATGTTTGTTAGTTTTTTAAAAAAATATTGTTGGCTTCATTACATGCTTACCTCAGCAAGGTTGATTAGAGAAGGAAGGGAGGGAGGGAGGAAAGAGGGAGGGGGAGGGAAGAAGGAAAGAAGGAAGGAATGATAGAGAAAGGAAGAGAGGGAGGGAGGGAAGGATGGAAGAAAGGAGGAAGGGAAGAAAGGAAGGAAGGAGTGACGGAAGGCAGGAGGGAAGGAAGTAGGGAGGAAGGGAGGAAAAAGGAAGGGAAGGAAGGAAAGAAAGGAAGGAAAGAAGGAAGGCAGGAAGAATGGAGGGAAGGATGGAGGAAGGTATGGAGGAAAGAAGCGTGGAAGAAGGGAGGGAGGGGCAGGGAGGGGGAATGAAGGGTGGAAGAAGGGAGGGAGGGAAGAAAGGAAGGAAGGAGCGAGGAAGGAGAGAAGGAAGGAGCGAGGGAAGAATTGAGGGAGGGAAGTAAGGACAGAAGGAAAGGAGAGAAGAAGGGAGAAAAGAAGGAAGGAGGGAAGAATTGAGGGAGGAAAGGAAGGAAAGAAGGAAGGAGGAAGGGAAGAAGGGAGGAAGGAAGGAGCAAGGAAGGAAGGAAGGAGTAAGGAAAGAGGGAGGGAAGTAAAGAGGGAGGGAAGAACTGAGGGGGGAAGTCAGGAAAGAAGGAAGGAAGAAGGGAAGAAGGGAGGAAGAATGGAAAAAGGAAGGAGGGAGGGAAGAAAGGAAGGAAGGAGGGAAGGAAGGAGGGAAGAAAAGAAGGAAGGAAGGAAGGCTTGAATGTATGACTCAGCTGTAATGCACAATAGTATGCTGAAGAGACATTACATTCCTCGGACTCACTGAGAATAATTATAATGGTGGCCATAAAGAGATTATCCTGAAATCCCCCAAAGGTGATCCTGGTGACCCCCAAGAGCCATCCTATAAGATCATCAGCTATATAAGGATGTCAGGTGGTCCAGCACAGGGGCAAAAGATCAGTGACAGCCAGGCGAAATTAACATCAATCAATGGGGGAGCAGGGGGCGGCTTTGATGAAATAAAGCATGAAGCCATGATGTCATCCAGATGTCCTTCCTTATTTCCTTCTCTGAGTAATCCTCCCAGTGCAATTTATCTCAGACCCAGAACTGATCTCTAGATCTCAATCTGCAGGCCCTTTATTCTCTTGTGTCTTGCCGGTCGCCTCAAGTGACAATGTCATCCTGATCACAAGTCCCGGGGAGGGGGGAGGAGAGATTTTTTGTCCTTCTGAGCTCAAGAAAAGATGCTCAAACTCTGTTTGATTATAGCTTGGACACCAGGAAAGCAACAACAACAACAAAAAAAAGACGCTTTCGACTGTTCATTTAGCAAAGGTTAATGTTGGCTTTCACCAGAATGAGCTGATGAAGTCATGATTAATATACTCAGTGTTTGCAAAGGTTGCTCTTTGTAGAAAACACAAAGAGAGGGGGAATTTTTCCAAGGTGATTACGCGTACATTTTATAGCCGAGGAAGCAAATGACAAATGTCCTTTCCCACAGACACTAATTAAGAGTTTGTGGCATCTCGTAAGTTGTCTTAAAAGGGACATGGTGGCTCAATGGCTAAGATGCTGAGCTTGTCGAGTAGAATGGTCGGCAGTTCAGCGGTTCAAATCCCTAGTGCCGTGCAACGGAGTGAGCTCCCGTTACTTGCCCCAACTTCTCCCAACCTAGCAGTTCAAAAGCACGTAAAAATGCTTCCCTTTGGTGGGAAGTTAACAGCGTTCCATGCACCTTTGGCATTTAGTCATGCCAGCTACATGACCACGGAGATGTCTTCAGACAATGCTGGCTCTTTGGTTTTGAAACAGAGATGAGCAACGCCCCCTAGAGTCAGGAATGACTAGCGTCGTGAGGGGAACCTTTACCTTTACCTTTAAGTTATCTTGCATAGCACACAAAGCCTAAGAAACAAAACTGGCAGTCTGGAATTGAACTTTGACCTCTGTCACCACCGTTCCTCATGAGAGCTACGGGCCACCTTGAAGGACAGCTCAAGAATTTCAAAAATAACACAGGAAAAACAAAGATTGTTTTTTTTAATTTAATGCATAATTTGGCGTTTATTGGTGTATGGAGACATAAAAATTGGAGTTCTAAGGAATATAATTTTCTTGAAAGATCTAGATCTTTTTCAAGAATAGGGGTGATTTGGATTGCAAAGGCTTTGCTTTTTAATGTTTACTAGTTGATAACTTGATGTTCCCCGAGTATTTATTTATAGGGGGAAAATGTCCAGACCAAATGTAATCTCTAATGTTGGATTTTCCCCCTTACCAGAGGGAGCCCCCTTGTGGAGTACTGTGAAGCCATTACCATGGCAACTCCACTGCTTTTGTACAGTAGAAGCCATTTTACAGCAGTACAATAGAACCCATTTTAAGGCACACCGAGGGGAGTTAGGGGTGTCTTACCCCCACAGTGTTTTTTTCCAGAGAGTAAGTCATCTGTATACCAAGTTTGGTTGAAATTACTCAAGACGTTCCAGAGTTATGCTGGAACACACACACACACACACACTCACTCACTCACTCTCTCTCTCTCTCTCACACACACACACGTTTAGATAGATGATAGATAGATAGATAGAGAGAGAGAGAGAGAGAGAGACAGACAGACAGACAGACAGACAGACAGAGGGACATTTCAAAGACTTTTTCAAATCACAATCCACTGTCTCTAACTTTTAAAAAGACAAATGGATCCTTTAGGTAGAGATTGAATGAACAAAGAAAATGGTAGTGGAGGGTTAGAAAAAGACATTAAAGGATCTTTTTGAGAATAATTTCAATAAAGGAGAATTTGAAGTAAATGTGTGCATTGACAATGAACATGTACTTGCTAAAATTTATAAACCTTTGTTGAAATTTGAAACAGGAAGAACAGGTTAAAGGAGATATATATATATATATATATATATATATATATATATATATATATATATATATATATATATATATATATATATATATATATATATGGTATATGATAAATTGGGCTAAGAATTTTGGTTATAGTATAAAACAATACGAATGGATCAATGCAAAAATGTGTGGTTAAAATGGATGAAAAATTGACAATTTTATGATCTCAAAGAGAATTTTTATAAAATAAAGTATCTTTAGGATACATTAGGATTGAGAGTGCAATCCTAGGCAGTAGCTGATGTTTCTTTATCAGGGAACAAAGAGAAAATATCTGCTGCAAACTTCTGCATAGGCACCAGGAAGGGCATCTGGCCAGTAAATGCTCAGCTGTATCCAATTGCCCCAGCTCTACCCTGAATTAAGGGATTGCAGGATCATAAAAAGGGTGGGGTTTTAAAAATGTATTTTTGCTACACAACACCAAATAAATTATCTAGAATGTATAAAAGCATTTCAAATATATGTTGGAAAAGTGAAAAACATGAAGGGACACTTTATCACGCTTGGTGGACATGAAAAAGAGCTTGGAGTCAAATAACGTATTTTTGAGAATATAAGACGCACCAAGATTTTGAAGAAGCAAATTTTAAAAAAAAGTTTTTGCACTCTGCAGACCTCCCCAAAACAGCCCATTTTTCGTGAAAACGGGCCCATTTTTTTGTCAAAAAAGGGGCTTGCATAGCCTTTAGGAGGCTTGTAGAGTGCTCCTGGGGGCTGGGGCCTCCCAAAAATAAGCAAAACATGGCCACCATTGTGGGGGAATGGTTGTTGAAACTGGCAGATCTTGCTGAAATGGATAAATAAAATTGATTAGAAAAAAGGCAATTGATATTTATTGGTGAATTTATTGATGAATGGAAACCAATTTTTCTTTAGCTTCCTTCTAGCATTTTTTTTACTTTCTCTTTGCTTGCTTTCTTTTCCCTTTTTTCTTATTTTCTGTTAATTTGTATCATTCTTTGTAAACATTTTATTAAACAGTAGATGATAGACAGATGGTAGACAGACAGACAGATACTGTAGATCAGAGGTGTCAAACTCAAGGCCCTCGGGCCAGATCTGGCCTGCTGGGTGCTTAGATCTGGCCCAAGGAACCACCCTGAAAACATCAAAGGACTGGCCTGCAGTGCCTCTGCCCATGAAAATGGAGCTCGGGAGGGCCACATGGTCTGTTTTCATTGGCAGAGGGTTACAGGAGGCCGTGCAGCCAAAAACAAAGCTTGGGAGCCTGTTTTCACTGGCAGAGCACTTGGGCCACTACATGAGTGACATTGAGCTAGCCACGCCCAGCCTGGCCACATCCCTGAGGTTAAACACAATCCTGACGCGGCCCTCAATGAAATTTGACATCCCTATTGTACATGATAGATAGATAGATAGATAGATAGATAGATAGATGGATGGATGGATGGATGGATGGATGGATGGATGGATGGATGGACGGACGGACGGACGGACGGACTGACTGACTGACTGACTGATATTCCTGACTCAGTAATAGTGCATTAAAATTGCAGTAAAAGTAGTTTGTTTTTATGTTAATAGGTCTTATGTGGCCCATCTCCAAATCTACAGGAACTCTGCTCTCACTTCCAACTACTTGTGTTTTTTAAATAGGAATATCCAGAGATCAGGAGACCATGAATTCTAGGTTTGCCTTTGACTTAAAGCCAGTGGGGTGACTTTGGGTCTCTTTGTGTGTGGGGGGGAGGTGTGCGCACACGTGTGTGCACGCGTGCGTGTGCTTGTCTGTATGTCTGTCTCTTTCTCTTTCTCTCTCTCTCTCTCTCTCTCTCTCTCTCTCTCTCTCTCTCTCTCTGTATGTGTTTGTGTGTGTATGTCTTTCTGTCTCTGTCTGTCTCTGTCTCTCTTTCTCTCTGTCTCCCTCTTCCCACTCTCTCTTGCCCTAGGATGCACTGAAGAGCATACCACTTCTAAAACCCAGTCAATGGTTACCTGTCCAGGTAACCACAAGTAATTAAGATATTTGCTTGGGATTTTTTTGCATAGGATTACACATACAGCATGAAATGAGAATACAGATGGAGGTCCAGAACAGCAAGTAATTTTATTTTGTTTCTCTACTGCTTAGCATGGAGGTGAGTTGATTTTATGTACTCCAGTTTGAAGTCCATAACGGTAGATACAGCGGCAGGGGTGGTTGCTGACAGCGTTACTGCCTGTTCGCTGCGTGCACATACGCAGTTGCCCATAAATTGTTCTGCGCATGCGCAGAACATTAGAAAAGGACAAAAAAAAAAACATGCCGGCAATGGCATAGGCAACCGGGGAACCAGTTCGGGGGATGGCCAGCCTCCTGTCCCTACCAGTTTGGCGACCAGTCGCAATTTCCACTACTGGTTCGCCCGAACTGGTGCGAACCAGTAGCAACCCACCTCTGTACAGCAGTACTGATTTTAGACTTTTTTCTGTCCCACGGTTGATAAAATCTGTTTAGCGAAAAATGCTCTGACCTGGACCAGTTTTATGGAGTAGTATTCAACCCTTCTCTTTTTGATGCAGGGATATTTCAATCGGTCTGCATTTTTATTTTATCGCTGCTAAATTAGCATCGCGTCTTTAAAATATATTTTAACGCGAGCAGTAAACCTAAGTGCTTTTTAACAGTCGCCTTCAAAGGCCACCACCCTGTATCAGTGATAAATCCTCTTGTAGAGACAGTGAGGAATTACATCATGCACACATTTGTTTTAGCTGTTCGATTTTGAAATAAAATACGGGGTGTTAATTGAAGTTTTTTATATGTAGAGGTAGATTTGATCACTGTAAGTAATAAAGTTTTGGCTCTGCTAGCCAAACATTTAAAGCATTAATATGCAGGAACGACAATAAATATAAAGGAAGAAAACCTACCCTGGATCTTTAAATGTCACATAAATGGCCATTGATATATTAGCTTGTATACTAACAAGCTCATAACTTCCAACATTTTTCAAATAACGAGAAACTGCTCGCTTTTAATTATGTGTACTCTCCATCCTTTGGTTTGGGAACCAGCTGTTTTCATGGGACTCAGTGGTTAAAATACACGATTCAAAAACATTCAAAAATTTAACTGAAAAGGTAGTCCTTCACTTATGACTATCGTTGTGCCCAAAATTTCCATTGCTAATCAAGACAGTTGTTAAGTAAGTTCTGCCCCATTTTGCGACCTGGCTTCCCACAGTTATTGTGAATCCCTGCAGATGTTAAGTGAATAACTCCATTATTAATTGAATCTGGCTTCCTCGTTGACTTTGCTTGTCAAAAGGTCACAAAAACCATGGCAACCATCATAAATATGAATCAGTTGCCAAGCACCTGAGTTTTGATCATATGACCAATGGTCATATAGAAAATTAGCACCCGCTCGTCTCCTAGCAGAATGAAATATTCTAGGAAATATTAAAAAGGCAGAATATTTCCCTTAAAAGAGAAATAAAAACCTTAAAGGAAACAGAAACATAGCCTAGCTGCCAGCCTATCTATGAGACACATGACCTTAACCCTCAGGACATAATAGGATTAGCCCTCCACCCACCTAGCAGCAGAGTTCACCACATGGCAACCAGGCACATATTACATCAGCCCAAGGTTCAAATAAATTTGATTCAGACAAACATGACTCCATATGGGAGTCTGACAACAACCAATAGAATACACGTCCTTGCCATAGGAACAGGAAGCTCAAGGGCAAGGCCCATTCACTCTCTATTCCGTGTGTTCAGCTGCACCAAGACGTCAAACCCATATGGTCCTGTTCATCAATAAACCGTCTTTCCAATCAGCCTCCATTTTTCCAGTGTCTTTCTCCCCACTTGGAATGAATCTAGATGGTCGTAAGTATGAAAAACTCACTTTTTAGTACTATTGTAACTTTAAACTGCTGCTAAATGAGCAATTGTAAGTCAAGGACTACCTATACATGATTTCATACTACCAAAGAAAAACCCACCTATATTACAAATGTGAATTGCTTCCATCACTTCACTGAAAAAATTGAATTCATAGGTATTTTTTTAGAAAAATACTCTGCTATCAGACCCAGGACCCCAGGGGGAAATCTTGAACCCAGGACTTGTGCAGCTGACATAAATACTCATCGCCATATAGCAGTCCGGAGAAAAAGACAAGAGCTTTTCTCTTTTCACCTGCCTTCTGGCTGCTCACCTTCTTTTGTCTCTAAAGAGAAGACAATTTACTGGTGGCCTCTAGTGGAAAAGGACATTTTTATTTTCTGAATTGTCTCTATCTCAAGACCCCCCACATGGGGAATTAAGTGCATCACTTCCTCTCTTTCAAACTTGAACTGAAGCTAGGTCTCATGTTTCAATCCAGTAACCACTATGAAAGGGATCTTGGAGTCCTAGTGGACAACCATTTAAATATGAGCCAGCCTTGTGCAGCAGCTGCCAAAAAAGCCAACACAGTTCTAGGCTGCATAAACAGAGAGATAGAATCAAGATCACGTGAAGTGTTACTACCACTTTATAATGCCTTGGTAAGGCCACACTTGGAATACTGCATTCAGTTTTTGTCTCCCTGATGTAAAAAAGATGTTGAGATTCTAGAAAGAGTGCAGAGAAGAGCAGCCAAGATGATTAGGGGACTGGAGGCTAAAACATATGAAGAGCGGTTGCAAGAACTGGGTATGTCTAGTTTAATGGAAAGAAGGACTAGGGAAGACATGATAGCGGTGTTCTGATATCTCAGGGACTGCCACAAAGAAGAGACAGTCAAGCTATTCTCCAATGCACCTGAGGGCAGGACAAGAAGCAATGGGTGGAAACTAATCAAGGAGAGAAGCAACTTAGAGCTAAGGAGAAAGTTCCTGACAGTTAGAACAATTCATCAGTGGAACAACTTGCCTCCAGAAGTTGTGAATGCTCCAACACTGGAAGTTTTTAAGAAGATGTTGGATAACCATTTGTCTGAAGTTATGTAGGGTTTCCTGCCTAACCAGGGGGTTGGACTAGAAGACCTCTAAGGTCCCTTCCAACTCTGTTATTCTATTCTATTTTATTCTAACCAGGATTGTCAGGAAAGAAATAGCCAACTTGTGATTTTCCATCCTCAGCGGTTGTGGCTGCCTTGCATTTGCGTATATTTTGAGGGTTTTTCCACTGTAGCTGTACCCGTGGAATTATATATACAGATATCCTTTGACCACAATTGAGTCCCCGATTTCTGATTTATGACCTTTCTTGCCACAGCTGCTAAGTGAATCATTGATGTTATTAAGTTAGTAGCAGAGTTGCTCGGTGAATCGGGCTTCCCTGTTGAACCTGGCTTGTCACCAGATTGCAAAAAGTGATCACTTTGTCAGGCCTGGAAGCCATCTTTCGCATTGGGCCTTCAGGCCTGCTACAATTAATGCTATGGAAAATTGGGAGGGAGGATTATATGGAATATGGGAGATATATAGTCTAAATAACATTTCTTTCTCACAGAGTCAAGGTCATCCTGCCCTGTACCTTGAGTGGCATGATTATAGCAATAGCAATAGCAATAGCAATAGCAGTTAGACTTATATACCGCTTCATAGGGCTTTCAGCCCTCTCTAAGCGGTTTACAGAGTCAGCATATCGCCCCCACAGTCTGGGTCCTCATTTTTACCCACCTCGGAAGGATGGAAGGCTGAGTCAACCTTGAGCCGGTGAGATTTGAACCGCCGAACTGCAGATAACAGTCAGCTGAAGTGGCCTGCAGTACTGCACCCTAACCACTGCGCCACCTCGGCTCATCTCTAGTTATGGACAGTGCCTGATTGGACCATGTGATGGACATGTGGGTGCTGGGCAGGGACTTGAACTTTTGTTTGGGTGGTGAAAACCTGGAAACTTTCAGATTCGGATTTTCCCAGATGTGCCAATATGACATCTCTAATAAAATGAAACTTTGAGGAAACTTAAGCCCCAGAGTCTCCTTTTGTTAGGGGTGTTACTTGAACCCTGACACACATGACTTCAGGATACTGTGATCATCATAAATATGAAGCAGTTGCCAAGCGTCCAAATTTTGATCACATGAGTATGGGGATGTGTTCTGACCAAGGCTTCCTTAGAAAGCAAGAAGCAAAGTCTTGGTCCTGACAAAACCTCTTTTATTTACACGACTGTGAATGCCTTTGATTTACAGTCAAACAAGGCTTAGCAAACAGTCTTTCAGAGGAATATTTATCCACACGAACCTTATCTCATTTAGAGCGCTGCCAGATAACTAGTTTCCAAACACAGGGCAAAGCAAAACTTGACACAGAGTCTCTTAGAATCACAAATAGAACTTTCCAGACCAAAGGAACAAATTGTTTCCTGAAAAAGCCCACTTCCCATTCGCTCCTCTTTTGTTTCCTATGGGAGGGGCCAATCATCTCCAAGGTGTGGCTTTACTTCCAAGTTGACCCTGCTTTCTTAGTTGCTCTTGTCGTCTGGCAGCTCTGTGCATGTGCAGACTGGGAACAGGTTCCAGCTGTTTATCTGCCTCCCTGCTGTCTAGCTCCAAAGGCAGCTAAGAACTGCCAGATGGCCTTCGGCCCAATTCTGCCTCCAATGCAGAGCTCTCGTCTGAGCTTAACTCAACCTCCAGAATTGGCCCATGTTCCTCCCCAACCTCCTCACTGTCCGACTCTGCTGCCAGCACTGCTGGACGCCGGTGGACCACAACAGGATGCTAGAAAGGTCATAAGTGTGAAACACGGTCACAAGTCACTTTTTTCAGTGCAGTTGTAACTTCAAACAGTCACTCAATGAACCTGCAGGGTGGGGGACTACCTGGAGTCATGGAATTTTCCTAGGAGTTTACCACAAGGTACACAGAAGTTTTTGTCCTGTGACTTTTGCGAACCAAAGCAATGTGAATTAGCACTCTTGGAGTATCTGAGTAGGTTAGTGAGACAACCACTCCCTGGAATTCAAGCCACACGGGGTAGAGCAACTCATCCATTCCTCTTTATTAACTTTGTCTGTGCTGCTTTAGAACTCACTTATCACTGCCCCAGCATCCACTGGGATGCTACGCCATAATGCAATTTATTCTCTTGGCGGCTGCATTTCTCTCGGACAAGTCCCAGAATGGAGGAACACGGAACTCTATTAAGTTGCATCAGAAGCACTAAGCGTCACGAAGCAACAAGGTCAGGGTGAAATAAAACCATTTTCTTAGGGACTGGTACAGCAAAGAGCGGTAGAGATCTGGTGATTAATCTTGACAACTTGCACTGGAAAGACACCAGAAACCCAACCTTGGTTCTTTTGTGGATACATTAGTGACGGTGATAGTTTGTTAAATGGCATCTACAATATATTTTCAAGCCTTATAGGGACACTTTGCTTCAGGGAAGCCTTGGTGTCATCAAAGAAAACAGATTCATGTTGAAGGTTGCAGGAGCAGATTGGAAGCGCAAAAATGTGTGCAAAAGCAGAATAACAGAGCTGGAAGGGACCTTGGAGGGCTTCTAGTCCAACCCCCTGCTTAGGCAGGAGACCCTAGACCTGTGATGGCGAACCTATGGCATGTGTGCCACAGGTGGCACATCGAGCCCTTTCTGCGGGCACGCCAGTCTTCACCCCAGCCCAGCTCTATCAAGTATGTGCATGCACTTCCCACCGGCCAGTTGGTCTTCGGGTCTCTGCCACGTCTGTGCTTTCTTTTAAAACTTGGCTCAAGGCTCATAAATTAATTAGGTCATCTTTCGGGACCTGACATATACAGTATATGATGGGCTCATGGCCTCTGCATATAAAAGATGCAAAAATTATGAGCCAAAATACAGATATTCTCACAACAAAAATGTTAGGAGAAATAGAGAAGGCTCACAGAAGTAAAAACACAATTCTATTTTTATTTAAACATGTATAACAAAGGGCTGAGAAACAGACCAGCTAGTGATCTGGAAATAATTAATATAACCACATTTCCTTATAAACTAAAAGAATTCTTGTGTAATTCTATATACACACATATAAATAATTAAAACAGACTCGTTTCCATCTATTTTTCCAAAATTTTGCAGACTTCATCATCTTAGTCTTAAAAGGAAGAAATAAAAGGAAATCTTTTATGACTGAATATGTCCTCCAATTCTATTAAAATTAAAAATACTAGAAGCAGTTGTGGTTTTTCCCAGAGATGCAATGAGGCAGAGGAGGTTTTAGATATCCAAATTTTACTTTAGGTGAAGTCTCTGTTTTGAACAAGGGACTGTATTAAATTGTCCAAGCAACCTGTTTTTAAATCACCAAGCTGTTCCCCACAATCAGTTAAGTTCTTGAACACAAGTACTCATCTTATTGTATGTTCAGATACAAACAAAAAGCTTCTATAAACATTTGGAACTTAATGCAGGGATCAGTTAGTGCACCCCAAGAAATGCCCATGTTGATCAGGGCAAGACAAGAAACAGTGGATGGAAACTAATCAAGGAGAGAAGCTACCTAGAACTAAGGAGAAATTTCCTAACAGTGAGAACAATTATTCAGTGGAACGACTTGTCTCCAGAAGTTGTAGATGCTCCACAGCAGAGGTGGGTTACTATCAGTTCAGACCGGTTCGGGAGAACCAGTAGCGGTAATTGAGCTTGGATCGCCAAACCAGTAGTGATGGCTGGCTGGCCACGCCCCTGAACCAGCTTGCTCCCACGCTTGCCCTGCCTCGTCTTCGCCACGTCCTAGTGCCTACATACAGGTAAGCAGCATGGGCTGCTCACAGAGCCCTGAGGCTTTGCAACCACTGCCTCCTAAGTGGGATTGAGCCTCTCCATCTCCTTGATGCAGGAGGCAGGAGGTGACAGTTTCGTTTGCTGCCTGCGAGCTTGGGGGGAGCAGCCAAGTGAGCATGCCAGGATCTGCCGGCTGCCTCTAATATGCACTTTACTTTTGAGCAAGTTTACTCATGAGCAGGGTGCTCGACAGCTGGCTGATTTCTGGCTTGGTCACTCAACTGCTGCCCCCCCCCTCCCCGGAGCTCACAGGCAGCGAACAAAAGCACGCATGCTTCAGACCAGTGGTGGGATTCAGCCAGTTCGCACCACTTCGGGAGAACCGGTTGTTAACCTTCTGAGCAATTTGGTGAACTGGTTGTTGGAAGAAATCATTAGGGCAGAGAACCGGTTGTTAAATTATTTGAATCCCACCACTGCTTCAGACCCTCCAGCTCTCCTGTATTCAGCTTGGCACGGCTTGGGTTGCTGCTTTCTTTGGTCTTTTAAAAAAAGTTTTACAGCATATTTTATTTCCCATCTCCAATCTGAAATATAAATTTGCCAAGCCACACCCATAAAATAAGCCATGCCCACAGAACTGGTAGTAAAAAAAAAATGAAACCCACCCCTGCTCCAGGGATGTCAGGGATGGCATAGATCCGGGGCGGGGGGGGCAGGTCCACCCACGATTTTCACTACTAGTTTGGGCGAACCAGTCCAAACCGGCTAACTACCACTTCTGATGCTCAATCACTGGAGGCTTTTAAGAAGGGACTGGACAGCCATTTATCTGGAATGGTAACGGTCTTCCTGCTTGAACAGAGGGTTGGACTAGAAGACCTCCAACTCTGTTATTCTGATCAATGGTCACTCTTTAGAATGAAGGTAGATAATCCAACAGAAAGTAGAGTTCCACAAATGTCCTAGAAACAGTCTTAGGATGAGCTATCAAGAAGCTCTAAATCACAAAAGGAATGTGCATTTTATTTTATTTTTTAGATACAAGACTAAGAAGCGTTGATATAAACAAGCTCAATCATCTACGGGCTTGCTCAGAAGTCAGTCCTACCTAACTCAATGCAGTAGATTGAGTAGATGTGCATACATTTACGGTGATGATCTTCATTTGGTTGTGGTGCATTTTGTAATTTTCTGGTGAAATCTATTCACTGTGAATATGAACATATTTGTTTAAATCAGCGGTCACCAATAGGTGGTCTGTGGACCACTGGTGGTCTGTGAGAAAATTTTGGTGGTCCACAGAAAAATTATTTGCATTTTTTATATTGCACTAAATCAGGGGTCCTCAAACTATGACCCCTGGACCGGATACATGCAATGAATGTTTCTGTTGCTGCAGAGGGTCTCCCCCTTCGGGGTCTTTTTGGGTGGGTCAGAGGGGGGCAGAAATTGTGACTTGGGGACTGCTTCAGCCTCCTGGTGCAAGTCTTTGGGCGAAGGCTGGAGGGAAGCGCCGCTGGTGATGAAGAGCCGGATGACCTTTTTCCAGTGAGACTGCATTATGGCCTGGAATTGGCTGACCATCTAAGCCCAGTGAACCTCTAAGTACCAGTAACTGGCTTTCCTCTGCTTGGAAAGCCCATGCTCATAGTCCTCAGTGAGGTGCTTCAGCTGAGCCTCTTTCTTGGTCAGATCCAATTTGAACTGAGGCTGGTGAGGCGCCCCTTGACATGAGTGACATCAAGTTAGCCACACCCACCAAGTCACATGACCACCTAGCCACGTCCACCCAGTCATTAGGCAGATCATATTAGTGGTCAGTGGGATTTAAAATTATGAATGTAGTGGTCCCTGAGGTCCAAAAGGTTGGGGACCCCTGGTTTAAATAGCTCTGTCTAAAAGGCCTGGAAAAGTGGTTATCGTTGTCACACTCATCAAAAGTCTCAGGTACTCATTCCAATGGCTTCAAAGTTAATAATATTAGAATTTAGGAGCCACTGCTTCTAAAGGCAAACCCACAACAACTTCATTCTCTTGCAAAAACAAAAACAGAAGGATGGAGCAAAATTGTTGGCCACAATTCTTAGGAACCGAGGAACTGTCCCAATTCATACCAACTGAGACTTCTTGCTTCAATTATTCAATTTCAGGCTGCAGAAACAGGGTCTGGATTGGGTCTGCTTTGACACTGTTCATGTCATGCCGTTTTAGTAGAAGTGTAGGAGGTGGAAAAACCTAGAAATATATGAGGGTGGAGGTTATGGGTTGGTTTTCAAACATTTCATCACCAGGCTAGGTAACATCTTCAGTGGAGATTTAGGGAATGTCCATGTTGGTGTCCTTCTGTTTATAAAGGCTTCAGGTGTGGGTGTGTCAAATATTTGTCCAGTTTATTTATGAAAACCTCCAGTGATAAAGCACCAACAGCTCTGAGAGGCAAGCTGTTCCATTGATTAATTGTTCTCCCTGACTTCTAGGTTGGGTCTCTGTGTAACAAGCATAAGACAGGACAGCTTTGTAGAGCCATATCATTTTTTATTTTATTTTTTGTGAAAAAGAAACTTGAGATCTATGGGCCAATCAGGACATGGCGTTCTTGGTGTGAGTATAAATAGCATCACATTTAACTTGGTCCTGAAGCATAACAGGACACGTTCTGTTGTTGTGTATTTTATACAGAATAGACTAGGATGGGATGGGATGGGAATGGAACGAGAATGGAATGGGAATGGGGATAGGATGGGATGGGATAGGATAGAATGTAGGATAGGATAGGATAGATAAGATTGGGTAGGGTAGGGTAGGGTAGGGTAGGGTAGGGTAGGATAGAATAGAATAGAATAGAATAGAATAGAATAGAATAGAATAGAATAGAATGCAGGATAGGATATGATACTTTATTGACGAAGTGCGATTGGACACCCAAGGAATTTGTCTTCGGTGCATAAACTCTCAGTGTACATAAAAGCTATAAGTGATAAATCATGATCACAGCCATCATAAAAATACATTCATCATAAATCATAAGCTACAACACTAATTCTTTTACACCTACATCATTTCTTTGCTAGATGGATTGAGTCCGGGCGCAATCCCATCCTATATCACTGTGTTTTTGATGTCACATGCATGTGCGGGCAGTGCATGCAAGCGAATTGCTGTGTTTTGTGATGCCACACATTTCTGGTGCTGGGCGAACTGGTAGTAAAAGTAAGTGAATCCCACCCCTGTTTGTGATGTTTGTATTTTATGATTGTGATCATAATTTATCACTTGTTGCTTGTATGTACACTGAGACACATCTGAGACAAATTCCTTGTGTGCTCAATCACACTTGGCCAATGAAGAATTCCATTCCATTCCTTTCCCATCCCATCCTATCCTATCCTATCCTATCCTATCCTATCCTATCCTATCCTATCCTATTGTTGTTGTTAACATACTTGAATATCAATTTTTTCCCTTCAGCATTTGATGCTGATCAGCTGCAGCCAACTTCTGTGACACAACATTTTGCCATTTGTTTTGTCACCAATCCCTCCTCCAGTTTTTCAACCTTCATTCAAAGCACTTCATACACTGTCTAAAATTGTGCTGCTAAAATCCACATTTCAGAGACATGCTCCCTGTGTGGTTTTTAACTCTGAAAATTGGAATGGTTTGCCTCCTAGAGACCTCCATCTCCCAATTTACCCATAATTAGAGGCTAAATCAGGGGAAGGGTTAAAAAATATCTGCTACTAGATAGAAGCCATTTTTGTTATCACTTTTCAGCAGTTTAATCTAAAGATACTAGTTGTTGTTTGCCTTGAGCTGTGGTTGTGCTGGTCTAGACTCTAGAGCATCCTCACACTATCTATCCTGTAATTTATTATTATGAAGTTCACTTTCAGATTGACTAAACAAAAACATTTGCAGCCTATTAAACTATATCATCTACCGTGGAGTTGCAGTTCTAATTTTGGCTACAATTTCCACCCTCGCTTCTCTATTTCCTGATGTGATATTCAGGGGGCTGTTGCTTAAAATTAATTGCAGCTAATTAAACAGGATAAAATTAGAAGGACAATTGGACAATAGTGCCCTGGAGGCCGCTTTATTCCCAAAGGCACCAGCAGCTGGCTCTTGCATTGGTTCAAACCCACAGGAAGAGGCGATACATCATAATGTCATTTTACATTGTTATTTTCTCCAAAAACAGCAATTTAAAAGCCTCCAGTGAAATGGGGGCAACTTCACTCTAAAAAGGAAAAAAATGCTACCGTTCAAGATCTTTAAGGGAAAAACAAACAAACAAACAAACAATAAAATCCATATAATGCAGATCCAAAGGAATTGTTTGGTATGAATAATGGCATTCAATGTGTGCCATTATTTGCATGTGATGTATAATGTTGTCGTAAAAGGCTAACGAAGCATTTTGGATGCTTCGGGGGTGGATTCATTTTTTATTTTTTTGAATCTTTGTTCAAAGTAGGTCGGAATGTCTGCAAAATGTTTCTTGTTTTGCCAGCATGGAACTTGTATCTCATTGGAGAATTATGTTGTGGCCCACCAGCAGAGCTGGTGGCAGATTCAGACAGTAAGGAGATTGGGGAGGAACATGGGCCAGTCCTGGAGTCTGGGGAAAGCTCTGATGAGTGCTCTGCATCAGAGGCACAGATGGGGACAGGGCCATCCGACAGTCATCAGCTACCTTCTTAATTGGAGATCAGTGGGGCAGAAGAACAGCTGGAGTCTGTTCCTGATGTGTGCATGCACAGAGCTGCCAGGAAAAGGGAATAGTTAAGGAATAAGGGCTGACTCGGGAGTAAAAACACAGGTGGACAGTGAACAGCCCCTCCCATAGGGAATTAAGAGGAGCAAAAGGGGAGTGGAGTTTGCAGGAGACAATTAGTTTGATTAATTAGTGTGAAGATTTGTTCATGACTCTCAGAAACTCCTTGCCAAGTATTTTCTTTGTACAGTGTGGTGTTTGGAAGATATCAGCCTTGCAGTTGTCCAAGCCTGATGAGGTCTGTAGTTGTAAATTCACCCTTGAAAGACTGTTTGCCAGGACTTTGCTAGATGTGAATGAAAGGAATTCACATTAGCTTAATAAAAAAGGGTTTTGTGAAGCCTAGGTCAGAACACACTCATGCATTCAGGAATATTAGTGGCGCCTGCAT